>NC_142068.1:580000-898750 GCF_059756535.1 Pantherophis guttatus | reverse complement strand
TCCCTCCAGGCAGCCTCCTCCCCAAGAGACCACCCCCTCAAAAGGAGACCTCCCCAGAGACACTTACGGAGCTGTAGAGGTACCCCTCGCCATTCATGGCCACATAGAGGCCGGCCTTCACACCTTGGATGGCCACCACACGAAGCCCCACTGGAATGAGGTTGAAGAGGGCTGGAAGAGAAGGAGGAAAAGATGAATGAGTCTGGGGCTAGAAACCAAGGAGACCCTTCCTTCCCACACCCCAAGACAGGAAGCATGGCTTCTCAGGAACCAACCCAAATACTTTCATGGTACATATGACCAGGAGAAGGTTCTCAGGCAAACTAGAAACAGCCAAAGAGTCATGAGAGATCCATTAATCATAGAATAACAAGAGTTGGAAGGGACCTTGGAGGTCTTCTAGTCCAACCAGCTGCTCAAGCAGGACACCATCTAAAGCAGGGATGTCCAACTCTGGCCACTCTTAAGACCCGTGGGCTTCAACTCCCAGAATTCCCTAGCCAGAATTCTGGGAATTGAAGTCCACTATTTTCAAGTATGCTGACTGGGGAATCCTGGGAGTTGAAGTCCACAAGTCTTAAGAGTTGGATACCCTGCTCTAAAGTATGGGATGAACACACCTAAAAGGCTCTGCACTTCTCGATGGCTATTACGTTCAATCTCTTCAGTAGAGGACTGGCAGATTAAGCTTTGGGAAGGTACATCCGTGTTAAAAATGATTTTCTAGCTTAAAAAATAAGTCCGATACTCAAGTGTTTTTCAAACTTAGTTACTTTGAGATGAGTGGACTTCAACTCCCAGAATCCCTCAGCCAGAATGCTTTGAAATGGGTGGACCACAACTCCCAGGATTCCCCAGCCAGCAGATTTCTCTCAATTCTGAGAGTTAAATTCCATATATCTTGAAGTGTGGAAAACTGTATTAACTATAACCAAATTTGGAAATTATTTATGGATTCTAATTATGCACATAGCCATCTGGAACATCCAAAGTTCGGGTTTCGTTCCAGAAAAGGTTTTATAACATTAGATTTTGTCTGGCTGGCTATGAACAGTTTTAGATGAATTAGAAGTTCTCATATATCATTGGCCCTTTTTGCCAACCTCTGATATAACTTAAATAGGACACTGGTTCACCACCTTTTGCTCACCACAGGTCCCCTTTAAATACCTTTTGTGGCCATGGACCCCCAAGACTTAACTCAAGATTTAAATTATAGCATTTCTTTAAGATTTCACGGACCCCTGTGACAACATCGCACCCCCTCCACCAGGTTCTGTGAACCACAAGTTGAGAACAATTGAAATAATAGTTTTTAAAGTGCTAAGCCTGTTGTATGATTATTTTGATATCTTTACCAGTCAAATGTGGCTTGCAGTTTGTAAATTCAGTCTGCTTTTTGATATTTTGCAAATCTTTATTCTCTTTTAACTCCCTTTCTTCTTTTTTCTTTATTTTTGTCTTCAAGTATCTTTGAAATAAAAACATTTCTAAAACCAAATAAAATTGGCAGAATTCTCCCTCTTTGCTTTCCAGCTACCACCTGTTCATATTTTTCTATTATTTCTGTGATACTATTGATAGCTCCAATCCTACTTTGGGAATTTGGATTGGATTTGGGATGGGCAAAAAAGAACAAAGCAATGGCCATAAATAATCCTCGCAGACCATGAAAAGCCGTATAATCAAGGACATCCGATGAACAAAAGACCAAAAAATGTGTTAGCAGGAAATTGCTTCAACTTGTTTGCAAAATATAAGAAACAGAGGGTTTCAGAGAGAAGGCCCATGCCCCACAGCCCTCATAAGGTGAACTCTCAACAGATCCTCTCTTAATGGCCGGACTGGGGAAAAAACCAATCCGGCAGCTGCATTTTGTCCATGCTGTGGCTTCCAAGCCATTTCTAAAGCCCACTATATTAGAGTCAGCAACCATGGTTACTCTGGGTTTGTTCTGCCCCAGCTACGGATCCCAAAGAACACAGCACGCACAAAGTTTGTACAAAACTTAATTTGCTAAACTAACTCAGTCTTTTTCAAAACAAAGGCTGTTAATAAGCTTTCTTAACAGCCTACAAGAAACCAAAGATAAAGTAATCACAATCTTACGAAGGTTGGCAGAAAGCCCAGAAGCAATTTGCAGAGAATCCAGACGCGAAGTAGAGTGAACTAAAGTTGTTCCCTACAACTTGCTTCAGTCGGCGTTCCTCCTTAAATAGGCCAAGGGAGTGGCCAATTAGCCCCAAGCCTTACTCTCGAGGAGACCTCCTCCTGAGGAGCCACTCCTGCCTTTTGGCCACTCTGCGTGCCCGTGCATCGAGAAAAGGCTCCTCCTCTTTGTCCTCTTCACTTATGGGAGCTTCTGGAGGTTCTGAAGGCCCTGGCTGAATCCCTGCCTCTGGCACCACATCTTCTCCAGCCTCCTCATTGTCTGACTCTGGTGCCAGCTGCACAGGCTGCTGGCGCAACACCACACCAGCCTCCTCGCTGTCAGAATCAGCTACAATCCGCACAGGCCGCTGACGGGCCACAGCAGGGTTCCCTTCAGATTCGCCTTTTACTAAAGATTTCCATGGAGAAATATAAAGAAAATTTGTACAAGATGTTTTATAGATGGCACTTTGCGCTGGCAAGGTTGGCAAAGATGTTTAAAAATAAATCAGCTAAATGTTGGAAATGCCACCAGATACCCAGGTCTTATTATCATATGTGGTGGACATGAGTAGAAGCAAAAAAATACTAGACAAAAATACATATATGGTTGGAAAAGATGATAAAACCGCACAATGACTTAAAACCAGAAATATTTCTGTTGGGGATTTTACCTGAAACCTATAGTAAAGGGAATGCATATCTAATAATTCATGTATTAACTGCAGCTAGAATTGTATTTGCACAAAACTGGAAAAGCGAAGAGATCCTTATAGATGAGAATGTGATTAGGAAAATATTAGAATGTGCAGAAATGGATAGATTAACACTTGCAATTAAGGAGAAAGAACAAATTGAATACTACACGACATGGGAATTATTTTATCGATGGTTAGAAAATAAAAACGGAACTTAGAAATAGGGAAATAAAAGAAGATTAATGAAATATAGAAAATATGAGAATATGAGAGAAAACACGATGATGATGATTATTATGACTATTAGGATTATTATGTTTAATATTACTATTATATTCTTATTAGAAGATATGTTAAGAGGGAGATGTGAATATATTTATTATGTTCAATATTAGTATTGTAAAATTAGAGAATTAATATTAATGTAAGGAATACTGTTGTAAATTTTGATTATTACTGCACAAAGATATTTGTACCCAGATGACACAGTTTAACGAAAGATGGAATTATTATACTTTTTAAAAAAAAATTATACTGTATATATAAAAAAAAGATTTCCATGGAGAGGAACATTTGTGAGTTTTATACTAATTTTTTGAGGCCCTAAAGGCTCAAAACAGTCTACCTATATAGGTTTCGAAGTATCTATAGCAGGACTACCGGATTCTGTAACCGCTTTGTTCCCTGGCTGAGGAATTCTGGGAGGTGAAGTCCACAAGTCATAAAGTTGCCAAGGTTGGAGACCCCTGCCCTAGGCCATCCGTCTGGTCAACTCGCAAGAGTTTGCTTTTCTCGCCATGTACATGTATACATCCGAACTAGACTGTGTTTCTCTGTGTCTTATTAATTAATAAATGTGCGTATGTAGGTTCATGCATACATTTTTGGGGGTCATGTTCATGTAGTGTATATTGGAGGTGGAGACCCTTTGAGAGTTGTATGCAACGAAATTTCATTTTAGTGTATGCCCATTAGTCTACATTTAAAGTGACCATAAAGTTATTCTAAGTCTAAGTCGTGGCCACCTATGTAGTGATTATATTGTATTATAGTAAGTTACCAAAGGACCCAGCTTCAAGCAGGGTTGTAACTGGGGTACAACCAGTTAACTCTTCATGATTGGCCCAAAGTCACCCATCTGTCTTTCATGGCTAAGTGGGACCAAATTTGGACAACCTCAAGGGGTCCCACTTAGCCATGAAAGACAGATGGGTGACTTTGGGCCAATCATGAAGAGATACTGATTTCTGGCCCCGCCTTAGGCATGAAAACTGGCTGGGTGATTTTGGGCCAATCACCAGGAGACAGTGAGTTCTAGTCCCGCCTTAGACACGAAACCCATTGGGTGTCTTTGCACCAATGACCAGGAGGCTCTGAGTTCAAATCAGGCATGAAAACCAACTTTGGGCCAGTCACTCCTTCTCAACAGGGTTATTGTTGCAAAGAAAACAGGAGGAGGAAGGTGTATCAAAGATGTTTGTCACTTCTGAGTTATTTAAAAAAAAAAGAAGAAGAAGAAAGGGATATAAATGAGCAAAGAAATGGTCACGGAGACCAGAGGGAGAAGAAAGGAAGGACAGACCTGGAAAACGTTGCCAAGAGAACTGCAGGGCTCAGTTTCCCAGGAGTCAAGACAGCCTCGAAGGCCCCATTTAAGAAAAAAATAAAAATAAAAAAGCCAAGCTTCCCCTCCAATACAACCGCCAGAGTCCCCAGAATCAATAATTAACAACGAGGCTGTCAGACTAAACGCCCTGCGAAAAGCAATAAAAAAACTGAAAAGAAAAGGCCCCCAAGAGCTGGACCTCATCATAAATCAGTTCAATTAAGCAGGCACCGGAATTAAATGCCGCCTAACGAAGGATCTTGGCAAGGGAAGAGAGAGGGACGGGAGAGGGGGACGGGGAGGAAAATCTCCCTCCTCCCATTGCTGGGGGAGGAGGAGGAGGAGGAGGAGGAGGAGGAGGAGGAGGAGGAGGAGGAGGAGGAGGAGGAGGAGGAGGAGGAGGAGGAGGAGGAGAACGACTGTAGGGTCCTTGGTGCTCTCTGACCTTGGTGGATTTCTTGCAGACATTTCATGACCCAACTAGGTAACATCCTCACTGCTAGGACTGATGATGTTACCTAGTTGGGTCATGAAAAGTCTGAAAGAAAGCCACTCAGCTCAGGGAGCACCAAGGACCCTGCAGTCCTCCTCTCCGCAAACCCCACTCCCTTCGACTAGCACTGATGATGTTACCTAATAAAAATACTACAGCCCTACTCGATGGGTCGACTCTAGTGGGAGATTCCATCACAGAATCTCTCAATGAAAACCTCAATAAAACGCAGCCGACAGGAGGGGATCCACTGTGCCAGTGGAGATCTGGAGATCTGCCCAGAGAAGGCAGGGATGATGATCCCATCCCGGTCCAACTGGGGACAATTAGCTGCTGCCTGCTGGAAAAGGGGGTCTGGGGGCTTCCGGGAATTGCCTTCCTGCCTTTGCCCCCATCTTCCATCCAGATCAGGGGTCTCCAACCTTGGCAACTTTAAGCCTGGCGGACTTCAACTCCCAGAATTCGGCTGGGGAATTCTGGGAGTTGAAGTCCGCCAGGCTTAAAGTTGCCAAGGTTGGAGACCCCTGATCCAGATGACCCAACTCCCTCCCCCGCTCTTTTCTCTTGGCCAGAGATGGTCAGCACGGCTGCTGGAGGAGGGAGAGGTTTACAAGTAGTCCTTGATTTACAACAGTTCAGTTAGGACCATTTTCACACTCACGACTGTTGCAGCATCCCCGCAGTCCCATGATCAAAATTCAGACCCTTGGCCACGGACTCATATTTATTTTATTTTTATGTTTTTATTTTTTAAAATTTTCTTTTAACACAAACATTCCATCTAACATTAAACAGTGTGTCATCTGGGTGTAATACGAAAGCAATGTAGGGTAAAAATAGATAAGTAAAGAAGAGAAATGTTAGGTTTATGTTATTTTATCAGTATTATTATTATTTAGTATTAATATAAGAATGCATAAATACGGTTGTATTTATGACGGCCGTAGCATCCCGGAGTGACGTGACCCCTTTTTGCGACCTTCTGACCAGCGAAGTCAATGGGGCAGATGGATTCACTTAACGACCATTTCCTCATTTAACAACTGCAGGGATTCATTGTGGCGAGAAAAGTCGTGGGGCAAAACTCACTTAAGAAATGTCTCACTTAGCAACATAAATTCTGGAGTCAACTGCGGTCGTAAGCCGAGGATTACCTGTATTCTCTGCTGCTCTTCACATTGGGAGCCAAGCAATTTTGTTTTAAAGAAAAGTGTGAATAAGGATCCAGGAGAGATTTATTTACAGGGGAAGCTCTGACCACCCAGCCTCCTGCGGGCAACAGCTGCCTGGGCCCTGATTTAACCGCTTCCTTCTTTTAATTTCATTTAACCTCTTTTGTTTAGTTCCGTTTAACCCCTTCTCCCTTGTTTAAAAGAAAAAAACGAAACCCCGAAGGCCCTGAGCCTTATCTGGGAGGGCAGCAGGAACTCACTATAGTCGCTGTTTTCGTCCTTGGTGCCGTCAATCGTCCCGTCCGGGTGCATCTGGAGGAAGAATTCCTGCTGGCTGAATAACCTGGTCACGATCCCTTTCAGCTGGGGTTCTGCAGAGGAAGAGGAAGAGGAGGAGGAAGAGGAGGAGAAGAGAGCCACGGATCAGGCCACGGGCTCTGCCAGCCAGAGATGCAGGCACACACCTGCCCTCACACACACATGTACAAACATTCATACCACCAGGGAGAAATCCAACCCAGGGCTTTTCCCATTGAATCCCCAAAGGGTCAAAGGTCAACCTGGCCAGGAGGGACGCGGCCCCGTCATCCAGCTGGGGTCACAAGTGGCAGAGGCCACTTGTAGCAAGAGCGAGCCACGCGGCCACTTACCCCATCCCAGCAAAGGCTGCACCGAGTGTAGACAAAGGTTCAAATCTAGGAGGCATGGGGGGGGGGGGTTACAGGGAGAGAAGGGGCCAAGGACGTTACACAGGCGGTCCTCGAATTACGACCACAATTTCCATTGGTAAGCAAGACAGTCGCTAAGGGAGTTTTTCCCCGTTGTACGATCTGTCTTGCCACCGCTGTTAAGTGAAACACTGCAGTTAAGTTAGGAACATGGTTGTTAAGTGAATCCACGCCATCCCATCTCATCTCTGCTTCTTAGCCGAGGAAGCCAGCATTGCCCAAAAACACTTTCCATTGTCATGTGGTCAGCATGGTTCATGGAACACTGTTACCTTCCCACTGAAGTGGTACCTATTTATCTACTCGCGTTTGCATGCTTTCAAACTGCTAGGATGACCAGGAGCTGGGGTGAGAACGGGAGCTCAGCCTGTCATGCGGTGCTCGGGTCTCAAACAGGGGCTGCCAGATCTCCAGCCAATAAGCTCAGCGTCTTTAACTACTTAGCCATTGTGCCCCCTATTGAGCCACACCCGTAGTTAACTCTAATTACATCACTCAACCCCAACTCTCACACTGTACTGCTTTACAAAGCCTTGGTAAGCCGACACCCGGAAAACTGCACCCCGTTTTGGTCACCAGATTACAAAAAAAAGATGTTGAGACTTTGGAAAAAGTGCAGAGAAGAGAAACTAAGATAATGAAAGGCCTGGAGGCCAAAACATATGAAGAACAGCTGCAGGATTTGGATTTGGCTAATCTAGGGGGGGAAAGGATTAGGGCTGACATGATAGTAGTATTCCAGTATTTGAGGGGCTGCCACAAAGAAGAAGAGGGTGGGGGTCAACGTATTCTCCAAAGCCCCAGAAGGCAGAAGAAACAATGAATGAAAACTAATCAAGGAGAGAAACAACCTGGAATTAAGGAGAAACTTCCTAACCAGTGGAACTGCTTGCCACCAGAAATTATGGGTGCTCCATCACTAGAGTTTTTTAAAAGAGACTGGACAGACACCTGTCTGAAAAGATATGTCTCCTGCTTGAGCAGGGGGCTGGACTAGAAGGCCTCTGAGGTCCCTTGCAGCTCTATTCTGATTCATTAACTGTTAACTGATCTGCTTGGAGACCATCAGCTCAAAGCTGTGAGATTTGAGTGGATCCTGGGCATCAGAAGATCTCCTACATCATGAAAAGATCAAGCATCAAGCCCAAGCTTTGGAAATGCCAAAATGTGGGACTTCTGGACTTCCAGGCCCAGAAAGGAGTCAAAGCATCTCTCTCCCCTCGTGGAACTAAATCTCCTGGGACGGCTCTTGTCATGGGAATTTGGGCTCCCTGCTTTCCCTACCTTCTTTATCTGGATTTAATCCCTGCAGACGCCTCCCGCTTGCCTCGCAAAGGAATCTCCGCACAAGATCCCAGGGAAACCGGCACCCTCTGGAGCCGAGGGCCTTCCCCAGCCGGAAAACGCCAGCTCCTGACCAGAGGGGGGTCTCCTGCCTGCAGATCAGCTGCTTCGCTACTGCGCCATATAGCACAACAACATGGACAGCTCTGCTTTTGATCTGCGGTTTCACAGCTCCATGAGGGATGATCATTAGACGGCAGACCTGGCGTGCAAAGGCTGCCACTTGCATCTGCAAAAATACTACCAAATTCAGCACCAAGGACCCCACAGTCCCCATCGTCCTCGTCCTCCTCCTTCCTCTTCCCCCTCCCTTCAAATCCCATTCACTTCCAGCACTGATGATGTTACCTAGTTGGGTGATGAAATGTCTGCAAGGAAACCACCAAGCTCAGAGAGCGCTGAGGTCCTCTCCTCCTCCTCCTCCTCCTCCATCACCACCACTTCTCCTTGGCTTTCTCCATCACCATTGCTCCTCCTCCTCCTCCTCTTCCACCTCCCACTGAAGATGTTACCTAATCTGGCCATGAAACATCTGCTAGAAAAACCACCAAGGTGCACCAAGGACTCCAAAAAGCAGGACCGTCCTGATCCAGTAGATCCACATGAGATTCCACTCAATAGGCCCCTTCGTTCCGTTCTCCTCTAGTCAAAGGTCTCATAAGGGCCTTCTCTCCCTGGGCTCACCAGAGGCCTCGTGCCGTATTAATTGCACGATCAATTTATGCAAATGGCCAAGGGCATATTCTATTCCGCTGCACATTCCTGGCCTGAAGAGCCGCTAAAGTCAATAATGCTGTGCAAAGCAGATCCTGGCTTGGCCAGGAAGAAGCCAGGCTTGAGGGAGCATCCCTCAAAAGCAGCCGGAGAGGGTGAGGATGCCAGAGACAAGGAGGAGATTTGTTGCACCGCGTCCCATTGGCCAAAGCTCAGCTCAGCTCTGCAGCTGTTGCTACCCTACAATTAATAGTAGAAAGCAAGTGACAAAGGGGACCTTCCAGGCCTCTGCATGGAGGCACCACGGAAGAACCATCTGTGAACTAGAAAAATCTGTCATCTAGAAAAATGTGCGTTAGACAATAATCCCAATAAGCCAGTTTGTAACTGGCTGACAAACCATACTCAACGAGTCGTCCTTAAAGGTACTACATCTACGTGGAGGGAAGTAAGCAGTGGGGTAATACAAGCTTATGTCTTGGGCCCAGGACTCCTCCTCAATATCTCCATAAATGATTTAAATGAAGGGATAGAAGGGGAACTCATCCAATTTGCAGATGACTCTAAGCTGGCAGGAACAGCCAACAGCCCAGAAGACAAGCTCAGGATCCAAAAAGATCTCGACAGACTTGAACAATGGGCCCCACCCAACAACCAACGAAATTGAATGTGGAGAAAAGCAAAGTTTTACATTTAGACAGGAAAACCGGAAAGGGACGAGTACAGATTAGGCGAAACCTGGCTCAAAAACAGGAACTGGGAGAGGGACCTTGGAGTCCTCGTGGACGATCCCTTAAACGTGAGCCAGCCGTGTGCAGCAGCAGCCAAAAAAGCTAATACAATCCTGGATTGTATAAACAGGGACATAGAGTCAAACTCACGTGAAGGATTAGTACCGCTTTAAAAAGCCTTAGTAAGGCCACACCTCAAATCCTGCATCCGGTTTTGGTCTCCACATTACAAAAAAGATGTTGGGACTTTGGAAAAAGTTCAGAGAAGAGCAACTGAGTTGATTAAAAGCCTGGAGACTAAAACATATGAAGAACGGTTGCAGGAACTGGGCCTGGCTAGTCTAGCGAAGAGAAGGACCAGAATAGCATCTTCCAGTATTCCAGCCACAGAGAGGAGGAAGGGGGTCAAGCTATTTTCCAAAGCCCCTGAAGGCCAGACAAGGAATAATGGATGGAAACTGATCAAGGAGAGATTCAACCTAGAAATAACAAGAAACTTCCTAACAGTGAGGACAATTAACCAGTGGAACAGCTTGCCACAAGAAGTTGTGGGAGGGAGGCTTTTAAGAGATTGGACAGCCATTTGTCTGGATTGGTATAAGGTAGGGGGGTGTCAAACTCAAGGCCTGTGGGTCACATCTGGCTTAAATCTGGCCTGCGGGTTGGCCTGGAAATATCAAAAGGCCGGCCAGTGATGCCTCTGCCAGCCAAAACAGGCCGTTTTCAGCCTCCCCGGCCTCCAGCAGCACTCTGCCGGCTAAAAAACAGGCCACATGGAGGCCTTATGAGGCCCCCGCCAGCCCTGTTTTGGCTGTCAAGGTGCTGCAAGAAGCGTCTGTCCCGTCTCCCCCCTGCTCCCCTCCCACCCACCCCCACCCCTGCCGGCCCATGGAGGAGAATTACAATGCTGATCCGGCCCTCGAAGAAATCCACTTTGACACCCCTGGTATAAGATCTCCGGCTTCACAGGGGAGTGGACTAGAAGACCTCCAAGATCCCTTCCCACTCTCTTCTGATTGAAACTGATCAAGAAGCCCCTGAAAGGGGGGTCTGATGGGGGTCTGGCTTGTGTGACCCTTGCTCCTTGGGAGATGGGCATCCTTCCGGAAGAGCCCTCCAGAGGAAGGCTCCTCTTTCATAAAACCCGTCGCTCGTCTGTTATGACTCCTCTTTGAAGTGCAGACTCATAAAGGGGGGAAGGAACAGGAGGTGCCTCTGACTCATCCGTCCCCTTCCCAATCCGAAGCTCCAGCCTGCTCAGGAGAGAAGCGAAATGGGAGGAAGCCGGATGCCAAGCAGGAAACGGGGCTTTGGCAGAGAAAAAAGACGTCCGAGCAAAGCAGCCGCTGCCAGAATCCGGGAACCCCAGAAAGGCCTTTCAAGCAAGGAAGATGCCACCCATGAGCTGCATGGAGGGTGGATGATGGGAGTTGAGGTCCTGCATATTTGAATGGGAGAGGGAGGGGAGAGTTACCAGGCCAGCCCCTTGCAGACCCCTTTCCTTTCGCTCAAAGAAGAATGTCAAGGAGAGAGCCTCCGGGTGCTTCTGGCAAGTCCTTGGTGCTCTCTGGGCTTGGTGGCTTTAATCAGAATAGAGCTGGAAGGGACCTTGGAGGTCTTCCAGTCCAGCCCCCTGCTCAAGCAGAAGATCCTAATACCATTTCAGACAAGTGGCTGCCCAGTCTCTTCTTAAAAGCCTTCGGTGATGGAGCACCTACTACAACTTCTGGTGGCAAGCTGTTCCACTGGTTAATTGTCCTCACTCCTAGGAAGTTTCTCCTTAATTCCAGGTTGCTTCTCTCCTGGATTATCCCAAAGGTGCTTTTTTCAAGAGGCAACTGGACTCCCTTGTTTTTCTTCTCATCCCAGAAGCTTCTTTAGCTCTGGGTGGATAGTGGGGAATGGAAGGATTTATATTCCTTGCAGAGACAGCTGGTCGTTTGCACAACATAGGAGGACAAACCCATCAGGACAAAATTCAGCAGCCCATCTGCATTGAAAAGGCCAAGGCTGCTCTTTCGAAGACAGCAAAGTCCACATTTTGGACAGAGAGGACCAAGAGGAGTCATAGAGGCCGTCTGGGTCCAAGTTGAACAGCCCCCTCTCAACAGAGGAGGAGGGATACGGCAACATCGATCTCCAGTCTACAACATGACACAGAGAAACCTCCAAGTGGCCTCAACGTCTCTCTAACAGGAGGCAAATGACCAGCTGTCTGCAAGGAGTATCAATCCTTCCATTCCCCACCATCCAGTCAGAGCTCAAGAAGCTTTTTGGGTGAGAAGCAAAACGTCTTCAAAGAAAAATCAGAAAATCCCAGTTGCATCTTGAAAAAGTATCTTTGGGACAACCAGGACCTGGATGCCGGAGAAGCTCCATAGCCACTCCCCTTGGTTAGTTTCCATCCATTGTTTCATTATCTAACCAGACAAATTCTCAATGCTAGAAAGGGTTTGTGAGAAGCAGGGAGGACTGTGGGGGTCCTTGGTGGTCTCTGAGCTTGGTGGCTTCTGGCAGATGTTTCATGGCCCAACTAGGGAAGATCCTCAGTGCTGTTTTCTTCACCGATGCTGTCACCTCGTTGGATCATGAAAAGTCTGCAAGAAAACCCCCAAGCTCAGAGAGCACCAAGGACCTCACCTCCTTCTCACAAACCCTTCCTCTTTTAACACTGATGATGTTACCTAGTTTGGGTCATGAAACATCCGCAACAACACAACCAAGCTCAGAGAGCACCAAGGATCCCGCGTTTCAACCCTGAGCTACAAAATGGATCAGTTGTTCTTGGTTGGGCCTGCAACTGATGTGCAATTAAGACTCTGAAAAAAATACGTCAGAGGAAGGCAGCGCCAGCCCTGCAGAGGGGACTCAGCTGCCCGGTGGGACATTGTCACCGAGTGGACCCAGCAGCCTCTCCAAACGACCCTCTCAACCTCAGCCATCCTGGGACGTGTTCCTGACAGACAACGACAGCCAAAATATGCTTTCATAAATTGCTGTCACCTCCCAAGATCTCCACTACTGAAATTAGGGGGGGGAAATGCAGCCTCCACAGGGCAGCCGTCCAAGAACTGACCGTCCAAGGGCCACAGCAGAGCCCTGGGAAAAGGGCAGGCAAAGAAGTGGGACACAACCACATCACACTCCAGACAGCAACAGGAAGACAGGCAGCCTTTGACTCACAACCCTAATTGAGCGCAAACTACAACTGTCAGTCATTGCAGTCGGTAAGTGGGTCACCACACAACCAGGCCTGATTTTAAGTCAATTTTTGCAGCAGTTGTTAAGTGAACACTGCAGTCATTAAGCGAATCCCAAGAGGCGCTTTTTTTCCAGAAACTGGAAGTAAAGCAGAAACCAGCAAAAAGCATCAAAACTCACACACCTCACACATACACACGCACACACTCCTGGATGGTTCAAACAGCTTTAAACGCAACCCGACTGCCACAAAATGCGATCATTTGACTGCAGAGTATGTGTGTGCAGCTATCCTACATTTGAAATCGGGTCATAAATAGCATTTGGGGGGGGGGTCTTTTTATAACTTTAGTAGCTTTTGTAAGTTTGAATGGCCGCTAACTGAGCAGTCGTAAGTCAAAAACTACCTGTAGTTTTCACCGTTTCCTATTAATGGCTGGAAAATTACATGCAACTTGAGTTTTAATAAAGGAGAATATTTGTAGCTCGAGGTTGAACTGTGAGGTCCTTGATGCTCTGAGAGCTTGGTGGTTTTCTTAGACATTTCATGACCCAACTAGGTAACCCCAGCAGTGCTGGAAGGGAGTGGTCAATGAGAATAAACTGTAGTCCCTTCTAGCAGTGATGATGTAACCTAGGTGGGTGATGAAACGTCTGCAAGAAAACAACCCCACTCAGAGAGCACCAAGGACCCCTCACCTAAAGTCCTCCATCATTACTATTTTTTTTCTTATATAAATGCGAATTTGGATTTGAAAAAAAGTAGAAGGGAGTCCTCAACTTTATTCTGATGGACAGTTCTCTACAGAGCATAACCTCCCACCCTCCCACATCTTAATGCTGGTCTCCCACCCTCTCCATGCGGCACAGACTGTCCTCGGTTTAATTCCTTTCCTAGAGCTCAGCAGGCTCCATCCAAGGAGTTCCCGTTGCACATTCTGCTTTTCCCCTTTGCAAGGAAAACCACCTCCGTTGCAAAGAGATTTACCAAGCCCCAATTTGGTCCCCCCACCTCAAAAAACCTTCTCTCTGTTGCCCTCAGACTCCCAAGGTGCCCCCCCCCCGCCTTCCCTTGCCATGGCCCCTTCCCTGGAGTCATGAGATCATTTATCCCTGCCCTCCCGTGGGAAAAAAAGTTGCTTTCCTCCCACCCACGTCCTTCTCCACTCTCTCGCCCAGCTGCTTCACGGGGGAGAAGGAGCAGCCATTTGGCTAAGTGACAGCTTCTAAGGAGGTGAAGAATGATGTGTTAGTTCAGAGATCAAAGCTGCATTTGTAGAGAGGAGATGTTTCTTAATCATAAAGCAAATTTCAGAGCTGCCATCCAGGAGGAGGAGGAGGAGGAGAAAGGCAGGAGACAAGACGGCTGCAGAAGACACAGACAGGAAGTCCTTGGCTTACAACCATCCGTTGAGCGACCGGTCACTGAAACAAGTCACCAGTTGTCACCCTTACAAACTGGTGCAGCATCCCTGTGGGTCACATGATCAAAATTTAAACACTTGGCAACTGGCATGTACTTATGACAGTGGCAGCATCCCGGGGTCGTCTGATCCTCTTTTGCAACCTTCTGACAAGCAAAGTCAACGGGGAAAGGCAGACTCACTTAATAACCCTGGCAAGAAAGGTCATAAAATGGGGCAAAACTCACTTAACAACGGTCTTGCTTAGCGATGGAAACTTTGGGTGTCAAGGACTACCCTTATTCTACAAAGAATTCCCGGCTACTCTTTGGTGGAGCTACTTGGCCAAAGACCACAAGGTAGCCCTTCAGATACCACCTAGTGCAGGGGTGGGGAACGATGGCCCTTTTGTGACTTGTGGACTTCAACTCCCAGAATTCCTGAGCCAGCCACACTAGCTCAGGAATTCTGGGAGTTGAAGTGCACAAGCCACAAAAGGGCCATCGTTCCCCATCCCAGACATAGTAAAACCTCCCTCAACAGACCGTGTTCCAGCTGTGTTGGAATTCACCACCTGACAATTCTGAGCTCAAAGTGAATGGCGGCATATAAATCGCAAAAATAAATAAATAAAATAAATAAAGTCTCAATGCAGCTGGAAATGGCAGGTGGCTGGACTAAGTCCCTTCCAGCTCATTCAGTTCTCTTCTAACCCCAGGGAGTGGTGGGACTTCTGCTGCTTCCAGGCTGGGAGGTTAAACCCCCCGTTTTTCATCCTCCTGTTCTTCCCAAGGAATCCAGCCGAGTGACGATGGAGCCCCTGGAAGCTGAGGAAGCCTGCTGTGCCCACAGCTGGGGGCCCACCCACCCACGGCCAAAGCAGACGCAGCCAGCAGATTACGAAGAGGCAGGAGACCAACGGCAGAGCTGGATAGTGATCAAGGAGGCCACAAGGACCCTTCAGGTGAAAATTAGACCTCCAAAGACAGAATCTGTAATGGGAGGGAAGTTCTAACTGGCACCAGCGGGAGAATTTCTCCTCATACAAACAGAAACTCATCAGAGTGACGAAGGTGGCAACCGAGGAAAGGGATAAATTTCTACTGTCTCACCTGCTGGGTTCCCCATAATTGCTCCTCCCCAGGGATGGAATCCAGCAGGGTCTGACAGGTTCTGGAGAACCGGAAGCGGAAATTTTAAGCAGTTCGGAGAACCGGCAAATACCACCTCTGAGTGGGGTGGGAATGGAGATTTTGCAGTATCCTTCTCCTGTTATGCCCACCAAGCCACGCCCACAGAACCGGTAAATTTGGATTTCACCACTGCTCCCCCCAAAAGGTTGCTGTCTGTGTTATTTTTTTAAAAAAAACCACCAAATGCAACTAATTTCAAACAGGGTTTTGATCTCAAGCTTTTGAGGAACGTCAAGTTCCCCTCCAGTTCCTGGTCCCTGTGCCAACATCCTGTTAATTTGAGGCCCATTCACACAACACTTGGTGTCGTACCAAGCCAGTTAAAGACTGAGGCCGGACACGGGTCAACCGGAGAGGTGGAGCTGATGTCCAAGTCCACCACATATCCTGAAACAGGGGAATCCCTCAGAGACAGTCACAAATGCAACCCAACAAGCATTTTCACTGCCCTGGATGGTCTACCTGCGTTGCTTTCACTCTCTTGAGCAGGGACCTTCAAACTTGGCAACTTTAAGACTCGTGGACTTCAACTCCCAGAATTCCTCAGCCAGCATGGGGAATTCTGGGAGTTGAAGTCCGCACGTCTTAAACTCGCTGAAGTTGAGGAACACTGATCTAGACAGCCATATAAGTTTATGGTAGCCAAAAATCAGAAGGACTGATTACCAGATTCCTCCTAATGATAGAAAAGGCAGATAAAGAAATTAAATTCAATTCTTTAAGCCTCCCTGTTATTAAAGCCACCTTTTGCCCCCAAGGCACCCCGTTAGTCCCCAAAATCAGCCACTGAGATTTCTAGACTCTCACGTGAACCCCACAAAAGCATTGTCAGCCTTTCAGACACATATACCCCCCCCCCCGACAGAAATAAGCAAAGGTGTGTTTCTGGCTTTAAAAGGTGCCAACACACAAGCTTCAAAGGTTCCTAAGATCAACAGTCACTACTCAGGGCCAGGAAACATTGAACCTAATGTACAAACTGAAGACTGAGTAGACCCCCCCCTTAAGGAGGAGACTTTGGAAAAAGTGCAAGGAAGAGCAACTGAGATGATTAAAGGCCTATTAAAACATATGAAGAAAGGGATTGCAGGATTTGGGTTTGGCCAGTCTAGAGAAAAGAAGGACCAGGGGGGGCATGAGAGCAGTCTTGCAGTATTTGAGGGGCTGCCCCAAAGAAGAGGGGTTTGTGTCAACCTATTCCCCAAAGCACCAGAAAGCAGGACAAGGAGCAGCTGGAAAATATTTAAGGAGAGAAGCAACCTAGAACTGAGGAGAAAGTGACAGTAAGGACGATCAACCAGTGGAATGACTTCCCTCCAGAAGTTGTGGCTGCTCCATCACTGGAGGCTTTTAAGAAGAGACTGGACAGGCATTTGTCTGGAATGGTATAGGGTCTCCTTCTTGAGCAGGGGGTTGGACTAGAAGACCTCCAAGGTCCTTTCCAACTCTATTCTGATTTTGATATGAAGAACAGTTGCAGGAATTGGGTTGGTCTAGTAGTTTAATGAAAAGAAGGACTAGGGGTGTTATGATAGACATCTTCCAATATTTGAGAGGCTGCCCCAAAAAGGAGGAGAATTTCTTTTCCAAAGCCCCAGAAGGCAGGACAAAGAACAACGGATGGAAACTAATCAAGGAGAGAAGCAACCTGGAACTAAGGAGAAACTTCCTAAGAGTGAGAAGTTGTGGGAGCTCCATCACTGGAGGTTTTTAAGTCACTTGTCTGAAATGTATCCCATTTCAGACAAATGGTTGTCCAATCTCTTCTTAAAAACTTCCAGTGTTGGAGCTCCCACAACTCCTTGTGGCAAGCCACTCCACTGGTTAATTGTCCTCACTGTTAGGAAGTTTCTCCTTAGTTCCAGGGTGCTTCTCTCCTTAATTAGTTTCCATTCGTTGCTTCTTCTCCTGCCTTCTGGTGCTTTGGAAAATAGGTTGCCCCCCCTATTTTCTGTGGCAGCCCCTCAAATACTGGAAGACTGTTATCCTGTCACCCGCAGACCTTCTTTTTTATTAAACTGGCCAAACCCAGTTCCTACAACCGTTCTTTATACATTTTATCCTCCAGTCCCCTAATCCTCTTTGTTGCTCTTCTCTGCACACTTGCTAGAGTCTCCGCATCTTTTTTATATCATGGCGACCAAACAAGGATGCAATATTCCAGGTGTGGCCTTATAATGTGGCACCAAGACTTATCGTGGTATTGATACTAGCCTTATGATACTAGCCTTATGTATGGCTTGCGTTGTAAACCATCCAGAGATCCCCGTAAAGCTTTGTGGGGCAGCCTATAAGCCTAAATGCTAAATTTCCAGAAGATGTTAAGAGAAGAGAGGTGACCCACGATCCCCTCCCCCGGGGGAGGGGGCTGCCAAGAGCCTGTAGGAGCCAAGATGGAAAAATCTCCAAAATGTCAAGCGACAGGTTTTATAACCCTGTAATCTGATTAGTTCCATTTGAGAAATTAAAATCGAGCCTCTCGACTTCTTGGCTTCGATGTTTGCTTGGCAAAAGATTTGCACGTCCAACGCGCCTTTACTTAGGAGGAGCTGCGGACAGCTCTTCCAGTCCCAGGTCTCCTATAGGATCTCTTCCCCACCCACCCACCCACCCCCACCCCATTTCATTAGCACAGTAACTTTCTTTTTTTTTTATTGAAAAAGTTTTACAATTACATTTTCACCCCATTTCCCCCCCATCCCAGCCCCCACGCCCCACCCTAACCCCCCCAAACCCCCCCTAACCCTCCCCCCCTGACTTCCACAAAATATAATCCCATCAAAATCCCCTTTTTATAAAGCTTGAACCCCTCAGACCCCCTTAAAAAAATTTTTTTTTATCTTCACAGTTTTCATACCTTTCTATTTTTATATAATACTTTCAATGAAAAACTATTTGGTACTTTCTAACTTGATATTTGTTCTGCACATAATCTATCCATTTTTTCCATTCCCATTCATAAGTCTCTTGTGAGCAATCTTTTAAATATGCTGAAATCTTTGCCATCTCGGCAAAACTGGCCATCTTCAAAGTCCATTCTTCGATAGTGGGTAAAGCTTCATTTTTCCAATATTTACCTATCAACAATCTCGCTGCAGTTATCATGTACAATATCAGCTTAATTTCATCCTGTGTAAAACCCTTTACTATACCCAATAAAAACAATTGTGGAGAAAAAGGAATTTTTTTCTTCAAAATATTCTGCATAACCCACCATATTTTTATCCAAAAAGCCTTAACTTTCTTACAATTCCACCAAACATGATAATATGTAGCATCTAAACAATCACATCTCCAACATTTTGGCTGAACATTAGGATACATACAGGATAATTTCTTGGGATCTAAATGCCATCTGTAAAACATCTTATAAAAATTTTCCCTCAAATTCTGCGATTGCGTAAATTTAACGTTCTGAACCCATATTTTCTCCCATGTTTCCAACATTACTGGTTCTGCAAAATTCTGTGCCCATTTAATCATGCAATCTTTAACCAATTCAGTTTCTGAATCCCTTTCTAACAAAACATTATATAGCACAGTAACTTTCCACTGATATCTTCCAATTTCCCATCCTAGCCAGGATCACAGGGGCAGAGACCTCCATCCCTTTGGGGTTTCTGGGTGGGCCTCAAAGGCATCTGCACCACCAGGAATATTGCAGGCGATCGCACAACACAGCAGCCACGCGTCTCTTCGTCCGTGCGCAGGATGGGGGACTAGCCCAGGGTCACGGCAACAGGGAGATGGGCAGCATATAAATTTAATAAATAAACAAAGGAACGGAATAGCAAACTGGTCTGTTAACAGAAAAATGGTGAGGCTAAAAGAAGACAATTGCCGTGGAATTTGGATTCATGGCAGAAATGGATCCAAGCTTTGTGGGCTACCCAGTTGATTCCTGTCTGGTTTATTCATAGAAAGAATCCTGTAGGTCTGAAAGTACAATTCTCCCACCGTCTCTTTTACAGTCTGAGAAACTAGGGAGGGTCCCTTCTGAGCCTCTTGCCCCACCCATTATGCAAATGAGGGCTCAGCCGTCTCTTTTCTGACTGTTCTCTAAAGCAGGGGTCTCCAACTTTGGCAACTTTAAGCCTGGCGGACTTCAACTCCCAGAATTCTCAGGCGACTGGGGAAGAATTCTCCCAGAATTCTGGGAGTTGAAGTCCGCCAGGCTTAAAGTTGCCAAAGGTTGGAGACCCCTGCTCTGTTGTTGTTAGCTGCAAAGTCATGTTCGACCCATCGCAACCCCATGGACAACGTTCCTCCAGGCCTTCCTGTCCTCTACCATCCTTTGGCTCTAAAGCTACATTAAAGCTAAAGCTACACCCCTGCTCTAAAGCTACATTAACAAAATCTTGCAAGTCTGAAAGTACGAATCTCCCACCATCTCTTTACAGTCCAGAAAATAAGGGTGGTCCCCTCTAAGCCCCTTGCCCATCCATGCCGCTGACGGCTGTGCCTTCTCTTATTTCACTGTTCCTTAAAGCTACATTTACGGAGTCTTGCAAATCTGAAAGTACAAATCTACCACTGTTTATATTATTTTTTAACAATTTTTATTCGTTTATAATATAGCATACAAAGAAAAACCAAAGGAAATAGTAGGGAAGTTAGGGAAGGGAAAAGTGGGGAAAAGCAAGGGGAAAAAAGAGGAAAAGAAGGCCTGGAGTTCTGACTCCCTTTGGTGCAGCAGAATAAGGCATTAACATCAAACCTCAACTTTTTACTTTTACACAATAGTATGAAGCAGCCGTTTCTGTAATAACAAATCTGTCTAATCGGTAAAACCCAAAATCAAAGTTTCATTTTTTTTCCACCTCAAGCAAAAAGTCCAGAAGCGGTTTCCAAGTAGAAATAAAAGTATTTGTATTATTTTCTTTGATCAAAACAGTCATTTTAGCCACCTCTGCTAACTCCATCAGTTTTTGCAGTTTTTAGCCACTGTTTCTTTTACAGCTTATGAAACTAGGGAGGGTCCTTTCTGAGCCTCTTGCCCCACCCACTATGCAGCCCTGGGTTACGCCGTCTCTTATCTGTCCATTTCTCTTGGCAGCATCTCTTCCTCCGTCTCCCAAGGCCTTTCCTACATCACATTACAAAGCCCCAGGTATTTCCCTAAATAAAGCTTTAGAAAATTCAGAAAAATACCTACATACAAACAAATCAGACAATCCCTCCATAACATATACACATACACACACAGATGTCTTGCATAAGCAAAACACAACCTCCTTAGCTCACCCATAAACAACCTACACTTTTAAAAAAAAGGAAGGAACGAAAAAAATGCCCCAGCTGACCCGGCACAAAGCAAACACCTCCTCGCCTCCCCAGGACGGCCCCCCACCACTGCACCTTACCTTTCCATGTTTTCTGGGCAGGGGGGCAGGCTTCCAAGCACAAACCTGAGTTGTAGCCAGCTGACATGCTTATAAAGGCGGCCTGGGGGTCCCGGAGGCATTTTTGCAAAGGAAGAGGAACGCTAGAAGGGGGGGCTGTGTTTTTCAGCCCGCCAGCTTCCCATTGAATTCAGTGTGGACCAGAAGAAAGCATTCTTTTGAAAAGCCAGAGAGCCAAGGAGCCGAAGGGCCCAAGAACGGTGCCCCCAAACCTACATCTCTCCTGCTGTGGCAGAAGAGACTGACACAAAGGGGCCTCTTTTTTAAACCGAGATCCAGCGGAAACCTTCCTCCTCCATCTTCTGGCTCATGTGTTGCTCAAAGTGTATTTCTTGAATGCTTCCCTTGGTCTCCATCCAACCAGAAATGGCATGAATGATCAACCCAAAACTTGGACCAGCCAGGAACTTTTCAGAAAGAGCTGAGTTATCAGCTGCATCACGCGCAGGACTCAGAGATGGACGAGGCTGCCGGAGGCAACTCCTCGTCTCTCCTGTGTCCAAACATCCACACACCAAACTTAATTTTCTTTGGAAAAAGGATTTTTTTTTTTCTTTAAACGTCAGAGGACAATGAACGGGACTGGGATGGCATAACTCACGCCTGGTTAACAGGAGACCCTCTTGTCTTCCCTTGACCAGGATTCTTACAGACATTTTGAAAAGGAAATTTGTATGGATCGCAAAGAACGGAAGAAGCACCCTGCAGGATCAGGCCAAGCCCATCCGAGTCCAGCAATTTGCTTTCCACCCTGGTCAACCAGGTGCCTCTTCTGAGGCAGCAGGCAAGAGATGGAGACCTTCCTCTCTCTGACCACCGTCCCTCTGCAACTGGAAGGCCAGGGGCCTTGGCTGACCACTGAGAACAGCCTGGCAGAGTAGAAGGGTCAAGGGGTCCAATCCAGCAGGCCTCGGCTTGTGTTCTTAGGCCGACGTGGCTGCTCCAACCCTACATGGGAGTTGAGTTGAGTCTTCAAGTGTCAGGCCCCAGCAACCAGAACCCCTCGCGAAGAGTCTCAAGAGAAGCTTTGCTGATGGTCACCCACAATACAAGAATCTTGTCAGACTGACTGCCTTCCCTTGGGAAAAGTCAGATAAGGATTCTGGGGGAGGCCAGGCCTATGTCGCTTTCTGCACTGCAAGGACTCCAAGCTTGGGCCCCTCTTAACACCCCCCTCCAGCCTAGCTGGAGATTCGGCAGAAGAGGTTGCAGGGAAAAAAATGCCTTTAAAAGCCTCTGGCGATCCCAGCTGAGCTGCCTGATCGTCAGAGGCTTTTAAAAGTATTTTTTCGGCCGAAGAGGTTGTAGAAAAAATGCTTTTAAAAGTAAAAAAAAAAAAAAGTTGGCCACGCCCATTCAGTCACATTACCTCCCCCCCCCACCAAGCCACGCCCACAGAACCGGTAGTAACAAATTTTCCATGTGACCACTGGAAGGACCTCCAACTAGACTGGACTGTTCAGAGGGGAGCCGAGATTACAGCCTTTGCACTGATTAATACCAGGGACCAGCAGCCAGAACCCCTGGTGGAGAGTCTCAAGAGAAGCTTTGCTGATGGCCACCCACGTTACAAGAATCTCATCAGACTGACTGCATCTCCGTGGGAATGGTCAGGTGAGGGTTCAAGGATTCTGGGGGAGGCCAGGCCTGTGCCGCTTTCTGCGATGCAAAGATTCTAAGCTAGGCCCCCTCTTAACACCTCCCTCCAGTCTAGCCGGGAGCTCCACCACACCAAGACTCTTAGCAGATGGCAGACATGCGTTGATCCAGGCCGGTCTAAATTACAGGGTTACACTGTGCCGAGCAAAGAGGTTGTAGGGGAGGGGGAGGTCAGGGGTGGTGTTGGGCTCTATTCTAAACCTCCTTCCTATCTTTTTCGCTACAGTGACGGGTCTGAGGATCTTTGCTCAGAGTTTGGAAATTTCCTCTTTCGCAGCCATGCGCCAGTCAAAGGGGGTGCCGTGCCATGTGGGAATGTGGGAGCCCAGGAACGCCCGAGAGTCGCGAGTGGAGCAGCAGAGAGACGGGGCTGCTTCCCCAGACTGCAACAGCTGCTTTCGAGACTCACAATTGCAAGCAAACGATTTGCAATGCGAATGAGCCGCACGGGAGTGTGTGGATGCGTGTGGATTCCCATCTGGTCCTTTGCACACTCATGCATCTAAGAAACAGACACGTGCGAGAACTTCCGGTATACTGGCTGTCTGCACAATCTCCTGACTCCTGGCCTCAACCACAGAACTCAACTACTTTCTCCCTGCCTTCCTACAAGCAGCACAGGGAAAAGGTCGAGCGGTACCTTGGCACAACAGGCTCATCTGCGGGAATTGGGGTTATTTGTTGGCTTGATGATGGTTTAGGTGTTATGTGAGCTCTGCCTATTTAATGTATCATTCGACATATTGTGCTAAGACAGAAAATGTGCTAATTCAATAGTTATACCACCACTTCTCCTTCTGCAGGTTAAAATGCAGTATTGCAAGCTAACTCTGCCCATTGCCAGTACGATTGTATGTGTTGTGGGGGGAGGAGTTTGATTTTTGGAGAGCTTAAGCGTGGGTGGATTTCAGCAGAATAACCTTGAGAAGTCGCAGATAGAATAAACGGGATGCTGGGCAGTGCCTATCCCTGGTTTAAGAGGTACAAGCCAGGTGTAAGAGTTATGCCATAAATCACAGAGTCAGAGAACTGTGAAGTTGAAAGGGCCACGAAAATAATCTATCCAAGGAGACCCATGGACCTCAATTCCCAGCATTCCTCAAAGGGTTCTCAACCTTTAAAACCCATGGACTTCAATTCCCAGAGTTCCTCAAGGAGTTCTCAACCTTGACCAATTTAAGACCCATGGACTTCAATTCCCAGAGTTCCTCAGCCAGCTCTGCTTGAATTGGAAGTCCACCGGTCTTAAAAGTTGCCAAGGTTGAGAAATTCTAATCTACTCCAACCTCCTGTAACCTGTATTAACTTGCATTAAGTCCAAGGAGCTCTTCTGAACTGCTGAATCAAAACCGACTGTTCCTGGTGATAAGAGGCCTGCGGTGCCATTCAAGGCCACTTCCAGGACAGGACTACGGACCACGGAGCCAGGACAGGACGGAGCAGTTTCCTGCTTGATCTCGAATCATTTCGCCCAAAAGCCATTCGGAAACGTTGGGGGCAAGCAAGGCCCACCCTGGAGCATTCAACCCATGTCCAGTGCCCCCTTCCCAGAAGTGCCAACCTCTCAGCCCTGCTTCCCCCCTGCATGGGGCTGGGTTGGTGGGCTAAGGGCAAAAGTGCAGTGAAAAAAAATATACGATTTTATAACCTTCCCTTCCCTTAAGTGAATCTGGCTTCCCCGATGGCTTCCCCGTCATAAATATGAACCAGCTGCCAAGCATCCGAATTTTGATCACGTGACCCTGGGAATGCTGCCAGGGTCATATGTATGGAAAATGGTCATAAGTCACTTTTTTCAATGCCGTTGTAACTTTCAATGGTCATTAAATGAAAATGGTCACTAAATGAAACTGTTGTAAGTCAAGGCCAACTTTTATTGCAAAATTCAGAACCATCCCTAGGTCCCGGTTGGCATGCATTTCCGGTTCGTCCCCCCAAAACGTGGCCTGCACTGCAGACTTAGCGTCATCTTCACCTCCATGTTCTGCTGCTCACCTTCAGCCCTTAACCTGGAAAGCAGGAAGCCCCCAGAGATGCCCACCAGACAGAAGACTGGCAGTTCCTGGGAAGACGCCTCGCTTTGGGCAGCCTGCAAGTCCATACCCACACCCACACCCACACACACACCCACACACACACTTCCAAGCCTGCAAAGGAAGCAAGGGGTGGGGGCCGTGGCCCTTCTCCCCCCACCTTGGAAGGAGAGAGCCAGGAGAAGCGGGTGGGGCCTGAAGCACCCCTGCCTGGGACCTCGGTTCCCTGATAAGCCCAGAAAGGCCTGAGCTGGGTGGTCCTGATGCAGAGGTTTCATTGACCAACTAGGCAACATCATCAGGGATGGAAGAGGGAGGTGTTTGCTCTCACTCCATCACTCCCTACTGGCGCTGATGATGTTACTTAGTTTGATAATGAAACGTTTTTAAGAAAACAACCAAGCTATGAGAGCACCAAAGACCCCACAGCCCTCCTCCTCCTCCTTTTTCCTTGCCTTCCTTTTCCTTCTCCTTCATTTTCCTTACGCTCCTCCTCCTCTCCACAAGCCCCACTTCCTTCTACCATTAATGATGTTACCTAGTCAGGTCATGAAACGTCTGCAAGAAAACCTCCAAGCTCAGAGAACACCAAGGACCCTCATTTCAACCCTGAGCTGCAAAGATTCTCCTTGACTGGTATCAGAAGGTCCCTCCCGGATCAAGGAGAGCTTAGGAAAAAAACTCCACCGGCAGCTCATTTAATGTGAGGTAACTTTACTCAAGACCCACTCCTCTCTTAACATTATCTGTAATATCAATCATATTAATAGTATTATTAATAGTAATTAATTAAACAGATTCTCCAGCAGACAGATAATATCAGCCCAGCCACATCACCCGCTGCGTTGGCTCAAAGGAACCACGGGACCCTGGAGGTCTTCTAGTCCAGCCCCCTGCTCAAGCAAATGGCTGTCCAGTCTCTTCTTAAAAACCCACAACTTCTGGTGGCAAGCTGTTCCACTGAGTAAGGCTGTAGGAACCCTGCAAGGCGCTCCTCCTCTCCCCCCCCCCACCCATTCTGTCCAGCTCAGATTTGTTCCCTTTTACGGCCTTTCTTGCCACCGTTGTAAAGTGAATCCCTGCCATTCTTAAGTTAGTATCACGGTTGTTAAGTGAATCCAGCTTCCCCATCAGAAAGTCGCAAAAGATGATCACGTGACCCCGAGACACTGCAACCGTATTAAATAGGAAGCCGTTTTCCAGCGTCCAAATTTTGGATCACGTGAACACGGGAATGCTGCAACGGTCCTAACTGTGACAAAGGGTCGTAAATCACTTTTCTCAGTGCTGTTGTAACTAAAACAGCCCACTGAACCAGCCGTTGTAAGTAGGGGACCGCCTGTACTACTTTTTTTTCTTTTTTTGCTTTAATTTATATGCCGCCCTTCTCCGGAGACTCAGGGTGGCTTACAAGGCCTCTGTAAAGCCCAATTCAGAAGTGCCTCTTTGCAGCCGATGGAGAGCTGGACAGAAGGGGGGGGGAAGGGGGACCCTGCAGGGTTCCTGCAGCCACCAGATTTCAAATCAAGCTTGGATGTCGCTTTCACACGACCCCAACAAAAACGGGGCTCTTTATTTCCAAGCAGGAGGATAGAACTCACGGCTACCTTGTGTCCGACAGTCCCAGAGGTGGCTCTCCTCGAGGGAAGCCAAGCCTTTCCCCCAAGAGGAGGGGGTGCAGAGAGTGGGAGAACTTCACAGCACCTGCCTCTCCGAATTAGGTGGGGGCTCAGGGCAGGCGTTCAGGTTCCAGCGTCCCAGACAGATGGCTGCCCAGCCTCCGCTGCACCGTAGGAACGTGTCTGCCCCACATTGTGGGAACACACGGTGCCCAAGCTCCCTTCCCGGGGAAGGGAGGGGGACTTGGCCCTATAGGCAGACGGAGGCAGAAGGCTCTTGCTGCTGAGAGCGGGTGCCAAGCAATGTGCCAGCAGGCTGGGCAAAACACCCACCCACAGCCCAGGGCCCCCGGCCAGCTGGCAGCTGCGTTCCTGGGTGGGAGAATTTCTTCCCAAATTCAAGCAAGACCCATAAAGTAGAATATTTGTAGCTCGGGGTTGAAATGAGGGATCCTTGGTGCTCCTCTCTGAGCTTGTGGTTTTCTTGCAGATGTTTCATGACCCAACTAGAGAATAACATCAGTGCTAGAGGGGAGAGGGATTTGTAGATGGGAGGAGGAGGAGGAGGAGGAGTTGTTCTGTGAGCTTGATGGTTTTCTTCCAGACATTTCATGACCCAACTAGGTAACATTCTCAGTGTTCCTGAGTAGTTAGCCAACCTAGAAAGCCACCAAGCTCAGAGAGCACCAAGGACCCCCCCCCCACATCCCCTGATCGGATTCCCTCATTTTTGCCAGGGGTCGTGCGTGAGGCTGAAGGACCCCTGGCTTCCTCAGACAGCGTGCTGAAAAATTGGGGCTGGGGGAGCAGAGAGCAAGAGGACCCCTGAATTATTCCCAGAGCTGGCAAAGCAGCCGAGTCTTTCTAGGAGCTTCCGCCTCCCGAGGAAAGGCCTCTTCCGTTTGCTCCAGCAGGGAGTGGACGGGGTGTGAAATGCAGGGCAGGAAGGCGGGCTGTGCCAACCGCCGTGGGAACACACGTTTCTACAGCATTGCGCCTTCGGTCTAGATTCACATCACACCCTGAACAATATATTGGAGCTGCTTGGTAGCGATGCAGGCTCAGCTCCTACAACACAGTCCTAAAAAGGAGAACTGAACCAACTCTGAAGGGCCCTTGGTGCTCTCTGAGCTCAGTGGTTTCCTTGCAGACGTTTCATTACCAAACTAGGTAACATCATCAGTGCTAGCAGGGAGAGGGGTTTGCTCTCACACCACTCCCTACTAACACTGATGATGCTGCCTAGTTTGGTAATGAAACATCTGCAAGGAAACGACCCAGCTAGAGAGCATCAAGGACCGTACAATCCTCTTCCTCCTCCTCCTCCTTTCCAAAAAACCCTTCTAACACTGATGATGTTAGCTAGTTGGGTCAAGAAACATCTGCAAGAAAGCAATCAAGCTCAGAGAGCAATAAGGACCCCGTAGTCCTTTTCCTCCTCCTCCTCCTCCTCTTCCTCTCCACCCCTCTCCTTTCTAGTTTAGTAATGAACGTCTGCAAGGAAACCACCAAGCTCAGAGAGCACCAAGGCAGCCCACCTGCCTTCCTCTACCTTCCTCATCATCGCCACAACCAGCCCTCCCCAAGAGGGGCCCCTTCTAAGCCACAGACACCAATTCCATGCGAAGACAACTTCGGAGAGCTCTCATTCACGCAACACCCTTAACCTGCCTTTCTTTGTTTATTCCATTTCTATAACGGCCCATCTCAGTCAATGACTTCCGGGCAGTTTGCAGTTCAAAAAATATATTACACTTAAACATTTTGAAATAAACAATAAGAGCATCCAAAATAAATCAGCAGCCGAGATTCTTGGCCAGTCAGCAATGCAGCCAGCAAACGGGGCTCTTGACACACTCGGGGGCCCAGGCACACACAACGCAGCCAGGTTTTCAGGGTCTTAGGAAAGGCTAACAGGGTTGGGGGGCGTTCCATAGAAGGGGGCCACGTCTTCTAGTCCCTGCCAGCCAACACTTTTGCGGGTTGAATTAAGCCATTTTGTGGGTTCATACAACACAATAACACTAACAAACGGGACCTACCTGTGCAACACACATGCAACCTGAACCAAGGTGAACCCTAATCAAATACAGGTTGTCCTCGACTTACAATTCATTTAGTGACCGTTCAAAGTTACAGCAGTGCTGAAAGAAGTGAATTAGGATTGTTTTCCACGTTTACGGGCATTGCAGCCTCCCCATGGCCGCGTCATCCAAATTCAGATGCTTGGCAACTGGTTCATATTTACGACGGCTGCGATACCCCGGGGTCACGTGATTCCCTTTTGAGACCTTCTGACAAGCAAAGTCACAGGGAAGCCAGATTCACTTAACGACCGTTCCACTAACTTAACCATTGTGATGATTCCCTTAACAACAGTGGCAAGAAAACTCGTGAAATGAAGCAAAACTCACTATGTCTCACTTAGCAACATAAATGTTGGGCTCAATTGTGGTCGTAAGTGGAGGATAACATGCCTCACATGAATGCAGCCATTTGCACGTTGGTGCCCCAGCTGGGCGAAGGGCAAGGACTGGGTTATGGGTGCCCACAGAAGCCCCTCCCTCCCTCCGAGTGGGGGGACATCTTTCAACCATGTCTCCTGCGAAGAGCCTTGGACCCCGAGGGGATCCGAATGAGAGCTGGGCAGTGACCCAGCCCGGAGGGGGTTCCCAACCTCAACAGAAAAAAAGCAAAGCACAACTGAAGTGTGAGAATGAAGTCTGCCGTTGTTGGGTTGTGTAGAGCTAACTCAAGCGCCTTCCAAGCAAATGCCAAGCAGAAGCAATTCCAGCTCTTTTGCTCTGAGCCCACTCAGAACAGCTGGTGAGAAAAAGCCTCCCAGATATGCTGAGGAATCAATTCCTGCACACACACACACACACACACAAACGCACACTACACACCTGAGATCAACACCAAGGGGCCAGGTCTCTCTGTCTTTTAATGGAGGGAGAAGGTCAGCACGGGTAGAGGGAGCCCCAATTAAATGGAACCGGATCTAATTGGAAACACAGCTTGGACTGGGAAGAGACCCATAATCGAACTACAATCTCCAACCAAGAACCAGGCGCGAGAAAACTCCCAAAGTCCCCTTCCGGAGCAGCCTCAAGAGGAAAGATATCTCCAACAAAGGAGAATATTTACAGCTCAGGGTGGAGTAGCACTGATGATGTTACCTAGTTTGGGTAATGAAACATCTGCAAGGAAACAACCGAGCTCAGAGAGCACCAAGGACCCTTCAAATATATTCCCATTTTACAGGCAGAGACATTGAGATCCGGCCAGAACCAGAATTACGTGCAAATGACAAATAATGGCTCTCCTTTGGGTCAGGAGGTCATAGCTGCCAGGGCGCCCCTTGTTCCCCCACCCCCCCAAACCCATCACAGCCATCAAACTACCTCACACACCAATTCAAGGGACTGACCTAACACACCCAACCACAAAAATCCAAATCAGGTTTAAAACCAGCAGAGGTTAGCCTGAGGACTCTGCCTCTGCTGACCGAAGCCTGGGGTCCTTCCTTGGCTCAGCGGGACCCTCGACCGGGGCTGCCGTCCCTTTCTGCTTCCACAGTTGGGGGGCCACTATCCAGTCCAATGGCAACTTGATGCAGCATTTACTTCTGGGCAAACTGCAGTGAACAGACCCAGCCAGATCTGAAGCTGGAAGAGCAGCCTCCCCCCCACCCACAGAAGCCCCCAATGGAGCCAAAAGGGCAGGGGGGCCCGGTTTGAAAAATGGGGGGAGGGGGCCATGTTCTCCTGGTTCAGAAGCCAGCCAGCATTGTGCAACTTCTGAGGAGGTGATGCTGGGACCCTGACTCAGCAATCCAGGGGGAGTTTGCACACCTAAGGTGCCCAACCTTCTTAAGGAACGGCCCCCATTCCTGGAATACCCCAAACGCTCCAGGAACCCAGCAGACCACGACGGGCCCAACTATAGAACAGCCAAACGGCTTTCGTGTGAAGGCAGCCACGACTCCCTTCTTTGCGGGGACTGAGCACCAAGGGGAGATCCGGGGGCGGTACCCAGGGGCTTCTCCAGACGGTGAGCGGCGGCAGCTGCTGCGGGAAGACCCAGAGGGGCGAGGGGACGGGCTCCAGCGCGGCCGGGAGACCCCCGCACGACCCTCGCCGGGCTCCGCAGACGCCGCGCGTTCAGCCTCGCCCAGGATCAGGAGTCGCGCAACGCCCGGCAGCCGAAAACTCCTCTCCCGAGCGGGGGTCGCCCAACAGCCCCAAAGCCCCCCCGGGAAGCCCAGAGGAGATGGAGCCTCCCGCCTAGGCGCAGTCTACCTGCCGGACTCACCGGGCCTCCTCCGGACGTGCCTCTTGCGGCCGCTGCAGAAGCGCACCTTGCTGAAGACGCCCAGCACGTGCCTCTCGCAGAGGGAGCGCCCGTCCTTGCTGGGGCTGGAGCGGCGCTTGGAGGCGGAGACGCGCTCGCTGTTGGACTCGCGCGCCTGCCGCTTCTGCCGGATCAGCGAGCTGGCGATGGCCGCGGCCATGGCCGACGGGGCGGGCAGCGCTCACAGGCCGCCGGCCATCCTCACCGCCCGCCCCAGCCCCAGCCCCAGCCCCAGCCGCCCCAGCCGCCCAGCTCCATCCGCCCCGGGACGGCCCGACCGGCGCCCTCGCCCCGCCGCCGCCCCCCAGCCCGGCCCCGCCGCCCCTCCGCTCGGCGGCTCCGGGAAGGAGCGGCAGGAGGAGGAGGAGGAGGAGGAGCCGGCGGGGTCCCGGGCCGCCCGGCCTCCCCGCCGCCGGCCACGCCTCAGCGGCCCGACGGGGCGGCGGCTCTCCCGCACTGCCCGCCCGGCCTCCCGGGGCAGCAGCGGCTGGGCAAGGCGGCGGCGGCGGCGGCAGGAGGAGGAGGAGGCGGCGGCGGACCACAGCCCCGCATCGCCAGGCCCCCCGGCAGAAGCTCCGGAGCCCAAGCGGCGCCGCCCGTCCTCGCGCTGCTGCTGGCGGCGGGGGAAGGCGGGCTCTGCCGCGCGCCCGCCCCCCGCCGCCCCGGCCCCGCATCGCCCCCGCCCCGCATCGGCCCGCGCGCGCCGGAGCTGCTGCGCTGCGGAAGGGAGAGCGGCGGCTCCGGGGCCCCTTGGACGCAAGCCTACGTGACCGCGGCCCTGCCCTCCCCGGCTCGCCTCTCCCGCAACCCCCCCCCCCCGCGGCAGGGACACCCGGGCCGCCCCGTTCGCCTTGGCTCGGCCCCGGCGCTTCCATGGCTGGTGGGCGCCTGCGGGATCTCCTCGGAGGGCCCAGGATTTAGCCAGATTCCCAAGACAGCTGAACCTCGGACTAACCCACTATGTTCATCTTATTTATGCCGGGGATTTCCATTCTGATTTCTGATTGGTTTCTGTTCCGCGGAGCATGGCTTCCCACCCGGTTCCCCCCCTGCCCATGTGAGACCCTTCCCAATTCTTTGGTTTTACTGCTCTGAAAAAAATTCAGCAGACTTTCTCCTTGATTTAGACCACAATGCAGCCCCGAATTTCCATTGCTAACCTCGGCAGTTGTTGAGTGGATTTTGCTGTGTTTTATGACCTTCCTTGCCACGGCTGTTAAGCTAATGATTTTCGTTGTTAAGCGAATCTGGCTCTCCCACTGACTTTGCTCATCAGAAGGTCACAAAAGGGGATCGAGTGACCCCAGGATGCTGGAACCGTCATAAGTACAGGCCGGTTGCCGAGCATCTGTCTTTTGATTGCGTGACCCTAGGGATGCTGCAAAGGCTGTAAGGGTGAGAAATGGTCCTAAGTCACTTTTTTCAGTGCCGTTATAACTTTGAACGGTCACTAAATGAATGGTGGTAAGTCGAGGACTACCGGTGTTGATATTCCTGTTGGTGCTGGAGGCCGTGGTCCTTTGCATGCAGAGTCACATGCTAGGATGAGAAAAGACCCCTGTAAGTCTTTTCATTTAATTTTTCCCCCATTTGGGTTCAGCAAGTCAATGGCCGCCTGGGTTTTGAGGCTGGGGGTAAAGCTGAGCCGATTGGAGGACGGCTGACTAGGAACCTTCTCAGAGGAGGGGCAGGTTCTGCAGTCCTGCTTCTAGCACAAAAACCTGACGGCTGATCTAAATGGGAGGGAAAGTGAATAGGAATTAACTCAGTGCTGAAAAGAAATGACAGATCTGAGGATGAGCGGAGCCGTCCGTCAGCACAATAACACTGGACAATGGCACTTGAGTGGCATGAAAAGAGAGACCTTAAGATGGGCGGGCCATCCATTTTATAAATAAATACAGGTAGTCCTCAACATACGACCACAATGGAGCCCCAAATTTCTGTTGTTAAGTGAGACATTGGTTAAGCGAGTTTTGTCACATTCTATGACCTTTCTTGCCACTGTTGTTAAGTGAATCACTGCAGCTGATCAGCCACTAACCTGGTTGTTAAGTGAATCTGGCTTCCCCTCAGACGGTCACAAAAGGGGGTCACATGACCATTGCAACCATTGTAAATATGAGTCAGTTGCCAAGTGTCTGGTTTTTGATTACGTAACCCTAGGAATGCTGCAACAGTCGTAAGTGCGAAAAACGGTCATAAATCAGATTTTTCACTGCTGCTGCAACTTCAAACGGTCACTGAACGAACCATTGTAAGTCAAGGATTAGCTGTAAATAAATAAACAGCACAAAAGGAAAGATCAAGTTCCAAAATTCCATTTTCTTCCAGTTCTGGAAAGGAAGACATTTGGGTGGGAACCGTGTGCTTTACTCCCAAGGGTAAGAATCGGATCACAACACAAGCAAAGAGCCACGGAGGGAAAGACGCTGGGCCCCCATCCAAAGAGAAATCTATGTTCCTGCCTCCCCAATTGGTCCTGCTTTTGTATTGATAAAGAAAATAAATCCCGTACCCCAAATTCCCGAAAGCCTTCCAGGGGAGAGCCCCAAATGCTAATATCAACCAGCTAGAAAGAGAGACTCAGTAGGAAATGACTTTTCTAGGTTCCCATTCACAAAGATCAGCCCTCCCCAAACTTGACGACTCCCCATTCTGGAGAAAGATTTTCCTTCGGCAGCTCAAACAACAGCTGGGTTTCTTGCTCCAAAGCCGTCCGATTGGCAGCCCCACCAGAGAATCGCCATGAGATGCCAGCTGGAGGTCAGGGCTGTCTGCCTACACCCCCAAGGATCCCTCCGGATCAAAGCTAAGTACTGGACAGCACAGTGTTTACAAGGCTGCGTCTGCTGCTCCTCACACAGCTGGCTTTGCTGTTTTCCATAACATCACAGAATCATAGGACTGGAAGGGACCTTGGAGGTCTTCTAGCCCAACCCCCTGCCCAAGCAGGAGACCTGATTCCATTTCAGACAAATGGCTGGCTGCTCCCTTCCTAAAAGCCTCCAGGGAGGGAGCTCCCACAACTTCTGATGGCAAACTCTTCCACTGATTGATTGTCCTCCCTGTCAGGAAATTAATTCCTCCTTAGTTCTAGGCTGGGTCTCTCCATCCGTTGCTCCCCCTTCTCCTGCCTTCTGGTGCTTTGGAGAATAAATGCCCCCCCCATTTCTTTGTGGCAGCTCCTCAAATATTGCAACACTGCTATCATGCCACCCCTCCTCCTCCTCTTCACTAGGCCAGACATATCTTTATTCCCTGAACCATTCATCATCATGTGGTGACCGTTACAAAAAAAGATGTTGAGACTTTGGAAAAAGTGCAGAAAAGAGCAACTAGGATGATTAAAGGCCTGTAAATCGTATGAAGAACGGTTGCATAAATTGGGTTTGGCCTGTCTAGAGCAAAGAAGGACTGGGGGTGACAAGATAGCAGTCTTCCAGTATTTGAGGGGCTGCCCCAAAGAGGAGGGGCTCAACTTATTCTCCAAAGCACCAAAGAAGGCAAGGCAAGAAGCAGCGGATGGGAACCAATCAAAGAGAGAAGCAACCTGGATTGAAGGAGAAACTTCCTAACAGGGAGGACCATTAACCAGTGGAACAGCTTGCCACCAGAAGTGGTGGGGGCTCCATCACTGGAGGTTTTTAAGAAGAGACAGGACAGCCATTTGCCTGGGGTGGTATAGAGAATTTTCTCTTTGCAGATTCGAGCTACTTCCATTTTTTTATACTTGTCCTTTTTTTGTCTTTCAATAAATATAAATAAATATGTGAAACAGTATATACCGTACTTCAGCGGGCAAGGAACTTCGGATAGAATACAATGCCTGAGCAATGCAAATAAATGCGGATGAACTGTTGAAATGTTACATTGAATTACAAAGTGAAAGAATTTTGTTTATAAAATGAGGTATGATTGATACTTAACTCCCGATAAATTGCCAAAGATGTATAAACGTGTTTCAAAATTCTCTTGGAAATGTAATTCTAAAGAAGGTACTTTTTACTGACTTTGGGGAACTTAGGACAAAACAGAGCCACGCCAGGCCCAGATCCATGTTATAATGCAGAAGATTCTTAAAATTAAAGTAAAATTGAAACCTGAAGTTTTTTTCTTTTAGGATTATTAGATGAGGGGTTGGGAAAAAAATGATTTGGAACCTTGTGCTCGAAACAGGGGGAAAATGAACTCTTGTCTTAGGGTTTAGGTTTGGGTGAAGCTAGCATTGGTAAAGGAAAAATTGACAAGAAGATTTATGTTACAATTGGATAATAATGATGAGCATGTAATTATTAAAATGTATAAAGGTTTGTCGAACTTTGAAGCAAAGGAAGTACATCTTAAAGAATGTGTGAGAATTTGGGCTAAGAATTTTGAATTATAGTATGCAGATGGATCAATACAGATGGATACGTAGTTAAAAGGACTGAAATTTGCATTGTGTTATGATCTTAAACAGAATGTTTATAAAATGAACTGTATTGTGAGTATATCATCCTAGAGAAATTATTCAGAATGCATAAAAGCATTTTAAATGTAAGTTGGGAAAATGAGCAATATGAAGGGACATTTAATCATGCTTGGTGATCAAGTAAAAAAAGTTTTAAAAAATTAGAGTCATATGCACATCATTGGATGCAGAGTATTTTAAAAATTAATATCCAATTAAAGTCGGAACTTTGTCCTTTTAGGACTAACAAATAAAAGGAAAAAAGCCATGGAAGATTATTTCAATATATGATTATTCCTTATTTTAAGGATAGAGAGGTGGAGAAATATTTTGGGAAAATGACAGATCTTTCTGAGATAGATATATTCATTTCTTCGATCAAAGAAAAGACACTATTTGCATTTATTGCTGACTAAAAACTTCTTGTGGACTTTTTGCATAAAAATGAAAAAAAATGAACGTGTAATTTGCGGCTTTGATGATTAGAATTAGAATAGATTATAGAAAGTTTTATGATTCAACTTGAGAGAGAGAGAGGTTAAAATATAATGTATTTATTGCCGTGAAAAATATCAGAAGCCATTTCTTTATATATATTTTATTTCTTTTCTATTTTTCTCCAAGTTTTTTTCTTTTCTCTTGCACTTTTTGCTTTATCTTCAATTTCTCTTTTTTTCTTCCTTACTTTATATTAGTTTCTGCTAGATTTTATCTTCTTTAGAAAAGAAGCTTCAATCAAAATCACATTTAAAAACTAAAGGATGCGGATGGATGTTTTCAGGCAGTCCTCGGCGTACGACCACAATTGAGCCCAAAATTTATGTTGTTAAGAGAGACAGTTGTTAAATGAGTTTTGCCTCATTTTACGACCTTTCTCGCCACCGTTGTTAAGTGAACTGCTCTAGTTAAGTTAGTAAGATGGTTGTTCGGTGAACTTGACTTGGCTTGTCGGAAGGTCACAAAAGGGGATCATGTGACCTCGGGATGCTGTGACCGTCATAAATACAAGTCAGTTGCCAAGCAATTTTGATCACATGGCCACGGGGACACTACAATAGTCGTAAGCGTGAAAAACGGTCATAGGTTTTTTTTCAGTGATGTTATTACTTTGAATGGTGACTACATGAACAGTCATAAGTCAAGGACTACCTGCAAATTGACACTGAGTCCTCAGACCTACGACCATTCTTGGCAACCTCCAAAGATAGGATAGATAGACCCTGAATAGGGGACTTAGGACCCAAAGTTTTGGCATCTGTTCCCCCCACCCCCACCCCAGTCCCTCCGATCCCATGACCCCATTTGGGGCGCTGGACAGCTGTCCCTCGCTGATGTCCCTGTCCAACATCCTGTGACTTAACCACTTAACCAAATGTTGCAAATGGGCCAGTCCTGTGATAACCCGCTTAATGACCAGTACGACTTGCCATTTGTAATTCTCAGCTCAATTATGGTCGTAAGCCAAGGATTTACCTCTATTAATGACTGAAAACTCTTTCTGGACCCTTCTTAAAAAAAACAGAAGAAAATGAACTTGCAATCTGGGGGTTTTGGTCATTAGAAAGGATGGACTGTGGAAGGAATGGAATTATCTTCTGTGGGTAGTCCTCAACTTACAACTGTTCGTTTAGTGATCGCCCAAAGTTACAACGGCATTGAAAAAAGAGACTTACAACCATTTTTTCACCCTTATGACCGCATCCCCACAATCACGTGATCAAAATTCAGACAGTGGGCCACTGACTCACACTTAACGACAGTTGCACTGACCCCTTTTGTGACCTGACAAGCGAAGTCAATGGGGAATCCAGATTTACTTAACAACCGTGTTACTAACAAATGCAATGATTCACTTAACAACTGTGCCAGGAAAGGTTTTAAAGTGGGACAAAATTTGGTTAACCACTGTCTTGCTTAGCAATGGAAATTCTGGGCCCAATTGGGGTCATAAGACACAATGAAATATAAATGCATTTGTAACTGCTGTTTCTTTATAAATCCTTTTTCCTTCTTTCTCCTGACTTTTGCTCATTATTTGACTGATATTTCTCTCTCAAGGTTTGTACTGTTTTTATTCTCCCAAGTATGACTTTAATAAAAATCACACCCGCCCACCCACAGATAAAGAGAAGGGATTAATGTCTCTGCCACTGTCAAGGCGCTGTGGAAGAAGGAATGTTTCTATTTATTTTCTGGAACTATTCCGACCAGTTTGCAGCTAACACAACTGTTGTGTTTCTGACATCTGCTGTTCAGGTATGAAAACTGCACTGACTTTCAAACTGCATCTAATTGCAGAAGAGTCCTTTAAAGGAGGGGCCTCCAGCCGTGGCCCCTTTAAGACTTGTGGACTTCCACTCCCAGAATTCCTCAGCATCTGGGGGGCCCTGCTCTAAGGCATACGTACGACCCCTGATTCAGGGATCTCCCTAGGATCTCTGGCCTCATTCTCCTTCCCCACCACCTCCGCCCCATTCATTCCCACCTCAGAACAGCAGGGGAACATGTTTGCCAGTCTTGAGGATTCAGTTCTACCTTACAGGGTTGTTGGGAAGGCTACTAACAGAATGTGAAGTGCTTGAATATTCCAATAGGTTAGACACTGCTAAGAATCAACAGCCTTTCAAGATGCATTCATAAGATTCACACAGCAGAGAGTTCCCTTTTCGGGTTAAGAGACAGAGAATGCTACAGTCGTTGTTCTCTGAGCTTGGTGGTTTTCTTGCAAATGTTTCATGACCCAGCTAGGTGCCATTATCAGTGCTAGAACGGAGTCGGGTTATGCTGTATATAAATAAAAGGAACCCCCCCCCTCCCTTCTAGTACTAGTTGGGTAACAATATGCCTGCAAGGAAAACAAGCTCAGAGATCACCAGAGCCCCCACAGTCCTCCTCCTCCTCTCCACAAACCCCATCCCTTCAGGCACTGATGTTGTAACCTATTTGGGTCATGAAATGTCTGCAAGAAAACCACCAAGCTCGGAGAATACCAGGGACCCCACAGCCCCCCTTCTACCTCCTCCTCCTCTCCACAAACCCATCCCTTTGGGCACTGATGATATAACCTAGTTGGGTCATGAAATGTCTGCAAGAAAACCAAAGAGCACCAAAAGATCCCCCCAGTTCAACCCTGAGCTACAAAGATCCTGATGGTGCCAGCTTTAACGACTCCAGCAGAGGTTGGCAGCTCACTGTGCAAAGCACAATTTCCTTTTTGGACTCCTGCCTTTCTGCCCTGCAATAGCACCGTTTGCTGAGGGTCTCCCGAGAAAGATCCTGGGGGGGGTCAGCATCTCCACCGGAGCCCCTCCAACAAGGACCCCAAAGAACGGCTCTGTTGCTGTGGCCAGCTCTGCCTCCCAAATTCAGGCTGGGTGCAACCAAGCAGGAGTCGAAAGCAGCTTCCTCGCTGGCTGCTGCTCCGTATGACCCACTCCCCTCCCGGGCTCTTGTCCATATCTCCCTCACCCCCTCTCAGCTCCTGGGAAAGCCCTGCGGAGGGGGATCCCCCCCACCCACCCCCACGGCTCAAGCCGTAGCAGCCGCCCTGCTTAGAGCTGCCATCTGCAGCCCCAGCCCTGCTTGTTGAGGAAAAGCAAGGCGGAAGCTCTCTGCTGTATTAATATTTCATGTCTCCCAGGCAGCCTCCTCGCGTGGAGCAGATTATTAAAATTCATCTGGAAGGGGAGAGGAGGAGGAGGAGGAGGAGGCCTCTGGATCTCCCCACGGCAGCCTTCCTGATCTTGAGTAGCAGATCCCAATCCCCTCGCCTCCCACAGCTAAGCTTGTCCGCCCACCCACCCCAGAATTCAGTCTCTGGAGGGTCCCCTGAGCTTGTCCCAATTTCTGTGAATCCCCCTTATGGGGCGGGGGGGGCTCTAGATTTAGGCAGTTGGAAGGAGGGGGCTGATCTATGCAGCAGGAACTGGTTGCAAACCACTTTGGTTGATGCAGCCTCGACGCGGCCTTTTTCTTCAGCCACAAGGTGCCGAGGATGGGTTACGGAGTCTTCCAAAAACCTTCCGTATCAGGGCAGTGATTCTCTCTCAGCCTGGTTCTGTTTTCTCAGAGGAGACCTTTGCATTGCCTGTCTCGGATCTCCTTGGCTTGACATAGCCAAAGAGTTTGGGATTTTTAGTTCTCTTTATTTAGTTCACAAAATAGATTCTGAGACTCCAGAAAGACTGCAGAGAAGAGCAGGAAAGACAATGAGGAGACTGGAGGATAAAACATACGAAGAACGGTTGCAGGAATTGGCTACGCCTAGTCTAGTGAAATGAAGGACTGGGGTGACACAGGATAGCAGTCTTCCAATATTTGAGGGGCTGCCCCACAGAAGACGGGGTCCACCTCTTCTCCAAAGCCCCAGAAGGCAGGACAAGAAGCAACGGATGGAAACTCATCGATCGGTGCTGGCAGGGCCTGGCTCACCCCAAGAGGAGAATCATAGAATCTGAGGGCTGGAAGGGACCTCGGAGGACTTCTAGTCCAGCCCTCTGCTTGAGCAGAAAACTCTCTACCATCTCAGACAAACAGCTGTCCAATCTCTCCTTGAAAACCTCCGGTGATGGAGTACCCATGACTTCTGGTGGCAAGCTGTTCCACTGATTCATTGTCCTAATTATCAGGAAATTTCTCCTTAATTCTGGGTTGCTTCTCTCCTTGCTGAGTTTCCATCCACTCTTTCTTCTCCTGTCCCAGGAGTTTTGGAGAAGAGGTGCACCGCCCCTGTCCTCCCCCCCCCCACCTTTCCTGTGTCAGCCCTTCAAGTAGTATTGGGGGATGGTTCTGATGTCTCCCTTAGTCCTTCTCTGCTGACCAGTCAGAGCCAAAGCCTGGCAGATTTTAGGCTGGGGGAGCCGGAGGAGGAAGCAGGTTCTGCCTGACAACAGACATTCCCTGCCTCCCTTTCCAAGGACTCTTCAACCCCTAAATCAAAGCCGGGGCTGAGGAGTGACAGCTCGGCCACTGGAAGTCAGACACAGCAATGGCTGCCTGCAATCAGGGTTGTCAGCCAGCATATCCTTCCCGGAGCCCCACAGGGGACGTCAATTCCCTGGTGGAAGGTTGTTTTCACGAAAGCTGCCACCGAGGAAGCCCTGGAGAAAGGCCATGGCCCGGGGGAGGCCTGGGGAGGGGGGGGTTTCCTGGAAGGCTGCTGCCATGTCACCCCCGGTCCTTCTCTTGGCTAGACTAGACAGACACCATTCCCTCCGACACTGCTCCTTGTGTCGCTTTCGTGGCTCTTCCCTGCAGGCTCCACCTCTTTGTGGTATTGGGGTGACCAGAACCGGACACAGCGTTTCAAGGACAGCCAGTCCTTGTGGTCCTTACGTCGACTAAAGTAGAATTTCTGTGGCTAAGTGAGAAATTTGTTAACTGAGGTTTGTCCCATCTTATGACCTTCCTTGCCACAGTTGTTAAGTGAACCACTGCCATTGTTAAGTTAGTCACACGGTTGTTAAGTGAATCCAGCTTCCTCGTTGACTTGGCTTTGGGGATCACGTGACCCTGTGGGACACTGTGACCGTCATAAATATGAGTCAGCTGCCAAGCATCTGAATATAAATCATGAGACCATGGGGCAATGCTGCAATGGTCATAAGTGTGAAAACTGGTCGTAAGTCACCTTTCTCAGTGCCGTTGTAACTTTGAACGGTCACTAAGTGAACAGTTGTAAGTCAAGGACTATTTGGATGGCCTCACCAGTGCAGTATGAAGCCGTATTAACCCAAGTTTCCCTCTGCAGAGGCAGGCAGCCTGGGGTGGCTGGTCCTCTCCAGGAGCTCTGTAGCCCAACCCCCTGCTCAAGGCCAGGGACCCTATGCCAGTCATGGCCAACCTTTTCCGGACCGAGTGCCCAAAGCAGACATGCACGAATACGTGCGCACCCAAACCCCCAAATTGCAAAGCGCTCATGGCCCCAGCGCCTGCGCAGCAGAGACCCAAAGACCACCTGGCCAGCAGGAGACACCCATGCATGCATGCACGGCGGGGCAGAACTGGGGCCACGGCTTGCGTGCCCACAGAGAGGGCACTGTGTGCCACCTCTGACACGCGTGCCATAGGTTCGACATCACGGCCCTATACTGTCCCGGACGAATGGCTCTTCAGTCTCTCTTTAAAAACCTCCAGCGATGAAGCCCCCACAACTTTAACTCAAGGAAGTATTTTCTTTAACTCCCAAAGAAAGTTTTGAAAGAACAGCCCCTTCCCCTCAGCATCCCAGTCACGAGCCCTGCATTACCGTTCCTCTTCCCCCATCCCTTCCTATTTCCTATCCCTTCCTACTGCAGGCAACTTCTGTCGATCACCGGCTGCCAGCAGTTTGGCAGATCGAATCTCACCAGGCTCAAGGTTGACTCAGCCTTCCGTCCTTCCGAGGTGGGTAAAATGAGGACCCAGATTGTTGGGTGCCATAGGCTGACTCTGTAAACTGCTTAGAGAGAGCTATAAAGCACTATGAAGCAATATATAAGTCTAAGTGCTACTGCTATTTGATGCCCTTAACAGAGCAGATGCCCATCTGATCTTTGGCACACATACAGATGGGACATTCAGCCTGTTTTGGCTTATTTGGCCAGCCGTGATAAGTCAGGTTGTCCCTCTGGTTGCAAAATGACCCCTTTGTCTCCCTGGGGCCAGATCAAAGCTGGCTGGGGGATTCTGGGAGTTGAAGTCCACAAGTCTTCAAGTTGCCAAGGTTGGACACCTCTGCCATAGACCCTTTCGCTAATGGGAGGGAGGCCAGCATGGGGCACCCCGATCTTCCAGACCATGCAGGACCTGGAGAGGCCAAAAAAGTCAGTATGAAAACCGTTGGGGACCTAAATGCCAACTGCATTTGCCAGCTCTCCTGTTTTGCTTTAGAAGGGCAGGGATCTGCTATAATAAACAGTGAATGAGCAGAAAAATTCCTGTTTTTCGGAGGGAGGGAGGGAGGGAGGGAGAGAGAGAAAGAGAGAGGAGGGAGTTCTTGCCGGACAGGTCCCCACACCTGTGAGAGGATCCCACCCCACCCCATCCTCCCTGCCTCAGGAACCCCCAGGTCTGCCCAACATCAGCACTGCTGGACTGGAGAGCAGCTTCCCTCTCGGAAGGAGGCCCAAAGCCCTGGCAGTGCCAGCTCGTCCCTGCTCTGAGCAGACCAGAATTTTTCCTATGGTGCCAAGTCAGGCTCTGCCATCTGAGGTGCAATGCTGCCCTCCTGTGGCCAATTGGAGCACCTGCCACTCAAGGCAGATTTCTGATCCAGGACTTTCTGCTGGACACACGCCGGACTTTCTCTCTGCTCCTCCACCTGGGGACAGGTGAGAAGACCCAGACAAGACTCTGATGGATTGTCAGAACCCCCCTTTCTTTTCCTTCCTACTTTTCCCATCTTCCTAAATGACCAGAAAGTTTTGAGGGGCAAGTGAACGAATGAACTGGAAAAAATGAGAAGTATTTGCTATATAATGTCCTTAGTTTTCACATACCCAGTAACTTCATTCATTATTCCACTTGCAGTAAGTCTCCTTCTGTCATACAGGTAGTCCTCGGCTTATAACCACTCATTTAGTGACTATTCAAAATTAAAACATCACTGGAAAAAGTGACTTACGACCATTTTTCATACTTACAACTGTTATAGCATCCCTATGATCAAAATTCAGGCCTTTGGCCACTGACTCGTATTTATGACGGTCACAGTATCCCAGGATCATGTGATCCCCCTTTACGACCTTCTGACAAGCAAAGTCCATGAGGAAGCCAGATTCACTTAACGACCGTTTCCCTAAGTTAATGACAGCAGTGACTCACCCAACAACTGTGGCCCCAAAGGTCATAGAATGGGATAGCGTCCCTCAGTCTTGTCCCTCTAGGGACAAGAGAGGAGGCTTTGCCCCTGTGAGAAAGGAAAGGAAAGCATCAAGCCGGGAGGCAGCCACTTATGCTGGTTTCCATGGGATCCAACAGGGATCGTGAGAAATTCAGGGACCAAACAGGACCTCTGGAGTTTCTTCTGAGTAGTTTCTCTCTAGGTAACCCTCGACTTACAACAGTTCATTCAGCGACTCTTCAAAGTTACAACGGCACTGAAAAACTTATGACCATTTTTCACACGTACAACCATTGCAGCAGCCCCAGAGTCAAGTGATCAAAACTTTGGACACTTCATAAATGACTCATATTTGTGACGGTTGCAGTGTCCCTCGGTTACATGATTTCCCTTTTGCGACCTTCTGACAAGCAAAGTCAACGGGGAAGCCAACGACAGTCATTCACTTAAGAATTGTGGCAAAAAAGATCATAAAATGAGGTAAAACTCACTTAACAATTGTCTCACTCAGCATTGGCAATTGTAGGCTCAATTGGGGTTGTAAGTTGAGGACTACCTGTATTGTGGTTCACCTACTGACAGACTCTTGCTGGACTAAAGCAATTATCTGCATAACTAAACATATCCTCTGTGAACTGAATCAGAACAGAGCTGGAAGGGACCCTGGAGGCCTTCTAGTCCAGCCCTCTGCTCAAGCAGGAGATCCTAAACTGTTCCAGACAAGTGACTGTCCAGTCTCCTCTTAAAAGCCTCCAATGTTGAAGCACCCATAAGTTCTGGTGGCAAGTTGTTCCACTGGCTAATTGTCCTCACTCTTAGGAAATTTCTCCTTAATTCCAGGTTGCTTCTCTCCTTGATTAGTTTCCATCCATTGTTTCTTGTCCTGCCTTCAGGTGCTTTGGAGAATAGCTTGATCCCCCTTCTTTGTGGCAGCCCCTCAAATATTGGAAGACTGCTATAATGTCACCCCTAGTCCTTCTTTTTTTCTAGACTAGCCAAACCCAAATCCTGCAACGGTTCTTCCTCTGTGTTAGCCTCCAGGCCTGCTAGGGAGAGTCCGTCCTTGCTCTCTTCCTGCCCTCCCCCCCAGACATTCCCAGCTCTGCTGTCTCTTTGTCCTCTTGGAAGGACCGTCCCTCCCTCCCTCCCTCCCGGGACTCTGGATTCCACCACAGGGAACCAGCAAATAAAAAGATAGAAGCCAGTTTGGAGAAGGAGACTCCTTGGCATCGCTTGGGCTCCTGGCGAGGGACGCCTGCCTCCTTTCCTTCAAGTAGGGCTATTCTGCATGTGAGAACAGGTCGGTCTGCTGGGACTGTCCCCATAAAGTAATTAGAAAAGGGTCCATTTATGGAGATTCTCAGCCGTTCAGGTTGTCCGAAAAGTTCTTTTTTTTTTCTTTCAAAAGGCAACTGGACTTTCTTTGTTTTTCTTTGGAGAAGTTTCGCTTCTCCTCCAAGGAGCTTCTTTGGTTCGGACTGAATGGTGGAGGATGGAAGGATTTATATTCCTTGCAGTCCTCTGCTTGTTAGCACTCCCTCTGAGAGTCCTTGAGGCCACTTGGGGGTTTTTCCGTGCCCTCAGGGTCACCTGAACAGTTTCCAAGGAGAAAACAAAGGAAAGCTCAGTTGCCTTTCGAAAAAGCACCTTTAGGACAAAATGATGGGTCCTGCTTTGGCACCATCAGGTCTCTGCCCCCCAACCCTGCAGAGAAGGCCCTCTCTACAACCCCCACCCCCACCCCAAATCCAAATCAACCGCACAGCCAACCAGAGACAGCACCAACCCACGCAAGTCCCCCTCCCCAGCAGCAGTTCACCTCCCAATGACCCTGACCTGATGCAGTCTCCTTATTTAGAATAGAATGGCGCTGGAAGGGACCTTGGAGGTCTTCTAGTCCAACCCCCTGCTCAAACAGGAGATCCTAGACCATTTCAGACAAAGACACATCACAGGACTCATTGATGACTCACCACTGACCCATCCCAAGACCCTCACTTGACACCCCCACACCTGAAGCCCTTATAAACAGAAGGCCACGGACAGCCCCTAAGGCAGGGGTCTCCAACCGTGGCAACTTTAAGACTTGTGGACTTCAACTCCCAGAGCTTTGCTGGCTGAGGAATTCTGGGAGTTGGAGTCCACAAGTCTTAAAGTTGCCACAGTTGGAGACCCCTGCCTTAGACTCCGCTGAAGATGTTACCTAGCTTGGTAACGAAATGTTCAACAACCAACCCACGTTCGAAGACGGAACTTTCACCTCCATCCTACACCCAAATTACAGTATTCGCCACCATTGCAAAGACCCTCCCTCTTTTGTAATGCAACCTGCCTGTGAGGGGTGAACCTCGATTGTGGCCAAACGCACCCCTCCTCGCCCCTGTTCTTAGGACCCCTTGAGCCAGAGGGGGAAAAACAGGTATTCAACCTGTGGTGCTGTCGTCACACCTCTAGGGGGCACCAAAGCCATGTGCTGCTGCTTCTTGCATCCAGCAGGGACCGGAGTGGAGGCTGAGCCTGGCGGAAAAGCCTTCCCACCCACCAGAGGAGGAGGGTCTTTGGGGGTCTTTAGCTCCTCTGAAACAGCCATGTCCTGATTCAGGACTTAAGAGGGTGGGGAACCCGCTAGGCCAGCCTCCGAGTGACCAATGACACCCCAAGCCTGCAGGGACGGTCAAGGGACCGTTCAAAGTTACAACGGCCCTGAAAAAAGTGAGTTATGACCATCTCGTGACCCCCTTTTGCGACCTTCAGGCGAGACCAGCCCCATGGGGAAGCCCGATTCACTTAACAACCATGTTATTCATTTAAGAACTGCGGTGATTCACTTCACAGTGGCAAGAAAGGTGATAAAATGGGACATAATCTACTTAACAAATGTCTTGCTTAGCAACAGAAATTTTGGGCTCATTCGTGGTCATAAGTCAAGGACTGCCCGTACTCTGCTACTGTCCTGTAAACCGGGTTCTGCAATTGGGAAGGGTCGGGGCTTCCCGCAACTGGCCGGCATCTTCACCCAAGGAGGTCACCTTGCCCGAGCCTTCAGGTTAAGTGGGGGTGGGTCTGCAGGGGCCTTGGGGAGCCAGCTGCAGAAGGGAGAAGGGGGGCCCTGGGGTGGGGGCCATTCCCATCTCAGGATCCTTCCAATCCCAATTGGCAGCTGGGAGTGGGATTTGGGGAAGGGGGACGCAGGTATGTTCCACAGAACAGAACCTCCAGGGAGGCCACTGCCCCTTCTAACCCCACAAGCCGCTTCCCCTGGCTTTGGGCAAGAGGATGGACACCCCCCACCCCAGACTAACGGAGGTTAAAGGTAACCCGCATTGGGTGTCACACAACGTGGCCAAGACCCCTCCCCTCCCCTCCCTTTGAAGGGTGTTGGGAAGGGACCCCAAGGGGCAGCCAGAAACCCTGCAAGGCAGCCGTGGGGGTGGGGGGCTACAAGCAGGATGGGGACCTGACTGACCCCCTGGGCTGACTGGGGGAGGGGTAACAGCAGTGGCTGTTGAGATTGCACAGGGGGGGTTGGGGAGGGGGAGGCAGGGCTGAGGCAGGCAAGGTCTCCCACCATAGGAAAGGAGAGTCCAGGTGGTGGCAGGTTAAGCAACTAATCGTGGTAGAGAAGAAACCACAAAGGAAGCTGCTGAAAAGCCAGGCGAAATTCTCTCAGGAACTCCGATCATTTGTCTGAATATTCACCCAGTCTCTCTGCCATCCTAATCTTCCCTCAATTTCTAACCTGTCACCCATCTACATCCATCCATCCATCCATCCATCCATCCATCCATCCATCCATCCATCCATCTATCTATCTATCTATCTATCTATCTATCTAATCTATCTTTTTCTTTCTTTCTTTTTCTTTCTTTTTCTTTCTTTTTCTTTCTTTTTCTTTTTTTCTTTCTTTTCCTTTCTTTCTCTCTCTCTCTCTGTGTCTGTCTATATCCATGATGGTGAACCTATGCACGCGTGCCACAGGTGGCACGCAGAGCCCTCTCTGCAGGCACGCCAGCTGTTGCCCCAGCTCAGCTCCTCCGCGCATGCCCACGCGCCTCCCGCCAGCCAGCTGGTTTTCGGGTCTCTGCTGTGCATGTGTGGGGTGCATGCAGGTGTCGTGCGTGCATGGGGTCGCGTGCACATGCAAAGAGCAGGGCACATACGGGGGGTCGTGTGCATGTGCACGGGGGATGGGGTGCATGCGGGGTTGCACACGCATGTGCGGTGCATGGGGTGCACGAGGGGGGCAGGCATGCACATTTCATAATGTGTGCGCGCACACACTTTCAACACTCAGTGCTGAGAAGTTTAGCCATCACTGGTCTATATCTATCTATCTTTCTATCATCTATATCTATGTATCTCTTTAAATCTATCTCTATTCATCCATCAATCATCTATTATCTCTGTCTATCTGATCACTGTCTACTATGATCTGTCTGTCTGTCTATCTATCTCTATCATCTCTCTCTCTCTCTCTCTCTCTGTCCATCTATGTATCATGTACGTCTGTCTGTCTGTCTGTCTGTCTGTCTGTCTGTCTCTGTCATGTATCTCTGTCTGTCTGTCTGTCTGTCTCTATCTCATCCTAGTTTGTTTAGGCCCTCTGGCTGGCAAAGAGCCAGCATCCATTTCATGTCCAGGACCTGTGAAGCCCTTATTTCCATTTTTATTTTATTTTATTAACAACCTGTAATTGGATTTGTCTTTGTAAGTCAAGTGCTGGGTCTCTTTCTGGAAATGAGCTTCCCCGACTCTTAGCATCCCTTTCAGCATCTGGAGCATCAAAGAGATTAATAAAGCTCTTGCCTGAATTGCTCTCACTCTGTGTGTGTGTGTGTGTGTGTGTGTGTGTGTGTGTGTGATTTGTGTGAAGGAAAGAGATCCGAGGCCCTGCCAAATCAGCATCCATTAAAGAAGACAAACGGCACCTCACTCCAACAGAGAAACAGCTCATGATGGGGGGAGCACATGGGGGGGCTGTATCCCCCCCCCCATCAGCTGCCAGTCCTGCCACCTCCCAGGCTGGCATCACGTCTGCTGGGCTGGCTACAGACGCCTCCGGGGGTGGGGTGAGGGCCTCTGGGGCAGACATGATCTAAGCGGCCTCAGCCCCGTGCAGAGTCAGTGACGAGACCTCCGGGTGGGGGCTGCCCAGAGGGAACTGCACCTCTCCATTTGACACCCCCCCCCGCTGCCCCTTTTGTGCCCGATGGGGCTGTCGCTGCAGCTGCTCTGCTTAGGATTCAGAAGAGCCAAGCCAGGACGGAGAGCCGGCATCACGAGGCTGGGCTGAGCCCACAATTTTAATCAGCCTTTTTATCTCAGCTTATCAGCTGCCGAGAGGAGGGGGGGTCTCTTCTCTTCCCTGGGAACTCAGGGGCCTTGGAGTCCACAGGAGCGGAAGCCAAAAGTCTGGGCTCTCCAGGAATCAGATTTGCAGTAAGAAAAAGGCCGCACATGTGATGCACTACAAGTCCCAGCATCCATGGCTGGGAGAACTCCCTTTCCATTAGCCACTGCTACACGGAGGTTTCCTGGCTTCTGTGCCATGCATTGCAGCTCCTGGCGCCTCCTGCCCACCCTGCTGGCCTCTCCTCTGCCCATCTGGCAATGCTGAACTACAGAGCCCGGCATCAACTTCTGGGGATATGTTTGCCCAGCACCCCCAAGCCCCCCAAATCCAGCCAAGATGCAGTGCCCAAGCTTAGCCCATTGGGGAAATAGGGCACCTGGGACTTTAAAGCAGTACCTGTCCAGTGCAGGAAAATCAGGAAGTCCGGGCAGTTTAAAATGGATATAAAGTTTACTGCAAACTCACCCTCTCTAGAAGAATCTGAACTACTAACGGTCAAAGCAAATTAGCGGCAGATCAGAGTCCAGGGGACTCAAAGGGGGCCCGACTTAGATCTCTTGTGGGCACAAAGGGACTCAAGACTGATGACGTGCTTGACCCCTCCCTCAGCTTGGTCATCTCCTCCACCACCACTTTATACTGCACTGGTGAGGCCACCCTTGGTGTGCAAGTGCCAGCCTCACCCATTGCCCCTGTGGCCATTGTGGGTTTCCCTCCAGAGCACCCTGAAGAGTCACAAGCACCGCACCGTTTGTCTTCAGAGGCAGAAAAACTCTCTTCCTCAGACGCAGAGGGGGGATAGGTTATCCCGTGGCTCAGGAAAGCTTCTCCCTGTCAATCAAAAGTGGAATGTGCCAATGGTGCTCCCGGCTCCCTCTTGAGTTTGAGTTGAGTTGAGTTGAAATACCGCTCTTCTACAGGAGGCAGTTCAGAAGTGAGCAAAGGAAGGTTTTACACTTAGGTAAGAAAAACCAAGTGCACAGGTACAGGCCAGGTGAAACTTGGCTCAACAGCTGTAACTGAGAGGGATCTTGGGAGTCGTAGTGGACAATCCCTGAAATATGAGCCAGCCGTGAGCTGCAGCTGTCCAAAAAGCCAACGTAATCCTCGGCTGCATCAACACAGGGATAGAATCAAGATTTTGGGAAGTGTTACTACCCCCCTGTACTGCATTAGTGAAGTCGCACCTGGAATATTGTGTCCAGTTTTGGTCACCCTGATACAAAAAAAAGAGGCTGAGACTCCAGAAAGAGGGCGGAGAAGAGCAACCCAGATGATGAGGGGCTGGAGGCTAAAGTGTACCAGGAAGAGCTAAGGGAACGGGGTACGTCTAGTCGGACAAAGGGAAGGACCAGGGGTGACATGATAGCAGATCAAGGTTTCCCTGACCAGTGTCTGACTGACAGGGCTGGTGCTCATCTCCATTTCTTGGCCGAGGGAGCCAACCTTGTCCGAAGACATTTTCCATGTGGCCAGCGTGGCTCTACACCAAAGGCACGTGAGATGCTGTTATCTTCTCACCAAAGGGGTACCTATTAATCTACTCGCATTTGCATGCTTTCAGGCGGGGCGGGGGGGGCAAGGAATGGGAGCTCACCCCATTGCTCAGAGTTTGGGTCCTGAACCTAGGCTGTCACCTTTCCAGTTCACAAACTCAGCTTCTTTAATCACTGAGCCATCAGGCCAATATTTGAAGGGCTGCCATAACGGAGAAAAGATCGACCTATTCTTCAAAGCCCCTGAAGGCAGGACAAGAAGCAATGGACGGAAACTCATCAAGGAGAGAAGCAACCTGGAATTAAGGAGGAATTTCCTAGCAGCAAGGACAATTAACCAGTGGAACCGCTTGCCACAAGAAGCTGTGGGTGCTCCATCATTGGAAGGTTTTAAGAAGAGACTGGACAGCCACTGGTCTGAAATGATACAGGGCTTCCTGCCCGAGTAGGGGGTTGGACTGGAAGACCTCCAAGGTCCCTTCCGTTTCTGGTATTCTGTTAACCTGTTAAAAGATTGTGACCCACACCTCAAACTTCCCCCCTCCAGCCTCCCCCTTTTGGGACATTGAGAACATCACAAGGAAGAGCCAAAGGAATCGACCCCTCATGATTCACCTTGCTCCAGCCCCCTCCCTCTTCCCAACCACCTGGAAGGGCTGCCTTTTCCCTGGAGCCTTGGGCCTGCTGTGTGTGTGTGTGTGTGTGTGTGTGTGTGTGTGTGTTACACAATCTTGTCCCTTGAGTTCCGTATATGTGGGCCTTGGGTGGCTTTTTCCCATGGAGTTGCCTTTATTGTATAATGTTCCTTTAATCATGCGTTACTCACAATCACCTTTTTGCAAGTGGGGTGGCAAAAGTACCAATTCTATACATAAACAAGTAGATTAAAAAGTGGGCTCCTTTAAAAGGTCTTTCAGCATTTAGCAGACTACAATTCCCACAATTTTGGGGGAAAACCAAGACAGCTCAACTTGCATGAAGGCAACAAGGATTCCCAGATCAGGACACACACACACACACACACACACACACACACACTCGGCTGTGCCAGGATCGCCTGCCGCCTGAAAAAAGTTGGCTCTAATTTGTGACAGAAGGAAAATATTGTGAGCGTGGGGAGTTTTTAATTCATTCTATTTCTTGTCAGTCAAACCAGATCAAATGTATGACTTCTGCTTTGTTCAGACCCTGCCTGGTTTTTCTGTCCTGCTTTTGCCATCTCTGGTTGTGTCTGAAAGGAAGACAAGAGCGGTTTTTGCCCTGGAAATAGTGATAATTGTATATGTGGCTGAATCCCTCACCCCACACCTCGTCATCTCTGGGCAGCTCCCAATAAAGGCAAGTTTCAAACTGAGTCATTCAAAATGATGATGTCAGATAAAACCAAGGAAAACAAAGGAAGTTAACAACTAACAGCTCTTCAACAGTTAACAAAACAACAGGAAAGGACCCTGGAGGTCTTCTAGCCCAACCCCCGGCTGTAGCAGGAGATCTTATACACCATCCCAGACAAATGGTTGTCCAATCTCTTCTTAAAAAACCTCCAGCATCCTAAACTCCTGGAGGCAATTTGTTCCACTGGTTAATTGTCCTCACTGCCAGGAAATTTCTCCTAGGTTGCTTCTCTCCTGGATTAGTTTCCACCCACAGTTAAAAGCCAATTTAAGAGGATGGGTTTTAAAATGAATGAAGAGAAGATTTCAGCTGCTCAACTCTGCAGGGAGTCTTTGCTAAATAGCTGAAGTGGAAACTAAGGAACCTTGACCACCTGACACCATCATCCAAGTTCATGACCAGCACAGTGGAACCTTGCCAGTTGGTGTCCGTAGATGTCATGGGATGTGCGAAAGGCCTTGGGAGACAGGACAAAGAGATGCTGCCCAGGGAGCAGGCAGGTAAGAGACCACTGAAGCCCACAGCTGCAGAGTGATTGAGGCAGAAGGCTCAGAAGAGACCCTCCCTCACTTCTCGGGCTTGAAAGGAGATGGGATGGAGAGAAGAATTGTACTTTCAGACTTGCAAGATTCTGTCAAGGTTATCAGGCATGAAAAACCAGGCCCATACATGAAAGACCAATTAAACAGATGTCCTGTTACTCATGCCTATGCACACGGGCCTTCTCAACTAACGGTTAGCACCTAAGTTGGACTTAGTTTGCTTGTGACTACATAAGGACTTCTCTTTTGACTCCACCACCAGATTCTGCCATCTCTTCTCCTACACACTCCTTCCTCTTCATTCCCCATCTCTCTCCCTCCCTCCCTGCCTCCCTCCCTCCCTTCCTTCCTTCCCATCTTGTCAGGTGCAAAAGATCAGGTTCAAATATGAAGGTCCAATTAAACCTATTTATTGCTAAAGAGCCTCTGCACCGGAATCTTCTCACCTGCTAGGAGTTAGATAAGAGTCATCCATACTCAAGGAGAGTTGGACTTAGTTTGCTTGTGGCTACATAGGGATTCTAGCAGTGGTGAAATCCAAATTTTTTTATTACCGGTTCTGTGAGCATGGTGTGGCTTGGTGGGCGTGGCTTTGTGGGCATGGCAGGGATAGGATACTGCAAAATCTCCATTCCCACCCCACTCCAGGGGAAGGATACTGCAAAATCCCCATTCCCTCCCCACTCCTGGGGGAAGGATATTGCAAAATCTCCATTCCCACCCCACTCTGGGGCCAGCCAGAGGTGGTATTTGCCGGTTCTCTGAACTACTCAAAATTTCTGCTACCGGTTCTCCGAACTGCTCAAAATTTCCGCTACCGGTTCTCCAGAACCTGTCAGAACCTGCTGGATTTCACCCCTGGATTCTAGGCTGATTGCTCTTTTGACTCCTCCCCAGGATCTGCCATTTCTTCCCAAACAGTGTAGCTTTATAATACAGTAGAATTAGCTGACTGTGTTTCCTGTCTGATCTACCTGGTAAGGATGGCATCATCTTTGCAAGTCTGAAAGTAAAATTCTCCAACCCCCATCTTCTTTACTGCCCAAGAAATGAAGGGAAGGTCCCCTCTGAGTCCCTTGGCCCAGCCCAGCTGTGGGCTAGGCTGCCTCTTGCCAGACTGTTTCCCGAGTTACATCTTTTCATCTGTCTGCCAAGGTTTTTCTCGTGTGCCCTTGTAGGAGATGCTGGAATTCTCCTTCCCCTCTCCCTAATTTTTTTCCCAGGCTCTAGATTCCTTCAAATATGTGGAAAAGCAGGACTCCCAAGACCGTCCCTGTGAAAAAGACCCAGCAGGGATGACTGAGCCAAACCGCACAGGGGCCAGAGGGGCTTTTGGGGGGAAAGGCTCACAGCTGGAGTCAGAGGCAAACGCTGGAGCCGCGAAGTCGGACGGCATAACGGCAGCTCCGAAATAGAAGCTGGGAGCCTTCCAGAAGTGTGCCTTGTCAGCTGCCCAACCGCTCGACAATCACTGCAATTGCTCTCGCCAATTAGTCCACAATCTTGAATGCAGCCCCCACCCCCAAATCAAGAGTCTTTTGTGCTATTCTGGGGACAGTTTCCAATCAACCGTTTTCAGTTTCAAATTCAAACCAGTGCAGTCATCAGAAAGCAGAGAATGCTGGAGCATGGGCGGGGGGGGGGGAGACAGGGAAAGAGGGAGAGGAACAGAGGGAGGGGGAGGGGAGAGAAAGAGAAACAGAGAGAAAGACAAAGAGAGAGAAAGGGAGAGAGACAAAGGGAGAGAGAAAGAGAGAGGCAGGGAGAGAGAAAGAATGGGAGGGAGAGGGAGAGAGAAAAGAGAGTGAGAAACAGAGAGAGAGAGAGAGAGAGAGAAAGAGAGAGGCAGGGAGAGAGAAAGAATGGGAGGGAGAGGGAGGGAGAAAAGAGAGTGAGAAACAGAGAGAGAAAGAGAGAAAGAGAGAGGCAGGGAGAGAGAAAGAATGGGAGGGAGAGGGAGAGAGAAAAGAGAGTGAGAAACAGAGAGAGAGAGAGAGAAAGAGAGAGGCAGGGAGAGAGAAAGAATGGGAGGGAGAGGGAGAGAGAAAAGAGAGTGAGAAACAGAGAGAGAAAGAAAGAGAGAGAGAAAGAAAAAGAAAAAGAGAGAAAGAGAAAGAGAAAGAGAAAGAAAGAGAGGGAGAGGGAGAGGGAGGGAGCAGACCATTCTTGGCTGAAGAAGTTTCCAGATTCTTCCTCCTGGGGACAAACGGGGAGGGGGGGAGGCGCAAGCGGAACCGAACGGGAGAAGCCCATCAGGTCAATGAGAGGCACCAGCCTCAAGAGGGGCTGAGGAGGACTTGCCAACCTGCCTTCCTAACTGGGATGGGCTCCTTCAACAGCCCTCCCTGGACCCCTTTGGTTGCTCTGAAGCATCCCTCCGCCCGTTCTTTCGCCCTCCAAGACGAAGCCAGCTAACTGCTGATCAAAGGCAGAATGCCGGACAAGCCCCCCTCCCAAGCTCTCTTAGAAAAGCCAGTTAGGAGAACGTCCCCTTCGAACAGTAACAGGTTCACACAAATCCTGCCCTTCCCTTCCCCACCATCCAGTCAGAGCTGAAGAAGCTTCTTGGATGAGAAGCGAGAGGTCTTCAAAGAAAAACCAAAAAGTCCAGTTGCCTCTTGAAGAAAAAGCACCCTTGGGACCACCACGGCCTGGAGGACTGAGACGCTCCGTGGATCCCTCCTGCCCTTTGGAATCACAGGTTCACCTCTGAATCCTCCCCCGGAATGAGGCCGGCTCCCACCCTCATCACCCCCTGGGAACTGAAAGGCCTGGGGCTCCAACGGGGGACTTCAGCATGGGGGTGGTTGATAGATGATTAACAGACCCCCCTCCCTCCTCCCCATTTTTTAGTTATAGGGTGAAGTATTTATATTTTTATAGTATTTTATTCATACCCTTATAGCAATAGCAAGAGCCCTTAGACTTATATACCGCCTCACGGTATATGTGTCTCTTTTACAGCCCTCTCTAAGCGGTTTACAGAGTCAGCCACTTGCCCCCAACAATCTGGCTCCTCATTTGACCCACCTCGGAAGGACGGGAGGCTGAGTGTCTTTTTAATATTGTAAGCCACCCTGAGTTACCGTGTGGTAAAATGGATGGCCAATAAATTTAATCAATAAATAAGCAAACATGCTAAGAAAGAAAACAACTTCTCCCAGCTGCATGACCTGTGCAAGAGAAGTCCTTGACCTAGTTGAAGACGTGAGCTCAGCCCACCCTCTTTTCACTACTCGGAGAGATAACAGACAGAGTAACATACTGTAGTTGGAAGGGATCTGGGAGGTCTACTAGTCCAGCCCCCTGCTCAAGCAGGAGACCCTATGCCATTTCAGACAGATCATTGTCCAATCTCTTCTTAAAATCTTCCAGTGCTGGAGCACCCAAAACTTCTGGTGGCAAGTTGTTCCACTGGTTAATTGTCCTCACTGTTAGGAAGTTTCTCCTTATTCCAGGTTGCTTCTCTCCTTGATTAGTTTCCATCCGTTGTTTCTTGTCCTGCCTTCAGGTGCTTTGGAGAATAAATTGACCCCTTCCTCTTTGGGGCAGCCCCTCAAATACTGGAAGAATGCTATAATTCCCTCCCCCCAGTCCTTCTTAAATAAGCAACTGAACCCGTAGTCCAGAATTAAGATGAAGCAGAAGTCATTCAGGACTCACAGCCAAAGATGTATTTGACATCAAGACCCATAACCAGCCAAGATGTTCTCCACTGAAAGCCCTCCTTCCATCTGAAACCAGTGTTTTCTCCTTTGTTTGACCAACCTCTGTTTCAGAGCAACCCCTATCATCCCCACCAAGAGCCCCAGAGCAGGAAGGGCATTTAAGGGGCAAGAGCCTGGAGTTATTCTTGCCAAGGGGCAATATTTAACCAGGATGGGAAGAGCTAATGCTAAACTTGATTGGGCTTGCTGTGGCTTAGCCATTGTGCAGGCTCCATTCTATGGGCGCCCTCAGAAAATCAGAGAAAGTGAAGGCAATCGAGCAATGGAGCAGACGTTGCCTTCAGAAGTTGTGGGTGCTTCATCACTAGAGGCTTTCAAGAAGAAACCAGACTGCCTTCTGTCAGAAATGGTGTAGGGTTAGGGTTAGGGTGTTTTGGCGGGGGGGGGATGGACTAGATGACCTCCAAGGTCCCTTCCAACTCTGTTATTCTATTCTATTCTATTCTATTCTATTCTATTCTATTCCATTCCATTCCATTCCATTCCATTCCATTCCATTCCATTCCATTCACCATTCCATTCCATTCTGTAGCATAGTCTAAACTGATAGATAGAAACCTGAAAGGATTGGGAGGGAGGGGAACAGAATGATCCAGATGTTGAGTGGGAAATAGTAGTTGGAAGCACCTTGGAGACAACGATGACCTGCATGACTGAGAAGCTCCAAGGCCTTCTGTCAGGAGTCAAATTCATTTTCTCACACGCTTCCCATCCTCAGCCAATCTCAGACCATGAAGGAGCCAGCTATTAAGGAAGGCGCAAACTGCCTCCTTCTGGGGTTTCCATGATAGACCTCCAGATCTGGCTTTTATTCCTGGGCAACGCAGCAACTTCTTCCATCTCTTGCTAAGTCTGAGCCTGTGGCTGACCTCAACTGCTGGCCAGCTAGAAGAATCCCAGGGCTGAATCAAATTCAGGGAATGGGCAGACTCTTGTGGCATTGTCCTTCCAGACAGAAGCCACCCGGGTGCTACCAACCTGTTCCTGAGGTTCTACTGCATCTCTTCAGCCTTTAAGAGAAACCTCCAACGGGGTGAGCTGTGACCCCGAAGGATTGTGAAACAAGGCACGGCTCTGTCTTCAAGGGGCCAGTGGAGTAGAGAAGGAGGTGTCTACTTTTAATAGGTTCTTTTAACCATTAATTCTTGATAGCATCCAGGCAACTTTCCGTAGCAACAGCTCCCCGTGTGCTGGGGCTTGTTTTCAAAGGCACATTTGAGGAAGGATCTGTCCATACCTGCCCAACACAGATCCCCACCCCAGACTTACAGGAAGTAGGGGAACATAGGGTTGCAGGAAGAGTCTAGAAGAGGTCAGTTACCACTGGCGCCAAGTCAAGCCAACTATTGAGACTCAGTCATTATAATAAAGATGATCTGTAGCTCAGGGTTGAAATGAAAGGTCCTTGGTGTTCTTTGAGCTTGGTGGTTTCATGATGTTTCATGACCCAACTAGGGAACATCATCAGTGCTAGAAGGGAGGAGGAGGAGGGAGAGGGGGAGGGGGAGGGGGAGGAGAACTGTGGGGTCCTTGGTGCTCTCTGAACTTGATGGTTTTCTTGCAGATGTTTCATGACCCAACTAGGGAACATCATGAGTGCTAGTCACTAGTCACACTAGCACCGGTGATGTTACCTAGTTAGGTCATGAAACAACTGCAAGAAACTGCAACCACCAAGCTCTGAGAGCAACAAGGACCCTTCATTTCAATCCGGAGCTACAAATATTCTCCTTCATTAGAACTTTAGTTGCCTGCACCTTTCCAGCCACTAACAGGAGACTGTGAAAATACAGGTAGTCCTTGAATTATGATTGGAGAGGGGGAGGAGGGGGAGGAGGAGGAGAACTGTGGGGTCCTTGGTGCTCTCTGAGCTTGGTTGCACATATTTCTTCTTTTCTTGCACGTTTCATTATCCAAACTAGGTAACATCATCAGTGCTAATGCCTAAAATGTTACCTAGTTTGGATAACAAAACATCTGCAAGAAACCAACCAGGCTCCGAGAACAGCCTGGACCTCTCCATCCTTACAGCTCATCTGAGGCTGTATAGATTTTCCAGGGGAAACAGCCAGAGTTTGCCTTCCACTCAAAGGAAGCGGCTGGGGTCTTCCAGAAAGCCCCTTTCCTCTGCTTGTATTTCTGCTACGTGAAAGTGAAGCAATATTAAAAGTCACGGGGGATCTTCCTTTGGATCCTGCAAGGCTGCCTGTGTTGGCAAAAGGAGGCCAAGGAGGGGATGGCGTGGACAGCTGGGGAATAGCTGAGGAGGTGCCCTGGTCCACCTGAACCAGAGAGGGATACTCTGCAAAGCAGAAATCAGGAAAGGTCCAGCTGCAGGTGGTGGGTACGGTTTGCAGGCCACCTGGGTCTGGGGGCACAGCCCTTCCCCCACTGATCCTGCCCCAGAGGAGGAAGAATCAAGAGAAATTCCACGAGGTTTTAGAATCAGAGTTCACGATCGACTTTCGATAGCCACAACTTCATTCTGAAGGCTTCCTTCAAGATCACCTTTCTCAAGCCGGCTAACAAGGAAAGGAGGCCACCACAACTGTGTTTACACAACACTTGAAACCACCTCAGTTAAAATTCAGCCTCATCATTTGAACCCAATCCCAGGTTTGATTACTTTTAACCTGGTTTGTTCTTTTATTCTTTGATTTCGTATGCGGTGTGAACCTGTCCGATCAAGGCTTTTAAGACTGAGAGAATTGGGCCAGCCCAACAGATGGATTAATTTGTTCATGAACTTGTCTCTATTTTGGTACCCAGGTAATAAGTGGCCAAGTGAAACATCGTAACTCAGCAATATAAAACCAAGTTAACCAAGATTTTAAAAGAACTTGAAAACAAAGAGAAAGGGTGGGAAGTACAAAATGATATTTGAAAGGATTGAGAAGATGCTTCCCTTGGTTGCCCTCTGCCAGATCTCAGAAGGAATCACTTGCTCTTCTGAATCCCTGCAGGGATCCTGAACGTTTCAGAAAAGAATAAGACAAAATTTGCAAGCATCTTCAGTGACTGTCTCTGCAGATTCTCAGTCATCTGAGTCCTGGTTGTCTCAGAGGTGCTTTTTCCAAAAAGGCAACTGGGCTTTCTTGATTTTTTCTTTTGAAAACATTTCACTTCTCCTCCAAGAAGCTCCTTCAATTCCAACTTTAGTTAGAACTTTAATTGGTTAGAACTGAAGAAGCTTCTTGGAGGAGAAGCGAAATGTTTTCGAAAGGAAAAAAAAATCAAGAAAACCCAGTTACCTTTTTGAAAAAGCATCCTTTTTAGGATATCTTCCGTGACAAAACTCTTTTCCTTCCTTCCTTCCTTCCTTCCTTCCTTCCTTCCTTCCTTCCTTCCTTCCTCCCTCCAAGGGCCTTTAGAAGCTCTACCACAATGGAAGGGAGGAAGGTGAGACCTTTCCTCATATGGCTCCTCTCAGTTCAGGTGGAAGAACCAGGAGCTTCTTCTCAAAGGCCCCAAACTCAGAGCAGGAAGTCAGCGGCACAGGCGGAAGCCCCAGAGGGACTTTGCGTGTGCAGCAAGACAACACTTGGGGAGAAGCACAACTGCCGCACCACAACCCCAGGAGCACAAGTGCGAGTGCACCGGTATGTACGTTTGTCCTGCTTGCTCCATGTCTCCTAACAATGTGGCCTTCACTGAAACATCCAGCGATGCACGTCTTGATGAGCGATCTGGTTTCAGGGTAAAAAGGAAACACATCACACGCACTCACACACACAAACACACACCCTGAGCACCACCCCCAGCCTCCGTCCTTTCTATGGAAACTCAGGAGGAGTCTCCTCCTCAGGCAGGAGAGGCTTTCTCTCCAGAGAGGAGACCTTTGCACAAGAAAACAACGCAACCGTTGCCAAGGCGATGGCAGCCGAGTCACGCCCTGGATCGGTGCTCTTTGGAAGGAGGCTTTCCGAATGGGGATTAGCAGAGCCCTTCGATCCACCTTAAGTTGCAGTCGCTGGCATGTCACGAAACCTTGTGCGGCTTCCAAGTTCCCCCAAACTCTATTTCAGTTTGCCGAGAGGGCAGAGATCCTGGAGGGAAGGGAGCCAGAACCGCCATCCTAAGACGGAGGAAGCTGCGAAGGTGGTTTGAAAGTTTCCAGGTTGGAGTGATGGTCCGTTTTGGCAGCTCCAGTTCGGCCCTGTCCTTCAAGCAGTTCAGCCTGATTTCTATGGCGTTGTCACCTCCTTTGCTTTAGGCGGAGTCCCTCGATTAGCTGAGGAAGAAGAGCTCTTTGTAACGGAGAGATTTCCCCATGCCTGGAACAACATCGTTCTCCTCAAGAGTTCAATCCCACACTGAGCATGGACTCAGGAGAACATTCTACCTGGTCAAAGATAAACTACTCCCAAGTTAGGATTTGCCCAATTACACAACTTGTAATTTGCACCTTGCATTCTGTGAGTTCAGCATCACAACAAGTGGTTGACAAAATCCTTCCTGTGTGTCTGTGAACATTAGTAGTTTGAGCTGGTAGTTATGTTGTTGGTTTGAGCTCCGAGCTTGGCGATTTGGTTGCAAACATTTCGTCCCCATTGGAGGAGGCGTCTTCAGTGCATTTTGGACTGGGCTCATCTGGGGAAGGACTGGCCTTTCAATACCTTTCTGAGTCCTGGTCTGATTTTGGGTTGTGCTCGCCCAGACAACCCCAATCCAAAGGGCCCTGAAGATGTCTCCTCCAATGGGGATGAAACGTTTGCAACCAAATCGCCAAGCTCGGAGCTCAAACGAGCGACATCCTTCCTGCATGTTAAGAAGGGCAACTTTTTCAGGGCAGGGGGCTATGATTTGCTCCCTGATGAGCTGGGGTGGCCCCTGAAACTGCAGCACATCAATCACTGCCTATTGATGACGATGACACTAGATGTCACAGGATGAGGGTTTTGCAGTCAGTTTTTACCGCTGCTGTCCCATGGCTAAATTAGAGCAGTTAATTTCAGGGCCTTTTGAGGATCTTGAGCGAAGATAATAGAAACTGGAACAAAGTATTCCAGAGATCTTCCAATTCCACCCTTGCTCTGTCAAAACCAGAATGTGCTTTTGAAAATCAGCCATATCGCAACCAGATTTCAACAGGACAGTCTTGGGACAATGGGGGCCTACAAATAAGGGTTGGGGGGCAGCCAAAACCCCTCCAATAATTTTAGGTTAGAAAACTACAGTCCAAAGATTTGTAGTATTAGTGAATAACTCTAAATTTAGAAATCTATGGATTATGCCCTGGGTCCACCCCATCAGCAATCCCCTCCCCCCCCCCGGGTGACCAAATCTCAACAAAAAAGATTCTGGCTTTATATCTTAGAGTGATCTGGTTTATTGAATCTACCAATTAACCAGGGTGGGTTGCCACACGCGCCTGCTTCATGGGTGGGGCCACAGTTTACCTCCCAACCTGCTGGGAGCTGCAGCAATCGGCCAAGAGGGTCCAGGCTAAACATTTCCAGCCTGCTGTTCAGTGAATTTGCAGAGATGTCCGGCCTCGTGCCCCTCTGTCCCCACACTACACCCCAAAACAAATTCCACACAAACCTCATCACAACAGATTCCCACCTTCTGAGGCCTGCTCCTAAACACCAGAGCTAGCTTGCAAAACAATGCTGTGTAGAAGCTACTCTGATCTTATTCAGACATTCATGCAACATATTTAACCCAATCAGATGAAGCCATAATGGCTCCATTCACACGTTAACCCTGCTTAGTGTCAACCTTGGGTTAATTCATGGCTTAATGTATTGTGCAAACCAGGAAAATGGGTCAATTCAGAAATCAAATGAGCATCTTGTGTGAATGGTCCTGATATTTGCATAAAATTTGAGCCCTGCCTCTCACTCTGGTTGTTGAAGGTACATTTCCACACACTACAGGAATGTGTCACTTGTGGAGAGACGTGGATGCCACAGGTCTAACATGAACTCAAGAAAAGAGGCATCTAAGTCCAAAAATTGCTACAGACTTTTAGGTTCACATAATACAGCAGACAAGGCAAAAAAAAAAAAAAAATGGGATGAGCAACCCTGTGAAAAAATAACTATTTTCTTCCAACGAGACAACACGGTCACCTTAAACCACAACAGCCTTTATACTTGGAGCAACACATTATACGAACAGAGCAAGTACACTTTGCATGAACTCAGACCAAAACCCTGCACACATAGCAGAATTCCTAAAAGGACAGGATGCCTCTGAGAACAATCAGAGTGCTTTTCCTCTGCTCAAGGCCAAGGTCCCGGGTTCGAGAAAAGAGATGCCAGATGTTGACAATTAACTCCGCTTTCCAAGTTATGGCTGGAAATCCTTTTCAGGACCTTGGACAGCGGAGGTTGCGCTGTCCAGGGTCCTGAATCCCCACCCTCGCACTGCCCGTCCGATGCTTGGGGGGGGGGTGATCCTGCTTGGGAGGCCAGAGGACCCCTCGGGGCTGAGAGGGGCCATGCCGGGGCCCTACCCACCTGCCCCCCCCCCCACCGCCGGCCCTGCCACCCACCTGGGGAGGTGCTGGTACTCAGGCGCCCTCCACAGAGGCACTGCAGCATATGCCTGCTTTTGATCCAGAGCAGCCCCGTGATCCTCATGGAGTCCCGCCGCGGGCCCGGAAAGGCGCCCGGGACCCCCGCCGGCAGCTAGCGGCCGCCCCGGGCTCGGCAGCGCGCGCCACCGCCGGGGGTCCGGCCGCCCAGAGGCCCGGCCGAAGGGCGCATGGAGGCGGCGGCGAAGTTGCGGATCGGCTGCCTTCCGGAGCGACTTGCCGGGACTTGGCCGGTGGCGGGGAGGGGGGGGGAGGGCGAGGCGGGAGACGGACGTCACGGCCCGGAGGGGGAGGCGGTGCCGGGCGCTGGCCGCACCCCCTGCCGCCGGAACAGCTGCCGGGCTCTGCTCCTGGGCCCTTCTGGTCCCTTCGCCCACTCCCCTCCTGGCCACGGGCCACCTGAGCACAGCCGGACTCCGCCTTTGCAGCGGCTCTTTCCTGAACTGGCTCTTGGCGTGACCGGCCAGTCCTCGGACTCTACAGTCTTCCTCACCATGGATGGCTGCAGGTTACACAGTCTAGAACAGGATGGCTCCTCCTTGGCAACTTTAAGGTGCCTGGACTTCAGCCTGGCTGGGGAATTCTGGGAGTTGAAGTCCAGGCTTCTTAAAAGTTGCCAGGGTTGGAAAAACACTACACTTATGTACAGAACAGAATACCTGTTGGAAATAGCAAAAATACAACCCAACAGACCAAGGTTTTTGTTTTTTTTTTAAGGCATTTTCAGACTTGGGAAGAGAGAGTGTTTGAGCATAGACACAGTGCTATTCTGTCCCCCAACCAATACTTATAGACTTGTCTCTGGATGGCATGGGCACGACGTACATTTAATAAACAAACAAAAATATCGGAATTTGGACTGGTCTCTCCACCGCAAGAAAACACAGCCATGAGATCATGATGTGACCCAACTCAGCAGGTTGTGTGAATCCTCCATGCTCCTCTGAGCCAGAAAATTGATTATTAATTAGTTGGTGTTATTTCTGCTCACTCAATATACTGACTTGGCCCCCAAGTCCTGCCCTGTTCGTAGCTAAGTCCTGCCTTCCTTTACAGGAGCTCCCAAACTTCCAAGTGGCAGATGCGCAGCTGATCTTTAGACACAAAAACTGGCATGTGGGGGATGAATGAAGAAAAGATGGATCAGCTGCAAGAAAGTTTAGCGAGAGGGGCTCTAAAACCCCAAATAGTGGTGGAAGGGGTCTTGGACAATATCTGCCTGGATTATGAGGATTTATTTATTTATTTATTTATTTATTTATTTATTTATTTATTTATTTATTTGTCATATATCTATGCCGCCCACTCTCCGAGGACTCTGGGCAGCTTACACCAAAGACAGTATACTAAATAGCATATTGCCCCCCAACAATCTGGGTCCTCATTCTACCCACCTCGGAAGGATGGAAGGCTGAGTCAACCCTGAGCCGGTGAGATTTGATCCGCTGATCTGCTGAACTAGCAGTCAGCTGAATTAGCTGCAGTACTGCACTCTAACCACTGCGCCACACCACCACCTCAGCCCACCTTGCCACCTCGGCTTATTTGCACAGGTGCCATTCTTATTTTGATTAACAATATTTATCTTTCTGGCTGTTCACCGGCCTGAGTCCTTCGGGAGTAGGGCGGTATATAAATCTAATAAAATAAAATGAAATGAAATGAAATTATAATAATATTTATAGCTCTGGGTTGAAATGAGGAGCTCTTGGTGTTTTTTTTGCAGACATTTTATTACCTAACTAGGTAACATCATCAGTGCTAGAAGAAAGTGGGGTTTGCACAGGGGTGAAATCCAGCAGGTTCTGACAGGTTCTGCAGAACCGGTAGTGGAAATTTTGAGTAGTTTGGAGAACCGGCAAATACACCTCTGGCTGGCCCCCGAGTGGGGTGGAATGGAGATTTTGCAATATCCTTCCCCTGCCACGCCCACCAAGCCACACCACACCCACCAACCCACGCCCATAGAACCAATAGTAAAAAAATTTGAATTCCACCACTGGGTTTGCAGTAAGCACCTTGAACCAAGCAGATAATTGCCAGGAGTCAGCATGGATCTGTCAAGAATAAATCTAGATTAACCATCTCATTTCTTAATTAGATGATTTCCTGAATAGATTGTGGAGCTGCTCCAATTGCCACGCAACTCAATCTCAATAAAACCTTTGACAAAATACCTCCAGGCCTGCTGATGATCACATCAGAGGGCGAAGGGCTGAGAGCTTAATTGATACACAACTGGCACAAAAATCATAATAAATCAACTGGGTGGCCAGAAGGCTCCATTCAGGACCCCCTCCCATCGTTTGAGACAGTGAGAGCCTGAGAATCTCCACAGGCAGATCCTCTACAATGTCTTCATTCTTGGCTGGAGAAGTGGGAGGGAAGAGCTACCAAACCTATGGGTGACACACATTTGAGCACAAAGATTCTGAGACTCTAGAAAGGGTGCAGAGAAGAGCAGCCAAGATGATGAGGGGAGGGGAGCTCTAAGACATACGAAGAAGAGCGGTTGCAGGAATGGGGCATGTCTAGTAGTTTGATGAAAAGAAAGATTAAGGGGGAATATGATAGCAGTCTTCCAATAGAGGAGGAGGAGGAGGAGGAGGAGGAGGAGGAGGAGGAGGAGGAGGAGGAGGAGGAGGAGGAGGAGGAGGAGGAGGAGGAGGAGGAGGAGGGAGGAGGAGGAGGGAGGAGGAGGAGGTTGTTGGTGCTCCTTGAGCTTGGTGGTTTTTCTTCAGACATTTCATTACCAAACTAGGTAACATCATCAGTGATGCTGGACAATTCTGGGCCAAGAGGATTCTGCTGCTGAGCAATTTGCCCAAGGAAGATGAACCTTGGTTGGAGGCCATGCCAATCTCGCCAATTGTGGGGAAGAAGCGAAATGCCCTTCCTGGGAATCCTGGGCCTCTTGGCTCCCCCACCCCCCAGTGAAAGGAGCAGCTCAGACATTAAGAATATATATATACTGTATATAGTTGAACTGTAAGTCATTGACTGAAATGGGTGACTATAGATAGTGTGGAGAAGAGAAGAGAAGAGAAGAAGAGAAGAGAAGGGAAGGGAAGGGAAGGGAAGGGAAGGGAAGGGAAGGGAAGGGAAGGGAAGGGAAGAGAAGAGAAGAGAAGAGAAGAGAAGAGAAGAGAAGAGAAGAGAAGAGAAGAGAAGAGAAGAGAAGAGAAGAGAAGAGGGAAGGGGAAGGGGAAGGGGAAGGGGGAATAAAATTAGCCTAAACTCCTTGGTGCCTGTGGAACTAAAGTGGGGGTGAGGGGGGGGGCACGGAGATTGACAGAAGAAACCTCCAAGGGGCCTTCTCCTTTGGAAAGAAACAGCACCTGGCCCATAACCATCATCTGAATGAACAGAGCCCTCCTGGCATCCATCGTGGGTGGCCGAAGGAGAGCAGCAGCCGCCCCAGGACTGGGCTGTCATTAAGCCAGGCTGAAAGCGGTGACAGACAAAGCTGGAGCTGCCTTTCCTTCCAAAGAATGCCTGCAGAGCGGAGGGAGGGGGGCAGGGGCACCCTGAGGGTCCCTGGGGCCAGATTTTCAGGGCATTGGGGGGGGCTGCGAATCCCAGAAAAGTCCTCAGCATAAATGAAAAGGGTCCCATAAGAATGAGGGGACCCAGATGGAGAATCGGCTGAGCCTCTCCTTCTTAAGAGACCTTCTCGAGGCCCTCAGCTCTTCGATGGAAGGGCTGCCAACTTCCTTCTCCCACGTGCCCCGTTGCCAAGCAGTGGGTGCAGCTGCTGCTTCTGCCCCCAGAGACCCAGGAAGACGACGCCATGGAGCCTGGGGCCTCCCTGCTGCTGGGGAGCAGGCCGAAAACAGCAACAGGCAGGTAGACTGCTCCACGCTGGCATGCCACCGGCCTGAGGAGATGGGAAGGGCCTCAGGTGCAACCAAGCATCACAGGTAAGCTAGTGATTGAATTAAGCCACTTCCTGGGCTCGTCCATGGAGCCATGAAGTAATGAACAAATTACAGGGGCTGGGCACGTCTTATCAGAAGAAAACATGTGATGACACGGAGGGGCTGGATACTCACATGCATTTGTTCCCTATAAGGGGCCTTTCGAGGATTCTAATCAAGGTCAGCATGTTGTGTGAACGATCTACTAGATTGAGGGTGTCCAACCTGGGCAACTTTAAGAGTTATGGACTCTAAGACTTGTGGACTTCAACTCCCATGCTGGCTAGGAAATTCTGGGAGTTGAAATACTCAAGTCTTAAAGTGGCCAAGATTGGAGACCCCTGCACTAGACAATTACACAAACTGACGAAGCGCACTGCATGAACACAGCCAGTGTCTAGTTGTGGGTTTTCAGGAGCAACTCACAATGGCTACTTCCTTTCTACAGATACCAAAAAAAACCCCAACCCCAACCTCCAGATCTAAGAGTTATGTCATGCTGCCTTTTTTTCCCTCTCCCCACATTCTCTTCCCCAACTGCCCCCGCTAGATGTTATGGGACCTGGAATCCAAAATACCCAGAAGGTGACATGCTGGGCAAACAAAATCCACCCCGTGTGTATCTTTTTGTGCAGGTGCTGATGCGTTGATGTATGTACAAACCCATGACCAAAACACATCCACTAACCCACTAAGCCATGAAGAGACTTACATAAATATGTTGGGGCAACTGAGGTACTTCTCAAATTACAAGCACAATTGAGCCCAATATTTCTGCTGCTAAATGAGACAGTTGTTAAGAGAGTTTTGCCCCATTTTACGATCTTCCTTGCCACAGTTGTTAAGCGAGCTTAACAACCTTCCTTGCCTCTTTAATTGTTAAATTAGTCGCATGGTTGTTAAGTGAATCTGAGCTTGGAGTCCTTGCAGTGCAGAAAGCACAAGTTTGGCCCCTGCTCTTAACACTCCTGTCTAGTTGGAGGTCCTCCCTCCCTCCCTCCCCTCCCTCCCTTCCCTTCCTCTCTCCCTCTCCTTCCTTCCTTCCTTCCTTCCTTCCTTCCTTTTCCCTTCCTTCCTTCCTTTCTTCTTTCCTTCGTTTCTTCTGTCCTCCTTTCCTTCCTCCCTTCCTGTGATGTAATCTCCAGTTAGGCTGGAGAGGGGTGTTAAGTGGGGTCCTAGCCTGGAGTCCTTGCAGTGCAGAAAGTGGCACAAGGCCTGGCCACCCCCAGAACCCCCGAAGCCTCAGCTGACCATTTCCAAGGGGATGTGGTCAGCCTGAGGAGGTTCGTGTAACGTGGGTGACTAGCAACAAAGCTTCTGCTTGAGGCTCTTCACGAGGGGCTCTGGTTACTTCTGGTTACTGATAATGACCTCTTGGCCATTCCAGAGGGAAGCTGAGGAGCCCCCATCAGTCTCCCACCAGTTTCACACTGGATGTTTATGTCAGGGCATTGATTAATCCCATTTTTGGCTCTGGGACAAATCACCCTGGTTAATTAGAGGATGGATCGTGGCTCCTCCTTGTTGCAATATTCTGAAAAGAAACGCAAAGAAAAGTTTCTAATAAAACTCATTTATTTGTTATAAAGAAAATAAAACACCCCACTAACTAAGAAAAGTTAATTGCTACATTTTGAAATAGCTTTTGCCAGCTATCTCAGCCGGACCTTTCTGGAAAGAGAACAAAGGAAAGAGTGTGTAGAGGCAAGTGTGAAAGAATGCAGACATGCGTAGTAACTTTTGATAACAATTCTTGGCAAGGTATGGAAAGTCTGATAGTCCAGAAATAATGAGCTCAGCTGGTAAATAAAATAACGCAGTGACAGTCTAGGGTCCATATTCTGGTCCACATGTCTAAGGTTCACATTCCGGACAGAAAGGACCGCTGGTTTGAAAGATCGACATTAAAATTGAACAGTCCTCTCTCAACCAAGGAGGGTGGATACGACCCCACTTCTCTCCCCTCTACAACATGGTCCTTTCAGCAGTCCCAAGAAGGCTCCACACCCATCTGCCCTCTGATTCAGGGGACTCCGAGGGTACAGATAAACCCCCAAGCGGCCTCAACAACTCTCAGAGAGAGCGCTAACGACCAGAGGACTGCAAGGAATATAAATCCTTCCATCCTCCCCCATTCAGTCAGAAATGAAGAAGCTCCTTGGATGAGAAGCAAAACATCTTCAAGGAAAAAACAAGAAAGTCCAGTTGCCTTTTGAAAAACACCTTTGGGTTTCACACTGGATGTCCTAGCAGCCCAAAAAGGGTAAAAACTTTGTCTGACTTCTCAAGACCCACAAACTGCTGCTTTAACCGTATCCAGAGGTAGGTCCTCAGGACAGCTTTTCTTGGTTGAAACCTGCTGGGCTTCCTTTTAGCATTAGATTTATTCTCGGAGAGAATTCTCATTAGGCTCTTTGAGACACCTCAGAATTTATCTGTTTATTTTTTCTTGAATCCTGATTATCTGTTTGTTTTTTCATTGATCTCTGGAAAGCCTCTCAAATGGAGGTTAATCTTTAAGCATCTTGAACCAAGCAGATAATTGTCAGGACTCAGCGTGGATCTGTCAAGAATAAATCTTGCCAGATTAACCATCTCATTTCTTAATTAGATGATTTCCTGAATAGATTGTGGAGCTGCTCCGATTGCCATGCAACTCAATCTCAATAAAACCTTTGACAAAATACCTCCAGGCCTGCTGATGATCACATCAGAGGGCGAAGGGCTGAGAGCTTAATTGATATACAACTGGCACAAAAATCATAATAAATCAACTGGGTGGCCAGAAGGCTCCATTCAGGATCCCCTCCCATCGTTTGAGACAGTGAGACCCTGAGAATCTCCACAGGCAGATCCTCTACAATGTCTTCGTTCTTGGCTGGAGAAGTGGGAGAGAACAGCTACCAAACCTGTGGGTGACATGCATTTGAGCACAAAGATGCTGAGACTCTAGAAAGGGTGCAGAGAAGAGCAGCCAAGATGATGAGGGGAGGGGAGCTCTAAGACATACGAAGAAGAGCGCTTGCAGGAATGGGGCATGTCTAGTAGTTTGATGAAAAGAAGGATTAAGGGGGAATATGATAGCAGTCTTCCAATATTGGAGGAGGAGGAGTGTGGGGTCCTTGGTGCTCTCTGAGCTGAGTTGTTTCCTTGCAGACATTTCATGAAACAACAAGGAGACATCATCAGTGCTGAAGAAAAGGGTCTTTATGGAGAGGAGGAGTGGGGGGAAAGAACTGTGGGGTCCTTGGTGCTCTCTGTGCTTGCCTGTTTTCTTGCAGATGTTTCATGGCCCAACTAGGGAACATCATCCGTGCTAGAAGGACTAATGAAGAGCATGGCTGGTTGGGAATTTTGGGAGTTGAATGCCACAGATCTTAAAATTGCCAAGTTTTTACACCAGTCAGATGGTATTTCTTAGGAATTGACTGATTCATTGGCTGCCTGATGATATAGCATCAAGTCAGCATCAACTCATAGCACCCACCTGTCACTTTCGGCTTTCTCAAAGAGTTGCTGAATTGGTTGGGTTCATTACTCAGAACTTTGACACCACCTTAAAGTAAAAGGCAGATTTCTAATACACTCCTAAAGGGGAAAATGCTACTAGGTCATTTAGCATCCAAGGGGGGAAATGCTTCACAAGTGCTTGCTCTCAGAAATTGCTTCCAACTCTAACGCCTAAGAGGAATCAAATGCTCTGGTGTGGCTTGTTTGTTGGCTCCTGTGTTCTCCAGCTTCACAGTTAGAACCAGCAGATCCTTTACACCAACCTCCTTTCTCAAACTTGATCATTTTAAGATGAGTGGGCTTCAACTCCCAGAATTCCCCACCCAACGAAGTCATCTTAAGCTGCATCAACAGAGGGATAGAATCAAGATCACGTAAAGTGATAGCACCGGTTTACAAAGCCTTAGTAAGACCCTACTTGGAATACTGTGTCCAGTTCTGGTCGCCATGATACAAAAAGGATGCTGAGACCTTAGAAAAGCTACAGAAAAGAGCAAGGCTGGAGGCTAAAATATATGATGAATATTGGGTATGTCTAAGGGTGACATGACAGCATTTTCCAACACTTGAAGAGGGGGTCAACCTATTCTCCAAAGGGAAGCACAAGAAGCAATGGGGGGGGGAGCTTGTCAGAAGGAGATCCAATCTGAAACTAAGGAGGAATTTCCTGACCATGACAACAATTAATCAGTGGAACGTCTTGACTCCAGAAGTTGTGGCTGATCCATTGCTGAAGGTTTTCAAGAAAAGACTGGACAATCATTGTCCAGAATGATATAAGGTCACTTGTCTTGGGCAGGGGAGTTAACTAGAAGACCTCCACAGTCCCTTACAATCCTAGGATTTTATGATTCATCTTCAAGTTGCCAAGGTTGCGAAACACCGCTTGAGACAATGAACACAGCATTGTGCCTTCACAAATCATAATTCTGATGCTCTATTCCTCAAATAACCACCAGGGGGCACCAAAGCCTTTCCACAAAGCAACCTTGGCTGATTTACTAACCACTTAAAAGTCTCTCAGCTGCTGAGTCTGTGCAGCCCAAGGCTTGGTAAACTCTCCACTGAACTCCAAACCTGCTCAAAGGTTAATTGCAACTATTAGTTTACAGTTCTGGCACCAAAACTCCGAAGCACTAAAACACAACACAACCTCTGATTGTTGACTACTGATTTTTATGCTTTATAATTCCCCTAGTAAAATCATGGCAAAAAGGCCACGGCATCTAAAACGAACACCCGAAAATTGCTCCCCAAACCAGAGATTTCCCATTGGGGAGTCATTTTACTGACTTGTGGACTTGTGGCTAGTCCAGAGGAAAAAATGATATAAAAGATATGGTTAGCCTATTCCTTAGAGAAGGAAAAGAAGGACTAGGGGTCACGCAATAGCAGTCTTCCAATATTTGAGGGGCTGCCCCAAAGAAGAGGGGGGGGGTCAACCTATTCTCCAAAGCACCTGAGGGCAGGGCAAAAAACAACGGATGGAAACTAACCAAGGAGAGAAGCAACCTAGAACTAAGGAGAAATTTCCTGACACTTAGAACAATCAACCAGTGGAATCTCTTGCCTTCCAACGTTGTGGGGGCTCCATCACTGGAGGTTTTCAAGAAAAGACTGGCAGCCATTTAACTGGGGTGGCATAAGTTCTCCTGCCTTGAGAAGGGGTTGAGCTAGAAGACCTCCAAGGCCCCTCCCAACCCTATAATTCTATGATTCTATTAGATCCAACCTAGAAATAAGGAGAAACTTCCTGACAGTGAGAACCAGCAACCAGCAATGGAACAGCTTCCCTTCAGAGGTTGTGGGGGGCTCCATCACTGGAGGCTTTCAAGAAGAGATTGGACAGGCACTGCTTTGAGATGGTATAGCGTCTCCTGCTTGAGCAGGGGGTTCATCTGGAAGACCTTCCAGCCACATGTTTCTATGATTTTACAATCATGAGGTTGGACTAGCAGACCTCCAAGGTCTCTTCCAGATTCCATTCCATTCCATTCCATTCCACTCTATTAATTCTAATTCTATTCTGTAATCTATATTCTATTCCATTCCATTCCACTCTATTCCCTGTTCCTATTGTTCTACTCCAACTCCCAGAATGGAAGGCCAGCAATTTCCCCTTGAGGAGAATCTTTCAGGGAACATGCTAATCCTCCCCCCCACCGCCAAGTTGCTCCTATGGTGGGTTGAAACTGTGCCACTCTTTAAGAGCCACAAGATGGAGCAAGCAAGGAAGGCATTGCTACTTAAATGTAGTATATTTCCTGGATTTCTGATGGGACCAGAATTCTCAGGCCAAAACACCCACTTCCACCTAGAAGGAGCTAAAGCCACCGAGCAGGTTCAGCTGCTCAAATTAGGACACTCGGCGCATTTTAAAACCATGTTCACTCTGTGGAGTGGCATTTCTCAAACTTGGCCTTTTTAAGATGCGTGGACTTCAACTCCCAGAATTCCTCAGCCAACTTGGGACCTCTTGGCTGCCACACAGTTTTGCTGGGCTGGGATTGGATGCCTGTAAGGAAAGGCTGCCAGAGATACTCCAGCTCTGTTTTTATGCCTTTCCAGAGCATCCAAGCGCTTATTCGGAGAGTTTTCAGGCTGCCTGTTTTGAGTTTGGGGTGGGGGGATTTTTAGTGGGTTGAAAGCAGAGTTGAGCTAAAAGTTCAGAAACAGTTCCAGGCTCTGGAGGGCTTTAGCCCAGGGGAAGAATTGAGAATGGAGTTTACGGAAGGGAGGGGACTATCTTTCCCCAACACACTGGATTGTCTCTGCCTACCTTGGTTTGCTTTGATTCTTTTGAGACTCCAGTTCAGCATTTGGCATCAGTTAGGCTACAGTTTGGTCTCTAAACATGCTAACTGGGGTGCCACGTTGGGGTGCCACGTGGAACAGTAAGGCTGCTGTGCTTGGAAGCGGAGGAGATAAAAGGAAAACAGGGCAGCTGGACACCCTCAAAGGCAACCCCAACCGGAGTCCAAGATGACTGAAAGAAGGTTGAAAGGGAAAGGGTTGGTCCAGACAACTGTCTCGCATCAGACGTCTTTGGAGATTCTCCGTCATCCAAGACACACTTGTCCCGAAGGGGCTTTTTTTTCAGGAGGCAACTGGACTTTCAGGTTTTTCTTTGAAGATGTTTCGCTTCTCCTCCAAGAAGCTTCTTCAGCTCTGACTGGATTTTGGGGGATGGAAGGATTTATATCCCCCACCATCCAGTCAGAGCTGAAGAAGCTTCTTGGAGGAGAAGCGAAACGTCTTCAAAGAAAAACAAGAAAGTCCAGTTGCCTCCTGAAAAAACCCACCTTTGAGTCACAGTCATAAAACAAGCGCAATGGTCATAAAGTGGACACTACTGTTGTACAGCGAATGCCACAGTCATTAAGACAAGATCAGCGGCACACAATAAAATAAATAAATAATTAAAAAATCAAATCAAATTAAATTAAATTAAATTAAATTAAATAATTGTGATGGCTGGCCTTGAAGTACAGGTAGTTCTCAACTTGCACCCTTCAGTGATCGTTCAAAGTTAAAACGGCACAGAAAAAAAGTGACTTATGACCATTTTTCATAGTTACGACCATTGCAGGCTCCCTCCATTCATGTGATCCAAATTCAGACACTCGGCAACTGGCGTGTACTTAGGACGGTTGCCGTGTCCTGGGTTCAGGTGATCACCTTTTGCGACCTTCTGACAGCTGTCAAGCATCCGAATGTCAATCACGTGACGGTGAGGATGCTGCAACGGCCATAAGTGTGAGAAAGGGGTCCTGAGTCCCCTTTTTCAGAGCCGTTGTAACTTTGGACGGTCACTAAACGAACTGTTGTAAGTCGAGGACTACCTGTACATTATTCAGTTTGTGACGACACCTCTCCTGTGACTGTCCCTGCAGCCTCCTGGCAAGCAAAGTGAAGGAAGTCAGAAAAACCAGTTCTGCCCACCCCAACCCCCGCCCCTACCACACACACAGACCGCATTATTCTTACCTTTTATTTGGCCCCACCCCCAATCTATTGCTGCCTCCTGAGTCCCAGCTGATGGCTAGAGGGAAAAAAACTGTTTAAACTTTTGCCGCAAGGGCCACCCTACAGCTGATCAGTTAAAAGAAAACAAATGAGTAGACCGGTGCCTGCAAAAACAAATGAGTAGACCAGTACAGCTCTGCAAGCAGTTAAAAGCCTGGTAGACCAGTACCTCTGCTAAATCCTAAAGAATTGTCACATGACCATCAAGCCATGCACACAAAATAAGCCACGCCCACAGAACCAGTAGTAAAAAAATTTAGAACCCACCCCTGGAGGGGTCATAAATGGGTTGAAGAGCCCTGGTGGCACAGAGCTTATAATGCAATATGGCAGGCTAACTCTGCCCACTGCCAGGAGTTCAATCCTGACCGGCTCAAGGTTGACTCAGCCTTCTGTCCGTCCGAGGTCGGTTAAATGAGGACCCAGATGGTTGGGGGCAAGAGGCTGACTCTCAACTGCTTAGAGAGGGCTGCAAAGCACTGTGAAGCAGCATATAAGTCTTTATTGCTATTGCTATAAATAGCTTTTGGGGTAGGGTCTGTTGCAACTTTGGATGGTTTCTTAGCAACCAGTCGTAAGCCGAAGACTGCCTATATACTGACGTGTGTTTTCTTATCACCCAAAGGGAATGAGGTACAGACTGTGGCAGACTCAGCTTCCGGTGATTTCCTCCTTTTCCAGAGCTGAGTGCAAAAGAGACCAACTAAATCCTGAGATGCTGATCAGCGTCAATTCCTCCTGCTGCCACTTTGAAGCCTTCGGGAACAAGCCATTCTCGGGGGGGAGGGGGGATGAGCCCCTCTGGCTAATTGTGCCCCTGAAGAATCCCCTCAGCTCGGCCAGAAGAAAAGGAACCGACGTAAATAAAATGTTGTTGGTGCAATTATATATATACAGTATAGCTGGGCCACGTCTGAAAGGCCTCCAAAGTGCTTTATGAGGCCACGCTGTAAAAATGCCACAGCAGGCGGATTAAGGCAGCCCATCATCCTCAGGAGAAGCTCCGAGGAGTCAACCTGGGTTTAAGGCCTTGGCGGTTGGGGGGTTTTTGCATCTCAGGAGGCCACGGAGGAAGTGTGTGGGGTTGAGTTCCCTGCCCTGCACCTTCTGGATTTCTTCCTCTTCCTCCCACCAAGCGGAAGACAGCAAAGAAGGAGACGCAACTTCATGGCTCCTTCTTCCACGGACCCAAAAGTCCATCTTTTCCCAAGAATCCCCCACCAAGTGACCTTCAGCCCCCTTCCCCTTCCCCTTCCTTCTCCTTGATGTCCTCCGCTTCCTGAAGCCGGCCTTGGACCCCAAGCTCCATTGTAGGTCAAGATCTCTGGATTAATCGCTGGGCAGCTCCAAATCTCGGTTATTCTTCAGCCTGTCAAATATCCATGTTCGTTTGCAATTTGTGATCTGAAACTCCTGAATATCAAGGGATTATCGGATTTTCTGACATGCTATTAGCCTCAAGTAGTCTTTAATAAAGGAAAGGGGGAAGTTGTGGAGTCAAAGTCTTCTTAATAACTGAGCGTGTTTGTGTCCCAACAGAGTCAGTGATGAGGGCAGCCCCGGTTCATAAGGAAGCTTAATGATTCACTTAACAACCGTGGTGAGAAAGGTCATAAAATGGGGCAAAACTCACTTAATAACTGTCTTGCTTAGCAATAGCAATTTTGGGCTCAATTGTGGTCATAAGTCGAGGACTATTGTAGGACACAATGGGCACAATTCCCATTGCTACGTAAGGTGATCGTTAAAGAAGTTGTGTCCCACTGAACCACCTTTTTGTGCCACCGTTGTTAACCAAATGTGGTTCCCCACCCCCACCTCACTGACTGGGCTTGTAGGAAGCTAGCTGGGAAGGTGGCAAGTGGTGATCACGTCATAACCGTCATAAGCACAAGTCAGTTTCCAATCACCCGAATTGTGATCACGTGACTGCAGGGATGGTCCTAATTGTGAGGCCCAGGTGACCCTGCTTTCAGTGCTGTTGTAACTTTGAACAATCACTAAACAAAGGGTTGTAAGTTGAGGAATACTTGCAAACGAAATTCCTCGGAGGAGTTCCCAAAGAGACTCATGGTAAGGACGATCTCCCAGGGAACACCGGTCTCCCCAGGGACAATCCGATCAATCCATCAGAATAGAGCTGGAAGGGACCTCGGGGGTCTTCTAGTCCATCCCCCTGGCTCAAGCAGGAGACCCTGGGCCACTTCAGACAGGTGGCTGGCCATTCTCTTCTTAAATGATGGAGCAGCCACCACTTCTGGAGACAAGCTGTTCCACTAATTAATTGTTCTCACTATCAGGAAATTCCTCCTTAGTTCTAGATTGGATTTGTCTTCCGTTAAGCTTCCATCCGTTGCTTCTTGTCCTGCCTTCTGGCGCTTTGGAGAATAGCTTGACCCCCCCTCTTCTTTGTGGCAGCCCCTCAAATCCTGGAAGGCTGCTCTCCTGTCGCCCCCCCCCCCGGTCCTTCTTTTCTCTAGACTGGACATGCCCAAATCCTGCAACTGTTCTTCAGATGTTTTAGTCTCCAGGCCTTTCATCCTCCTGGTTGCTCTTCTCTGCACATTTTCCCTACCAGTTTAAGTTCCTCATTTTTCTGGGGTTTGCCGGCTGCTCCTCCCAAACCAGCCACGTGAAGAGTTAATGGTGCCACGAGAGATCACGCTGGACTCACCCAATGGCAGCCATTAGGAGGAGCTGCCTTGGGACACAGAAAACTGGCAGAGAGGCAGGAGAGAAGGGAAGGCCCAGCCATTCTTCACAACTCTTTTAATTGAGCTGAAGAACGAGCGAGTGGAGGGCAGCTTTCTGATGGGGGGGGGCAGGAGGATCTGGCAAAAGCTTCAGCTCAGCAACCGGAGCAAACTCGTTTCCCCCACGTGCAAATCTCATCCACGGGGAGAATTAAAGCACTTTGGGAACCCCCAAAGGAGGAATTTGGTTAACTTAATCAACCAACCAACCCTAAGGGCATCAGATTTAGCCCAGGCATGGCCTTCAAAGCCAACCAGCCAGCCGGTCACTCAAGGGGAAGAGTCCACAAGACCATCCCAAAAGTGTTTTTCCAAAAGACAACCGGACATTCTGGGTTTTTTCCTCTTGAAAAAGTTTCACTTCTCATCCAAGAAGCTTCTTCAGTTCTGCTGTCCAGCATTCTTCTTCAGGCATCTGCATCTGATCACCCCACTTCTATTACTGATGATGTGACCTAGTTGGGTCATGAAATGACTGCAAGCAAGCAGCCAGGCTCAAGAGAGCACCAAGGACCCCACAACCCCTCCTCCTCCACTCCACTCCCTTCTAGCACTGATGATGTTACATAGTTGGGTCATGAAATGTCTGCAAGAACACCACCAAACTCAGAGAGCACCAAGGACACCATAGTCATCGTCCTCCTGCTCCTCTTCCTCTCTTTCCTCCTCCTCCTCCTTTCCTTCACACTTCACTCCACACACCCACTCCCTTCTAGCCCTGATGACGTTCCCTAGTTGGGTCATGAAATGTGTTCAAGAAAACCACCAAGTTCAGAAAACACCGAGGACCCCACAGTCCTCCTCCTCCTCCTTCTCTCCACAAACCCCTCTCCATTCTAACACTGATGATGTTCCCTAGTTGGGCCATGAAACCTCTGCAAGAAAACCACCAAGCTCAGAGAGAGCACCAAGGACCCCACAGTTCAACTCTGAGCTACAGACACTCCCATCCATTCATCGAGAAAGGCTGTCCCTCCCCAGAACAGCCTTTAAAGAGAAGTTGCATTCGTACTTCCCATCATGAGCGACCCAATTATTGCAAGGGCTCGATCCACCAGCACCCGTGGGACAAGTCCTTGTTGGAGTGCAGCTCATGAAATGTTGGAGCATCACAGCCCAACTCCAGCCTGGGTGGAAACTACACCAGGGAGCCCCTGTGGGAGCAAAAGAGGCAGAGCTGGTGCGTAGAGTTAAATGTCTCACCAGCTTAGAGTCGTTGCGTTCCCATAAGAGCTCAAAGTCCAGCCCTTCCTGAATTCCCCATTGATCCTATCTGGCACCAATTCAGAGTTGAGCTTTGGTTGACCAGATTAATGTCAGGCGCAAAGAATCGGGGCCACTGGTTAAGTTGTTGCACAGAAGAGTTATTCAAGGTTTATTCTGGAATGGTCCAGGGTATCCTGCTCGAGCAGGGGATTGGCCTACAGGACCTCCAAGGTCCTCTGTTTCGGGAGGGATTGGAGCACCTGTGGGAATGCAACAATTCTAAGCTGATGATGCATTTAACTCTGCCCCCCACCCAACTCTGCCTGCTCGTCTCCTACAGCCCTCTCCCTGCAGACTGGGTAGTTGGGCCACAAAGTCCTCCTCTGGAATGAAGGGGGCTGCTCAGGACCCCCCCAGCTCTTTTCCAGGAAGAAAGTGCCACACTGAAGCAATCAAGCAGGAGATGCATCAAGTCCATGATTGGTCTAGGAACACCAGTTCAAGCAGAGTTATCCGACTGCAGCTGGGGGGGGGGCTCTTGTCCCCCAGCCCAGCAAAGCCCCTGTGCCACTTTGGTCTGCAGTGCCCGTCCCCCAGCCCCACTGAGCAGTAGGCATCGTCTTACTGAATCCCCTTCCTCCAATTTAGCCATGTGAGCCTCTTTCCGGAGGCTCAGCCTCCCCCAATCTGCATGGACACTGACACACACAACCTCCCCAATAGCAAATGTCAGAAATTCCCAGGAGAGAAGCCGAATTTGGCACTGCAACCCCCCTCCCTCCCCTTCCCTTTATCCTACAGTTCTAAGCTTCTCGGAGGTTGACAAATGAACTCCTCCAACAGTTAAGCATCTTTGGGAAACATCCGAGCAGTCAAAAGCAAATCTGGAGAAATCATTACATCTGAACTCATAATTCCCTGCTGGGTTCTGCTAATTAGTTCATCGGGGTGGGTGCCAGAGAGGGCGGCCATTTGTACGGTCCATCTCAGATTCCCAAATGAGTTGGGAGGCAAGGCTGGGTCCCCTTTTTCTTCCCTCCTGCTCCCACTACACGAGAAGACTGGTCGTACTTGGGAAGCTGGGATGGGTCACGAGGAAGGAGTCATTTGCAACTCATCCAGGAGAGAAGCAACCTAGAACTAAGGAGAAATTTCCTAACAGTGAGAACCATTAACCAGTGGAACAACTTGCTTCCAGACCTTGTGAATTCTCCAACACTGGAGGTTTTTAAGAAGAGACTGGACAGCCACTTGTCCGAAAAGGTATCGTCTCCTGCTTGAGCAGGGGGTTGGACTAGAAGATCTCCAAGGTCCCTTCCAACTTTGTTATTCTATTCTTGCCATTCTTGTAATCACCTGCAGCCCCTTTGAAACCCTCCAGAGCAGAGACCTTCCGGTGGCCTCTGTTTGCCTGTCCTTCAGCTGGTTATTTCTGGAAACCAGAATTTCTCAGCTCCCGCGTGGCTCCTTCTCAGCCTGGTTGATTTCTTCCCTTTCTCCTTCACATTCCTTCTCCAATTTCAGGATCTCGTCGCGTCTCGTGTTGAGCTGGATGGCAGGACAATGAAAGGGACGCGGAGCCAACCCGGGAAAGTGCCCAACCTCCTCCAAGTCCCTCCTCCAACCAACAATCTTGAGAAGTTAGAAAGAGGGACCGAAGGATGCGATGGGGAAATCAATCAACATAGCTGCTCACTTCAGGATCCGATCAAATGGTGGACAGGACAGGACACGGAGTGATAGAATCAGAATCAGAATCTAACTGCAAGGGACCTTGGAGGTCATCTAGTCCAGCCCCTGCTCAAGCAGGAGTTCCTATACCATCAATCAATCAAGGACAGGAAGGCCAAACTCAATAGAACGGCAATACAGGTAGTCCTTGAATTACAACCACAAGTGAGCCAAACTTTCTGTTGCTAAGCGAGACATTTGTTACGTGCGTTTTGCCCCATTATATGGCCTTCCTTGCCACGGTTGCTAAGTGAATCATTGCAGTTAGCAACACGGTTGTTAAGTGAATCTGGCTCCCCTGTTGATTTTGCTCATCAGAAGGTGGCAAAAAGGGATCCCGTGAGCCAAAGACAATGCAACTGTCATAAATACGAGTCAATTGCCAAGCGTCTGAATTCTGGACTGGATGGTCTCAGGGAGCCCTTCTGGAGCTTTATGGATCTCCTTGCTCTCCTCCGAGGGGGGGGGGATTAATCCGAAGAGTTTTAGGGAAATAAAGCAAAGCCTCTTTTCCTCTGGCTTAATGGGGCACCTCTGCATTCCCCATTAGCTCCCCAGGGCGATGCCTTTCTTTCTTTTCTTTTCTTTTCTGCTGATTCTTAACTTCCGAGGCTGCCAGTTGGCAACCTGCTGACTGGCCAAATACGATCTGTTCAGATAAATTACCCCAGGAAGGAACAGGGCTTGATTAGCCTAAATAGGGCAGCCTGGAGCTGGCGCGAGAGAGGCTGAACTCCAATGCTCGGTCACGGGACGGATCGTCATTCTGCAAGTCCCTCCTTAAGCAGGTCAGCTCCGGGGCTCCGTTTGAATAAGCTGCTAAGGGAGGCCAGCATTGATCTTGGCTTGTTTTGGGGAGGGTCAGAGGACGGAGCAAACCCAGCTTCCCTTTGCAACCTCCTGGCTCAGTGCACTGTCGGAACTCAGAAAGCTCTCGGGTTAAGGATGTCATCTGAATTAGAACCCAGGCCCCAAAGATCTCAAGTCCCGTTAAAAAAATGCTGAAGCGTTCAGAGAAGATCATCCACTGCTTCTCCTGACTGATGCAATGACGCAGCTGTTGGATTCACACAAAGTGCATCTGACTTCGTGTCAATCATGTCGGGTGTAAACAGCTGTTTCCCCACATCTGTATTAGCTAGAATCAAGCCACCATGAGAAGCAGCCCATCCTGGAGGCCACCAGCCCTGGATGCCATCTGCCATCGCCCCATGTGGCTCTCTGCACCTGGCCCTTAAGAGTACCTGACAGGTCCCGCTGGCAGGAAGAGGGTCTGCAGAGGGTGGTCCCAAGCAGGTTGAAGCCCCACCTCCCCACAGGTTAAGGGATGTTTGGGACAGATGGCTAAAAATCACCTCCCAAAGGAAGCATCTTCCCTTGGACTTCAAAGGGTGGCCATAATGTAGCACCTGCTTCCCAAGAGGCTGAAAGCGGGGGGACCAGAGGTTGCCTCGGGGGACCCTGAAGGACAGAGAGCTCCACTTTTGGGGGAGAGGGGGAGAGCTGAGGGGTCCTTGGTGGTCTCTGAGCTTAGTTGTGTTCTTGCAGACATTTCATGACCCAACTAGGTAACAGCAGCAGGAGGAGGAGGAGGAGGATGGGATTCTTGATGTTGAGCTTGCTTAACACTGATGATGTTCCCTAGTTTGGTTAATGAAACATCCACAAGAAAACCACCCAGCTCAGAGAGCCCCAAGGACCCCACATTTCAACCCTGAGCTGCAAATATTCTCCTCTATGGGGTGTAGGGGGAGAGTTGCAATACAACCACCCTCCGCTTTGAAGCCCCCCGGGGAGAGGGTGGACTTCCAAGAGCCAATGGAGAGTCCTTCGCTTGACCACAAAGGGGCAACTCCACCCCGGAGCCCCCTCACACACGAAGCAGCAGAAAGCGACGAATGCAGCTGACCCACAATGGGGCCCACCCTCCTGTTTGCCCCAGAGGGGCCAGGTCTTCAGGGCCGCCAGGTTGTTTGCAAGCCAGCAGAAAGGGATGAGGCAGCCACCTCGGAGCACGGAGGCTCCTTCCGCCAGATGACGGTGAGGGTGAGGGTGATGAAGATGATGATGTTATCCATTCGGTCGTGTCCAACTCTTGGCGATCCTCTGGGCCAGGGGGTCTCCCCACGGCTTCTCCCCACTGGTGCCCGTTTTGAGGGTGTCCAGCCACCGTCTTATTTGGCGGCCTGGTTTCCTTTGACCGCTAACTCTTCCCAACATACAGCTAGTCCTCGACCTACAACAGTTCTTTTTTTTTTTTTTTAATTTGATTTATATGCCGCCCTTCTCCGGAGACTCAGGGCGGCTTACAATGTGCTCAGCAATAGCCTTCATCCTTTTGTATATTTTATACAAAGTCAGCTTATTGCCCCCCATAATCTGGGTCCTTATTTCACCTACCTTAGAAAGGATGGAAGGCTGAATCAACCTTGAGCCTTGGCGAGATTCGAACCCTGCAGTAATTGCAGGCAGCTGGTCTTAATAAGCTTAATAACAGGGTGCCTTAAACCCCTGTACTACCAAGGCTCTTAGTAGACCATTCGAAGTTACAAGGGCACTGAAAAAAGTGACCTATGACCATTTCTCACACTTACGGCCATTGAGGCATCCCCGTGGTCATGGGATCAAAATTCAGGAGCTTGGCAACTGACTCGTTTTTATGACGGTCGCAGAGTCTCGGGGTCATGTGATCCACTTTTGCGACTTTCTGACAAGCAAAGTCAACGGGGAAGCCGGATTCACTTAACAACCGTGCTACTAGCTTAATGACTGCAGTGATTCACTTAGCAACTGTGGGAAGAAAGGTTGTAAAAAGGGGCAAATCTCACTTAATGAACATCTCGCTTAACAACAGAAATTTTGGGCTCATTTCTGGTCGTAAGTCGAGGACTTTGCCTGTAATGGCTTCCTCCAGTGAGTTTCCTTGCCCCACCAGTTGGCTGAATGTCCTGAGCCAGTACCACATCTGCCCCACAGCCTTCCATCCATCCGTAAGGCCGAACCCCTTTAGCCGTCACTCTGCGAGACGGGAGGAAGCTCACTTCCTGCTCTCGGTCCCAGAAGGGAAAAAGCTGAGCTTCTTGCTGAAGGAGGCTGGATGTGGCTCAGGCGTGATTGACAGGTGGTCTTCCACTTACAGCAGGTCATTTAACAACCGTTCAAAGTTACAATGGCACTGAAAAAAGCGACTTATGGCCGTTTTTAACACTTACGACCAATGCAGCATCCCTGCAGTCACAAGAATCAAAATTGGGACGCTTGGCCACTGACTCGTATTTATGACGGTTGCAGAAACCTGGCATCATGTGACCCCCTTCTGTGACCCCGTGACAGGCAAAGTTGATGGGGAAAGCCAGATTCACTTGACGGCCATATTATGAACTTAACAACTGTGGAAAGAAAGGTCATAAAATGGGGCAAAGACTCACTTAATCCATCTCTCACTTAGCGATAGAAACTTTGAGCTCAATTGAGGTCATAAGTCGAGGACTCTCTGTGTTTCTCACCCGTCCTTCTCCACCCCTGTTGACGCAGGGCCAGCCGGGGGCCGGGCAGACAGGCCCAGAGCGGAGCCATCGGCCTCAGTTCTGTGTCCCCAACTCCACATCCATAGGGGGGGCAGCCAGCACTTGGCCCCCCATTGCTGACGAGGGCCCGGCCGATGCTTCAGACCACCAGCACCCTGCGCTTCTCCTTGGAAGAAAGAGAGTGGAGGAAACAGCCAGGCTGGCTCGGCTCCCACCATACCCTCTCAGGCTGGGGCTGCCCATTGGATCTGCCCCCAGCAAGAGCTCTAACACTGGCAGGTGCACCAAAGCACCCGAGGGCATCTAAGGAGCTTCCAGACCACCTCTCCCTTTCGTGGGGTGATCAGCCTGCCAGAAGGCAAAGGGCAGGGAATGCCACCAATTAATTGCGTCTGGGGGAGGCCGAACCCTCCTGCCTCCCCAACCCACTGCCCTCCCCAACCTGCTGCCCGCAAGCTGAAACCTTCGGGGAGGCTTCCTCTGAAGGCTGAGGACGGCACCCACCCAGATTCAATAAAAAATGCCAGTGGTTCATTCAATCCCCCCAGCCAAATCCTTCCTAAGATCAGGTACCAGAAGAGAAGAGGCTCTTCAGAAGCAGAGGGGCTCAGCCTTCAGCCCCAGAGAGAACCGGAAGGGTCCAATGGAGACCCTGCTCCTTGGGGTGGAGGTGAGCCAGGCCAACATCTAAGCAATAAAGGCAGAGAGAGAGAGAGAAGGATGTAGATTGATAGAGGTGATAGATGATAGACAGATGAGAGAGAGAGTTGGATACATGCTAGATAGATGCTAGATGATAAGGAGAGAGAGAGAAATAAGAGTGAGAAATAAGAGGGGGAGATAGATGATAAGTACAAAGAGAGTGATAGATGATAGACAGACAGACAGACAGACAGATAATGAGAAAGAGAGAGACAGAGTGAATATATGGGGATCAGAAAATTCAAATATTGTATTTAATATCTCAGATTTAGAAGATGGAAGGAGAAATTGACCGTGAATAACATCAAAGAGAGCCATTTCCTTGCCAGTCCACAGCAAAACCAAAAAAAAGAAAATACGTTAGGCAGGATCTAATCCTTAGAAGGTCACTTCCAAGAGGAAGGGGCAGCAAACCCTTTGCCCTCCACAAACCCAGTAGAAAGCCTCCCGGGAGGTGGCTTCTTCCTGGCCCAGCCAAGTGCCCAAGTCCAGGATGGCCTCCAGCCCCTGAAGGTGGCAGCCTCCCTACTTCGGATGTCCCTAAAGGTGCCAGGATTGGCCATCTGACATCGGATCCTTTCTTTCATTCTTCATCTGGAGTCCGACTTTCTCTCGGCTACCCCGCCCCACCCCTGTTACCCTGAGCCCCCAATTCTGGGCTGTCAGGAACTTTTGAGGCCAGTTCCTGGCATGCTCGGTGCCCCCTTGTATGTTTCCCTTACAGGCACAATTTCTTCTCTTCGAAACGCCAGCGTGGTTTTTCTGTCCTTTTCTTTTTTCTTCCTTGATAAATGCTGAACGACAAAAACGCACCTGCATGCACCCAGTTTCCTTGCGATTCAGGCGCACGCGATCCCTGAAAGATTTCTCTCTTGCTGCAAAGAGCAGGGTGGCCAAGCCCTCCACCTGCCCCTGGGCCAGGCGCAAAGGATCAGGACTCAGAAGATTCATCGCTCAAGCCGAAACACAAGAATTTAGTCAGCTAATATCCCAAAGGTGCTTTTTTCCAGAGGCAGCTGGACTTTCTGCTTTTTCTTTCAAGACGTTTCGCTTCTCACCCAAGAAGTAAAACGTCTTCAAAGAAAAAACAGGAAGTCCAGCTGCCTCTTGAAAAAAGCACCTTCGGGACAACCGTGACCTGGAGGACGGAGAACCTCCATAGTCAACTAATAGCACCAGCAATAGCCCCTTAACTTATCTACCTTAGCTTCACAGTGCTTTACGGCTGCCTCTAAGCGGTTTACAGAGCCGGCCTCTTGCCCCCAACAATCTGGGTCTTCCTCTTACTGACCGGGGAAGGATGGAAGGCCGAGTTGACATTGAGCAGCTCAGCACTGAATGGTCAGCACTAAATTGGTGTTAGATAAGGGTCAACAGCATTCAAGGCAGACTTGGATCGCTTGTGGCAACAGCAACACCTCTAAGCTGATGGCATGTTTAACTCTGCCCCCCTCCCAGCTCTGCCTCTTCTTCTCCCAGCCTTTATGGCCCACAACCGCCTGGAGAAGGCCACCCACTCAATCAGGATAGCTGACTTGCAGCTGGGCCCAGCCAGGACCAAAGCAAACCTCAGGTCTGCAGAGCCTGGATAGCTCTGCAGACTAAACACTGTAATTTAACACCAGCTGTCTGCAATTAAAGTAAGTTCGAATCTCGCCAGGCTCAAGGTTGACTCAGCCTTCCATCCTTTCTAAGGTAGGTAAATTGAGGACCCAGTTTGTGGGGGCAATAAGCTGACTTTGTATAAAATATACAAAAGTATGAAGGCTATTGCTTAACGCATTGTAAGCCGCCCTGAGTCTCCGGAGAAGGGTGGCATATAAATCAAATTTAATAAATAAATAAATGGTGGAGGCGGAAAACATAAGTCTGAGCCAAATATGAGTAGCCCTTGACTCATAACCATTTGTTTAGGGATCGTTCAAAGTTACAACAGCACTGAAAAAGTTACTTATGACCACTTTTCACACGTACAATCGTTGCAGCTTCCCCATGGGCACACGATCAAAATTCAGACACTCAGCAACTGGCTCAAAGTTATGACGGTTGCAGTGTCATGTGATCCCCTTTTGCAACCTCCTGACAAGCAATGGGGAAGCCAGATTCACTTAACAACCATGTTACTAACTTAACAATTGCAGAGCTTCGCTTAACAACCCCGGCAAGAAAGGTTGTAAAATGGGCCAGAACTCACTTAAGAACTTGGAAGTTCATTTATTTTGAGATAGCATCGAAACCTGACATCTTATTTAGCAACAGAAATTTTGGGCTCAATTGTGGTCCTATGTTGAGAACTACCTATACTCCTGCCTCCCCCAGTGATCCCCCTGCTTGCCATACCTCAACGCACCCCACTGCTGGGCTTCTCAATCGGGGCATCTAAACCATCTTTTGAGCTTTGCAAACAACCTGTAGACCAACACATGGAGTCTAGTCTAGTGAAAGGAAGGACCAGGGGGCTTCCAATCCACTTTTGGTCACCACTTTACAAAAAAGAGGTTGAGGCCTTGGAAAAAGTGCAGAGAAGAGCAAGGAAGATGAAGAGGGGACTGGAGGCTCAAACATACGAAGAACGGTTGCAGGAACTGGGCTTGTCCAGTCTAGAGAAAAGAAGGACTAGGGGGGACAGGATAGCAGTCTTCCAATATTTGAAGGGCTGCCACAAAGAAGAGGGGGGTCAACCTATTCTCCAAAGCACCAAAGAAGGCAGGACAAGAAACAATGGATGGAAACTAATCAAAGAGAGAAGCAACCTGGAATTAAGGAGAAATTTCCTAAGAGTGAGGACAATTAGCCAGTGGAACAGCTTGCCACAAGAAGTTGTAGGTGCTCCATCACTGGAGGCTTTTAAGAAGAGACTGGACAGCCACTTGTCTGAAATGGTACAGGTTCTCCTGCTTGAGCAGGGGGCTGGACTAGAAGACCTCCTAGGTCCCTTCCAGCTCATTCTATTCTAATATTTGAGGGGCTCCTACAAAGACAAAAGGGTCACCCTATTCTCCAAAGCACCAGAAGGCAACAGAAGAAACAATGGATGGCATCAAGGAGAGAAGCAACCTGGAATTAAGGAGAAATTTCCTAAGAGTGAGGACAACTGGCCAGTGGAAGAGCTTGCCTCCAGAAGTTGGAGTTTTTTAAGAAGGGATTGGACAGCCATTTGTCTGAAATTGTCTGGGGTCTCCTGCTTGAGCAGGGGGTTGGACTAGAAGACCTCTAAGGTCCCTTCCAACTCTTTATTCTATGTTCTTCCTCCAACCGAGCTGGTCTCCTGGAGGCCACGTGGCTGTGTTCTTGGCAGTGGGACAGCACGGCAGCCAGACCCCACTTAGCTTCTGGAAACCAGCCAAGACCAGCAAAGAGCTGCCAGCTGCTTCGCACCAGGAACTAAAATGACCTTTGCAACTTTGTAATTCGATGACAACCGAGCTTGCCCTCTTGTAGGAATGCAGCCATGGGGCGGGGGGCGCAGGGGGGTTGTAAACTGGCCTGGTGCAAACATGGCTGAACTGAGTCGCTCCTCTCTCCTGTACAGACCCCCCCACCCCCTCAAACAGCTCTGGGTGGGGACCCTTGGCACGGTCAAAGGCGACATTTTGCTCTGAACCGCAGCCAAAGGGAGCATCCAACTAGTATTAATATTATGGTTCATTGCACAGTCAGCCAGATGTTCAGACTGCATTTGGCATTTTTGTCCAAATCGAGTCTTTTCCAAGGATCTGGAAGAGGCAGATGTTGTGGTTTGATGGTGTTAAAGGTCTTGTCGCAGGATGCAAGTTGTTTCGAGTAAAGCTGCCTTTTTGCAATTGACTGGGGATTTTGTCGGTGTTCAGCTGGTTATTATTATTATTGTTATTGGTCACATAGCCAGCCAGATGTTTAATCTGAATTTGGCCTTTTCATATACTTATCAAGTCCTTCCCAAGGAATTGGGAGACGCATTTATGGATGTTAGATGAGTGGTGCGGTGGCCTAGAGGTGGAGCTCTCGCCTCACAATCAAGAGGCTGTGAGTTCAATCCTAGGTAGAGGCAGATATTTCTCTCTCTGGGCACACTGAGAATATATCTGCTGAAAAAAACTTCTGCATTGGCGACAGGAAGGGCATCCAGCCTGTAAACACTCAGCTCCATTCAGTTGCCCAGACTCCACCCCACAAGGGATTATGGGGTCGTTAAAAGAGGAGGAAGAGGAGGAGGATTTGTGGATGTTTCATGGTGTTAAAGGAATTATCATGGGATTTAAGTTGTTTCAAGTAAAGCTGCCTTTTGCAATTGACGGATGGGGAGTTTGTCAATGCCGCTGGTGTTCAAGTGGTGCTCCAGATGTTTTGGGATTGCACCCAAGGTGCCTGTGACTACCTTGCTTTCTTTTGCCACAGTCATTCTATTTTTATTTGCAGGTCTTTGTATTTTGTTATCTTCCTCAATTCCTTCTCTTTTATTCTGCTATCTCCCAACGTTGCCATGTCCACTATCCAGACTGTTTTGCCTTTCTTAGTGACAATGGTTAAGTCTGGTGTGTTATGTGGCAGGTCCCTGTCTATCAGGTCCCTGTCTGTCAGCAAGGCTGGCTGGAGGATTCTGGGAAATGAAGTCCACAGGTCTTAAAGTTGCCAAGGTTGGACAGGGCTGAGTTAGAAAGGTATAGCTTTAGTCTGGCAAGATTCTGTCCATTGGTGTAAGTAAATAAAGAACCAATTGGATTTCACTGTGTCTTCTTTGAGCTTGGGCCTAATATTCCTCAGCTGCTGTCGCTACCCAAAATCTGTCCTCTGCTGATCCCCGGTCAAAGATCAGGCCTCCTGCTATGCCAGCCCAGAAACTGAGTCCCCTCTAGACAGGAGATACAGGAGATAGAGGTGAAGAACATATGAAGGAGATGCTTTTTGAGCCTGGTGGTCCCAAACCTGGCAAAGGTGGAAGGGGGTGGAGAAGATGAAAGTGGGGAGACATTGCTTGCAGGAAAAACAGCTGGGAGCCTCAGCCCTACCTGGCAGGGCACAGCTGCAGCGGCTGAGTGAGTCACACCGATGCCTTCTGTGGCTGCCTCTCCCAGTCTGATGCGGAAAGCCCAGCAGCCTCAGCAGGAGAAGCTGCAGCAGCTGGAGATGGGCAGCCTGGCTCCCCCTGCATTCCAGAGAAGGCATCGGCCTCTGGGGAAGCGGGGAAAGCACCCGGCTGAGCCCTTCAGCGATGGTTCCCATCAGGAAGACATCAGCCCCACTTTAACCAGACACCCCGTCTGTCTGCCCGAGTTTCTGGCTGGCTGGTCCAGCAGACTCCATCAATCAGAATAAAGCTGGAAGGGACCTTAGAGGTCTTCTAGTCTATCCCCCTGCTTAAGCAAGAGACCCTACCTTTGATGGCAAACCTATGGCACGCGTGCCCGAAGTGGCATGTCACCATGCCGCGTGTGCCAGGTGACATGCCACTTCGGGCACGCGTGCCATAGGTTCTCTTCGGGCACGCATGCCATTTCTCTTCCGGGTTTCTGGCGCACACTGCGTGTACGCCAATCAGCTGGCCTTTTTGTGTGGGGCAGTGCTGGAAACTGGGAGAGCTGGTCTTCCATTTTGCTGCATGAGCATCCACGCCGGCCAGCTGATCATTGCGCAGGCATGCGCACCAGAAATCTAGAAAACTAGCTGACCGGTGCACATGCACACGCTGGAAACCAGACATTCGTTTTGGGCCATGCGCATGCACCCTGGACAGCTCCTCTTCCGGGTTGCGGCCCAGAGGACGACGCACGTGCTCCCTTTCCAGCACTCGGTGTCAGAAAGGTTCGCCATCCCTGCCCTATACCATTTCAGGCAGCTGGCTGTCCATCCAGCCTCTTCTTAAAAGCCTCCCTCCCTCAACTTCTGGAGGAAAGCCGTTCCACTGGTTAATTGTCCTCACTATTATGAAGTTTTCCCTTAATTCCAGGTTGCTTCTCTCCTCGATTAGTTTCCATCCATTGTTTCTTGTTCTGCCATCAGGTGCTTTGGAGAATAGGCCGACCCCTTCCTCTTTGGGGCAGCCTCTCAAAGATCCAGGAAGGAAGATGCTCCTTTGGTCTTGCTACCTTCAGCCCCGTCAGGACCACTGCATCCCCTTTCTCCTTCAAGACCCCAGACCCTCGAGACTTCCGGTTTCCCTGTCTTCGGCGACGGCGGCGCCTTTTGAAGCTCCGCCAGCCCCGCCGCCCGTAGAGCCGCTCCGAGACGAGGAAGCGGCTCGAAAACTTCCAAATCCGTAGGATTGAGGAAGAAGAGATCGCAGGGCACAGGTCAAGCCCCTGCAACCCCCCAGGGAAGTTTCTGGGGGAGAGAACAGGCGTGGCTCCCTCCCAACCTGCTGAAACTCCGGGCGACGTGGGACGATTCTGCTTTTGCAGAACAAGCCGGCTGCAGGAAACTCAAAGCGAAAAGAACCAGCTTTAATAAACAGCGAAATTACCTGAATCCTGAAACTTGGAAACGCAAGTATTAGCGCTTTGTTGATCTTTTAAACTGAGAAAAATACGAATGAGTGAAAGTGCTTTGAAAAAACATGGCGCTCAGCCTTAGAGTTAACGAGCCAGCGAGTGTGGATTGGTGAAGTTATCTTGTTTTGTTACAAAGTTTCCAAGTTGCTACAAAGTTGCCTTGTTTGTAATAAGAGAAACAAGTGGAAAATTTCTCCCTTTTTAATACTTGACTTTGCTTTACTTCAACCTTTATTTGACCAAATCTGGGGGACTTTTTTAGAAGTCTTTGTGCAGGAGGGAAAGGAAAAGGAACTTCCCTCTTTAGAAAAACTAGATCACGTGGCAGGATGGCTTCAAAGAAGCAGGAAGGGAAGGCAACAGGGGGGGGATCCCCCACACACAAACATGAAACGCAGCTTCCCCCTGCTCAACAGCTACAGACTCAGAAAAAAGAAATTGATGTGGGAGATTTAAAAGAATTTATTTCTAAAACTTTGGATGATAAATTTCAAAAATCTCAACAGGAGATAGATGATAAACTTCAAAAATCACACCAGGAATTTATGCAGGAAATTAATGAAGTTAAAGATATGGTGAAACAGAATCAAAACAAGGTGACCAAAAAAATATCAGAAGTGGCGTCTGGCCTGGCAGAATTTATTGGGAAAGTTGATTTTAAAGTTGAAGAACTTAAATCAGAAGTTAATGTTAAGATGAAAGACAATGATTATAAAATTGCTGATGTTGACAATAAAATGCAAAGAGTTGAAAACGAGATTGTCATGATACAATTCAGGGCAATGGAGTTTGCTATACGGCTTCGAGGAATTCGAGAGGAGGAAAGACAGGATTTGAGACAAGTTTGTTCTGAGGCCCTGGCTAAGATTTTACAAGTTAATCCAGATGTGGTTTTTCACAAAATAGACAAAATTTACAGAGTGAACTCTTGGGTGGCCAGACAAAGACAATTACCTAGAGATGTGGTCATATATTTTACAGATAGAGAAATAAGAAACGATATCCTGCAAAAATCCTTTTACACTTCTGTACAAGTGGGGGGCTCACGAATTGGAATTTATAAAGAATTGCCTCCTAAAATGCTGAAAGCTAGAAAAGAATTTGGCTTTCTTGTTAAGGAATTGCAAAATTTACAGATACCTTTCCGGTGGGACGCACCAGTTGGCATAATTTTCAGATACAAGGGAGAAAGATACCGTTTGAATACCGTGGAGAAGGCACAGCACTTCTACACTACTATTTTTAAGGAAAGAACACCATCTCCACGTACATCTACAGTTTTGGAGATTAAAGAGAGTGAAGAGAAGCAACCTCAACGAGAATTGCAAGAACAGTCCAAGCAGGAATTAGAAGAAGTGCAAGGTGCAGAAGGAGGTTTTCTGGATGAGCCCTTGCTGGAATCTTCTCCAATCTTGGACCCGGTTCGGATGATTGAAGTTAAGGATCAACGTATAACTCGAGCTCAAGCTAAGTTACTTAAACAAAAGCAACAACAACAACAGGAAAGACAAGACAAGGAGGCAGATAAGAGTACTGCACAAGAGACTGGAGCTATGGGAGGAGCGAGATTGAAGCTTTCGGATGACCTTCAATTATTTTGCTCTTTGCTCCAGAAAGAGGCTGATGATGTTTAAGTGTTTATCCTGGAATGTTAATGGGTTGAATTCAGCACAGAAAAGGAAGAAATTATTTACATATTTGAAACAATTTAATAATGATATAATTTGTTTACAAGAAACGCATATCACAACTCAAGATCAAAAATATTTGATAAACTCCAAACTAGGAACACATTTTATATCTTCAACTTCGCAAAAAAAGAATGGTGTGGTAATTTATGTAAATAAAAAGTTAACAGCTAAAGTTATAGAAACAGATGAAGATGGTAGGTTTGTAGCAATTGAATTGTCTACAGCAAATGGCCAAATTCTTCTGATTGGGATTTATGCTCCCAATCAACAACAGGACTATTTCTATAAGATGTTACATACTAAAATATTGCAATGGGATTACAGATCTATTTTAATTATGGGAGACTGGAATGGAGTAATCGACTCTAAATTAGATAAAAAGAGTTTGGCAAAGTCTAGAATCAGATTACCACAGACCTTTTTTGACATGAAAGAAGATATGGAACTAAAAGATGTTTGGAGAATACATAATCCAAAAGAATTGGACTATACTTTTTTTTCTGACAGACACAGATCCTTCTCTAGGATTGACTTTATTTTGTTGACAGATGATTTACTTGTTAAGACAAAAAGAACAAAGATTTTTCCAAGAACTTTGACTGACCATAGCCCAGTATGGATAGAAATTGAGATGGACAAGGTTGAGAGACGTTCTTGGAGATTAAATGAGAATTTGTTTAGATATGAAAAAAACACAACAGAACTTAAAAAGCATTTGAAAGAATTTTTTGAAATAAATTTGAATAAAGGTACCCCAATTGAAATTGTGTGGGATGCAAGTAAAGCTTATATGAGAGGGGTACTTATCTACATGAACTCTAAACATAGACTGTTCCGACAAAAGAAAAGATCTGAACTGGAAATAGAAATAAAGAATAAAGAACAGTTACTTATTAAAAATCCAACAGATGAAAGAATACGTAGTGCTATAAAACTTTTGAAAGACCAATTTCAAATGCTTATGGCGGAACAAGTTGCAACAAACTTACAATATGCGAAGCATAACACATTTTGTAACGCTAATAAACCGGGCAGATGGTTGGCTTACACATTGAGGAAAAAACAAAGTATACGGACTATTGATAGTATTGATATTGGAGGGAAAGAAATCTTTCAACAAAAATTAATTAAAGAAGCTTTTGTGGACTATTATACTAAATTATATGCTAAAGAGGAGGTGCAGAATGGACTTATAGAAAAATATTTAAACGATAAAAGAGTTACAAAAATTACTGATCAACAAAAGGAAAGAATGAATTATCCTATAACAGAGGAGGAGATAATAGCAGCAATCAAACAATTAAAAACAGCCAAAGCTCCTGGTATGGATGGCTTGACTGCAGTGTATTATAAAACTTTGCAAGCTGAAATGGTGGAACAACTTAGAGATTTATTTTGCAATATTCAGCAAGGGGGTAAAATACCCCCATCATGGACAACAGCTTACATATCTTTGATACCAAAAGAACAAATCGGTCCTAAAAAACCAGAGAACTATAGACCAATATCTCTTTTGAATACAGACTATAAAATCTATGCGAAAGTATTAGCCAACAGGTTGATGCCAGTAATTCAAAAGGTGATTCATGATGATCAAGCGGGATTTATCGAGGGCAGTTATATGAAGGACAATGTAAGGCAAGTAATAGATTTATTGGAATATCTTGAGAAGAATAAACAGATCCCTGCAGTGCTGGTCTTTTTGGATGCAGAGAAGGCCTTTGATAGAGTGGATTGGAATTTTCTATTAAAGACTTTGAAAAAGATGGATTTTGGGGATCAATTTATACAGGCGATTTTGGCAATTTATCAAGAGCAAAAGGCACAGATCATTATTAATGGAAGTCTGACAACAGAGTTTAAAATTGAAAAAGGAACAAGACAGGGATGTCCGTTGTCCCCACTTTTATTTATTTTAACACTAGAAGTCTTGCTAAATATAATACGGGACTCTAATATCTTGAAAGGTATAAAGATTAGGCAAGAGGATTACAGAATAAAGGCATTTGCAGATGATCTGGTTGTTACCCTATCACAACCAATGGAATCAATAATCTTGATGAAGGACATTATACAAGACTATGGTAAAGTTTCAGGTTTTAGACTGAATTCAAAAAAGACTAAAATGATAGCTAAAAATATGACACAAGATCGTAAACATGAGCTTGAAAGGAGGGCAGGTTTTGAGACTGTACCTAAGGTAAAATATCTAGGAGTTCAGGTTGCAGAATCAAATATGAAATTGTTTCAAAATAACTATGAGGTGTTGTGGCGAGAGGTGCAGAAAGATATGGAGACTTGGAAAAAACTGCAGCTGTCTCTACTTGGAAGAATAGCAGCAGTTAAGATGAACATTTTGCCAAGATTTCTTTTTTTGTTTCAAATGATTCCGGTGCTTAAAAGTGATAAACAATTGAAAGTTTAGCAATCTGGAGTGAATAAGTTCGTCTGGAACGAGAAGAAGCCGAGAGTGAAATTGAAAATTATGCAAGATGTTCCAGAAAGAGGAGGTCTTAAACTTCCAAACCTACAGCTATATTATGATGCAGCAGCTTTAACTTTAACAAGTGATTGGTTTGGAAGTAAAAAGGCTGGAATATTGAATGCAGAAAGTTTTGATCTTGAATTTGGATGGCATGCTTACTTATTTTATGATGACAAAGTTGATAAAGTATTTAAAAGTCATATACTTAGAGACTCTTTGATGAGAGTTTGGAAGAAGCATCGACTCAAATGGGATTATAAAATACCGCTATGGCTGGATCGTGGTCATACTTTGTGGAATACAAATATAATGTCACTCGGGGGGTTTTTATACAAAGAGGTTCTTTTTACAGATGCGGGCAGATGGCAGCTGAAGACATTGCAGACACTGTTGGACGAAGGGATTAATTTAACTTGGTTACAATATAATCAATTACAATTGAGATGGAAAGAGGACCAAAAAACTGGTATTATGTTGCATGAGGAAGAATTGGTTAGACATATAAGAGAGAAAGGTCCAATGCATATCAAAAGGCTTTATAATGTTTTGCTAGAAAGGGACTCAGAAACTGAATTAGTTAAAGATTGTATGATTAAGTGGGCTCAAAATTTTGAAGAACCAGTGATGTTGGAAACATGGGAAAAAATTTGGGTTCAGAATGTTAAATTTACACAGTCGCAGAACCTGAGGGAAAATTTCTATAAAATGTTTTATAGATGGCATTTAGATCCCAAAAAGTTGTCATGTATGTACCCTAATGTTCAGCCAAAATGTTGGAGATGTGAATGTATGGATGCTACGTATTATCATGTTTGGTGGACCTGTAGGAAAGTTAAGGCTTTTTGGATAAAAATTTGGTGGGTCATGCAGAATGTTTTGAAGAAAAAAATTCAATTTTCTCCACAACTGTTTTTATTGGGTATAGTTAAGGGTTTTACATTGGGTGAAACAAAACTGATATTGTATATGATAACAGCAGCAAGATTGTTGATAGGTAAATATTGGAAAAATGAAGCTTTGCCCACTATCGAGGAATGGACTTTGAAGATGGCCAGTTTTGCAGAGATGGCGAAGATTTCAGCATATTTAAAAGATTGTTCACAAGAGACTTATGAATGGGAATGGAAAAGGTGGATAGAATATGTTCAGAACAAATATCAAACTAGAAAGTATCAAATAGCTTTTATTTGAAAATAATGTATTGGAAATATTTTAATGTAATGAGGTAAAGAGAAAAATTATACAGGGGAGGGAGGGGTTCAAGTTTACATATAAGTGTTATATTAAGGGTTTTTTATGAGTATGAGTATATTATAGGGAAGTCTGGGGGGAGGGGAGGGTTAGGGAGGGTTAGGGAGGTTGGGAAGTCTGGGGGGGGAGGCGGGGGGGGAAAGGGGTGAAAATGTAATTGTAAAACTTTTGCAATAAAAAAAAAAAAAGACCCCAGACCCTCCATTCTGCAGTTCCACTGCCTTCCTGGACTGGCACTCAGGAGAAATGGCAACCTGGTGGGTGCCAAGGTGCACCTAATTCTAATTTGGAATTGGAATTAGAGGCACCTTGGAAAAAGCTACTCTTGGGCCAGTAACCCCACCATCCAAAAGGGGGGCGGAGGGGCGGGGTGGAGGCTAAAACATACAAAAAATGGTTGCAGGAATTGGGTATGTGTAGTTTGATTAAAAGAAGATCTAGGAGTGACATGATAGCAATCTTCCAATATCTGAGGGGCTACCATAAAGAAGAAAGGGGGGTCAACCTATTCTCCAAAGCACCCAAAGGCAGGACAAGAAGCAACGGGTGGAAACCGATTAAGGAGAGAAGCAACCTGGGTAACGAAGGAGGAATTTCCTGATAGTGAAAACAATTAACCAGTGGAACAGCTTCCCTCCAGAAGCTGTGGGTGCTCCATCACGGGAGTCTTTCAAAAGTAGACTGGACAACCATTTGACCAGGATGGCATAAGGTCTCCTGCCTTAGGCACAAGGATACCTCCAAGGTCCCTTCCAGCCCTATGATCCTATGTTCTACTTTCTTGCCTCTTCCTCTACCATCTCAGCTGCTCGTTCTTGGTTTTCCTTGCCACTGGAAAGCCCCCAGCAGTTCATGCATCTCTCCAGATGTGATAAAATACAAGTTAATGGGAGCTGCAGATCAAAACAACTAGAGGATTTCAAAGGGGTGGAAAGTAAACATGGTATCTTGATGACATTTTTAATTGACTGACTTTTGTCCCTCTTCACGTGGAATTTAAGATGCTACCCTTTGTTGCAAGGCGTCCAACCTTGGCCATTTTAAAACTTGTGGACTTCAACCTCCAGAATTCCCCATCCAGCATGCAATGAGAAGGAGGTTGAATACCCAGATAAACAGGGATTGACACCAGACAAAGTGTCAAGTGGAAAACAATATCCTACTCAAAGAACTACGAAGGAGAAAAACACACCCCTAGCACCACTGGCAGGGCAAGCTTCTGTACCTAAACAAAGATCATGGCTGGTTGAGAAATTCTGGGAGTTGGAGTCCACAAGTCTTAAAAGTCTGTAGAGATTCTCAGTCATCCAGATCATGGCTGCCAGACAACCATGACCTGGATGACTGAGAATCTCTACAGACTTTTAGCTATGCAATTTGGGACAAACATCCTTTGAATGGTGTAAGAGTAGGAAGGGATTTGCAGAGAAAAAAAATTGCAGACTACAGGAACCATTTGCACCACTCAGGTGACCCTGAGGACACAGACAAACCTCCAGGTGGACTCAATGACCCTCTAAAAGGAAGCAAATGACCAGCTGTCTGCAAGGAGTACAAATCCTTCCATTCCCCACCATCCAGTCAGAACTGAAGAAGCTTCTTGGATGAGAAGCAAAATGTCTTCAAAGAAAAACAAGAAAGTCCAGTTGCCTCCTGAAAAAGCACCTTTGGAACAAGTGTTAAAGTAGCCAAGTTTGGAGATCCCTGTTCTGATAGATCAGCCATTCTACTGCTGTCCTTTTCCCCTTAGCATCCGGCTCTGCTACCTGAGAACTGCAGAGCCAGGGGAGACCCTGGAGGTCAGCGAGTTTGGAAAAGTGGGACTGACCAGCTCTTATAAGTGGAAAGACACTCTGGGCTGTTCTGAGCTGCTGGCTCTCCCTCGGCCCCTTCCTGGCTCCAACAGAGCTGACGTCCAGCCTTGCCCAGAATTTCAAGAGTCATTAAGGAAACGCATCCAAGTGCCAAAGTCAGCCTAACCTCTTACAAAAACATCAGCTCTTCCCTTCGTCCTTAAGGGCGGAATGAAAAGAGGGTTGGGTGGGTAGCAGCCAGAGTGATGGATTGAAAGGGAAAAATAGAAATAACCAGGCAGCCTTCTTTGCATTGTTGCAGGGCTTAGTGAGAGAAAACACAAAGCGACTGTGCTTATTGCAAGAGCAGTAAGTCGCATAAACCCAGAGTTTGCATTTTTCTCCCTGAAAAGGTTGCAAACATCTTGTTTCACGTCAGCACTTTTTCATTTGCGTCCCTGGTTGGGCAGAACTTTTGCGACTGGCCCAGAGTCGCTCGAGTGAGGTGGGCAGCATATACATTTTGTAAATAAAGGAGACATAAAATAAGAAGACATTCCTTGCAGACGTGAAAGGGGCGCTGATGCCGGCCGGCCGGAGTTGGCCACATCGGGCAAGGTGAGTCTCTCTTGCGAATTTCCTTTGCCAAGTTCACACCACAAACTTCAGGTCGAACAACCTCTTGCAGGTCTCAATAAAGCAGATTATTCGTAGCTCAGAGTTGAAACAAGGGGTCTTTGGTGCTCTCTGTGATGAACTTAGGTGCACTGATGATGTTACCAGGTTTGGGTAGTAAAACGTCTGGAATAAACCCACCAATCTCAGAGACCACCACCGCCTCATCATCATCTCCACAAGCTCCACTCCCTTCTAGCATTGATGATGTTACCTAGATGGGTCATGAAGCGTCTGCAAGAAAACTACTAAGGATCCCACACTCCTCCTCCTCCTCACCCGGCAAGCCCCTTCTAGCACTGATGATGTTGCCTAGTTGGGTCATAAAATGTCTGTAAGAAAATAGCCAAGTTCTGAGAGCACCAAGAACCCCACAAACTTCCTCCTCCTCCTCCTCCCCCTCCTGATGATGTTTCCTAAATGGTAATAAAAGGCCAAACACTGCAAAAAAAAAAAAACACATATTGCACAAATCCAGAAAACGGGTCACTTCTTAGCAGAATGCAACCATTGCCACATTTGCTGGAATTTCACCAATGTCCCAATGAGGCTGCCCAGCAATTGCACTAGGGAGGCTAAATAAAAATGATGATAAGATAAGATAAGATAAGATAAGGCCAAATTCACTTAACCACCATGTGACTGACTTATCAACTGCACTGATTCACTCAACAACTGTGGCAAGGAAGATCGTATAATGGGGCAAAACTCATTTAATGAATGTTTCATTTAACAACAGAAATTTTGGGCTCAATTCTGGCCATAAGTCCTAAGGACCACCTGCACAGGACACCCTCCAAGGATGGTGCTCACCTTTCCTAATTTCTAGGGCTGCAGAACAACCTCAAAACCCAGGAGCTAAAACCCTGTGCCAAAATCAAGTTACGAACTGCAAGCTAAAAATAGGAGACTGCGTTATGATGTTAAAAAGAAATAAAACAGGCACCCTTCCCCAACAGATTCTGTGACTGGCTGATGGAAGTTAAGTCACCCTAAAAATCGGGCTTTCGCATCTCAAAAGACAACACTTTCCGTTATAAGTGTGTGGGGGAGGGGTTCCCATCAATTCTGTTTCAAATAAATGGATCTTGAGGGCGTAGTCTCCCCCTTCCCCATCCTGGGCCAAAAAACCAGCACATCTCTCCCAGTGGCCTCAGAGGAGACCCCTCTTTTTAGGCCGGTCAGCTTCTCCTTCTAGGGGTTTTTTGGGGAGGGGATGGGAGCAGGTTCTTCTCAAATTCATCTGAAAGCAGAGCAGAACTGCTGAAGCAAGCACAGCTTCACTAGCAGCCTGTAAGACAAGAGCAGGCCCACCTGGAAGGTGGAGTTAAAAGCGTTATCAGTTTAGAATCATTACATTCCCACAAATGGCCTCTAATTTAGTCCTGAACCTTAGTAGACTAGACTCCTATGTTTAGGCTTGAGCAATAAAACGTCTTAGCTGTAATTTAACATAAGGTCCTAAATCTTTGGCCTGGCACACACACATCATCTGTGCCCTTTGCTAGCAATGAGAAGGAGGTGGAACGTAAGGCAGACCGAGCCCATCCTAGCTGGTATCTAACCAAGATAAAGAATTAGCCAAACCTTTACTGCAAAAGATATTTCACTCCATCCCCAGTTTGTCTCTTGTGAATGGTGTGTAGATGTGGCTTATCTCTTGGTGTCTCGTCACCATCTGTACTGTGTCTCTATGTACCTCATCAATAGACACATAAATTAAACACAGCATTCAAAAACAGAATAAAAATCTAAGAAAGAAACAAAAAGACAATACACCCTCCCCAGCAACCGAGAGCCAGGTAAGCAGGGATTGACACCAGACAAACTATCCAACTATCAAGCAGAAAACAAAATCCTACCCAAAGAACTACCAAGGAGGAAAACCCTCCCCCACACACACCATCACTGGCAGGATGAGCTTCGGTACCTAAACCGAGAGCAAACCTCACCCTCCTTCGCATGGATAATGTGACCTAGTCAGGTAATGAAACATCTGCAAGCAAATAAGGAAGCTCAGAGACCACCTAGGACCCCGGAGAAGTTTAGCTAGGCAACTGCAGCATGAATGAGCATTATCCTGTCAGCGAGAACAATTAATCAGTGGAATGGAAATTGCCTCCAGAAGTTGTGAGGGCTCCATCAGGGGAGGTTTTTAGGAAGAGATTGGACAGCCATTTGTCTGAAATTTCTATTTCAATTCAGAATAGAGCACGAAGGGAGGTCTTCTAGTCCAGCCCCCTGCTCAAGCAGGAGACCCTACACCATTTCAGACAAGTGGCTGTCCAATCTCTTCCTAAAATCCTCCAGTGATGAAGCTCCCACAACTTCTGGAGGCAAGCTGCTCCACTGGTTAATTGTTCTGTTAGGAAGTTTCTCCTTAATTCCAGATTGCTTCTCTCCTTGATGAGTTTCCATCCATTGTTTCTTGTCCTGCCTTCTTTGTTGCTTTGGACAATGGGTTGACCCCCCTCTTCTTTGTGGCAGCCCCTCAAATATTGGATCACTGCTATCATGTCCCCCCTAGTCCTTCTTTTCTCTAGACTGGCCACACCCAGTTCCAGCAACGGTTCTTCATCTGTTTCAGCCTCCAGTCCCTTAATCATCTTTGTTGCTCTTCTCTGCACTCTTTCCAGAGTCTCAGCTTTCTGCAAGCCAGCACTGCAAGGGGTCACTATCCAGAACAGAAACTGTGGGGTCAAGGACATGGCTTGAAAATCCTGGGTTTGTGGCACCAGGTGGAAAAGCTGACTCCTTCATAGCCGTCAGCTGACCAAGGAAATGCTTTCCAATCACTCTCTGCTAGACAAAGGTGAGAGGCCACCCTATGAAACAGGAACTGGGTCTGTAGCAGAGCAGGTTTGGGGGAGGAATTACCAGTCTCCTGGTAGACCTTTATTTATTTATTTATTTATTTATTTATATGCTGCCCTTCTCCGGAGACTCAGGGCGGCTTACAAGGCGTTAAGCAATAGCCTTCATCCTTTTTTGTATATGTATACAAAGTCAGCTTATTGCCCCCACAACTTGGTCCTCAATTTACCTACCTTAGAAAGGATGGAAGGCTGAGTCAACCTTGAGCCTGGCGAGATTCGAACCTGCAGTAACTGCAGGCAGCTGGTCTTAATAACAGGGTGCTTTAGACCACTGTACTACCTTGCCTTCAAGGACGGGGGTATCTAAGGCCAGAGCTCCAATGAAAGGTCTCTGCAATCCAAGCTAGCTACCGAAAAGGACAGACCACTCTGTGAGTGAATAACAGAAGAACAGAACAGAAGAGCAGAGTTGGAAGGGACCTTGGAGGTCTTCTAGTCCAACCCCCTGCTCAGGCAGGAGATCCTGTGCCATGCCATATACTTGATGTCACCTCCCCATCACAAGACCCTCACCTGATGTGACCCCCCTGAAGCCCTTATAAGCAGAAGAACAGCAACACTGGCATTCCCTAAATTCCGCTGAAGATGTTACCTAGCTTGGTCACAAAAAGTTTGGGAACCAACCCACAAGCTTGGGAAATAAACCTCCACCCTCATCCTATATCCTAGACCAGGGGTTCCCAACTTTTTTTATACCCTGCACCCCTAGAATGCTTCTGATATATTCTCGCACCCCTTACAAAAGTAAATAATTATATGCATATAATTATGGATATACACTATAATTTTGAAACTTCTAAACCCAAGTTTTTGCACCCCCTGGAATATCATCTCGCATCCCCGGTTGGGAGCTCCTGTCCTAGACAAACGGTTGTCCAGTCTTTTTAAAGCCTCCAGTGATGAAGCATCCACAACTCCTGGAAGGAAGCAGCCGCACTGCTTATTTCTTCTCACTGTCAAGAAATTCCTCCTTAGTTCTAGGTTGGTTCTTTCCGTGATTAATTTCCATCCGCTGCTTCTGGTCCAGCCTTCTGGTGCTTTGGGGAATAGGATGGTGAAGACCATCCCTGCTGAATTAGAGCATAACTCTGCTCCCATTCCTGACAATGGCCAGCCTCTACCTCCAGAAGGGGGTCACTGCAATGCCTCCCCCAGATCTGTGGTTCAGAGTGGAGAAGTTCTGGTCCTGAAGGAACAGCAGAAGGAGCGATGGAGGCTGGAACTGGCTGCAGTGCAGGCCCATCTTTGGAGAACTCAAGAACCCAACAGGTCAACCCTGAGCTGCCTATTGGAACCAAACAAGGTACCAAGCATGGTAGGCCCCTAACCTCAGTCCTTCTGGGCAGGTAAACAGGAAGACTGTGTCCAGTTACAGCAGTGATGAGTGCACAATTGGGAAATTTGAAAGAACAGGTTAGGGACCAATCGTCATGGAAACAATATCTATGTGTTGGTAAGAGTCAAAAACGACTTAATTGCACATCAACATTGTGCCTGCCAGGGATTTGTTTCATTAGAAAGGGAAAAGGATAGAATTGAGATCATGTATAGTGTTAATATCGCTTTATCATGCCTCAGTAAGATCACACTTGGAATATTGCACCTAGTGGTGAGTCGCCATAATATACAAAAGATGTTGAGACTCTAGAAAAAGTGCAGAGAAGAGAAACAAAGATGATTAGGGGACTGCAGGCTAAAAAATATGAAGAACAGTTGCTGGAACTAGGTTTGGCTATTTAATGAAAAGAAGGACTAGGAGAGATATGATAGCAGTCTTCCGAGATCTCAGGGGCTGCCCCAATGAAGAGGGAGTCAAGCTATTCTCCAAAGCACCTGAGGGCAGGACAAGAAGCAACGGGTGGAAACTCATCAAGGAGAGAAGCAAACTAGAAAGAAGAAGAAATTTCCTGACAGTGAGGACAATGAATCGATGGATTGGCTTCAAAAGTTGTGGGTGCTCCAACCCTGCAGGTTTTCAAGAAGAGATTGGACGGCCATTGGACTGAAATGGCATAGGGTCTTAGCAGGGGGTTGGACTAGAAGACCTCTAAGGTCCCTTCCAACTCTGTTATTCTGGAGCATGAAAAGCTGCAACCTGCATTTGTGTCTACCTACATCCTTGGTCTCTGGGCACAGATTCAGTCACAGTGGATGCATCACGAAGACCCTCTTGGAGGCCCCTCCCAGTGCCAACAAGGGAGCAAGAGGAGGAAGATGGAGATGGAGGCCTTTACACCACCTGCTTCCCCATCATTCCTGCCTTTGGGGGCAAAACATGGCTTGTTCCTCTCCATCTCCTCTTCAGAGCCATTATTCTGCAGCACCGACCACAGATACATATTGCTCAGTCTGCTTTCATTTAGGAATAAAAGGCTAAATCTGCTTCTGTTTTATTATTTGTTCCTACAGCATATTTACTCTCCTTCAGCCAGAAGGAAGCCAGGACAATAGACTCCCAAATATTGCTTGAACTCAATTAAGAGAGCTAAACCTGCTTTCCCCATTCAGGGTGAAACAGAATCTTCCCTAACAAGCAAGTAATTGCAGCAAGCAGACTGAGAGGGCCTTGATTTACCATTCTCATTAAAAGAAGTCAAAAAAGTACAGCTCGATGTGGAAGAAAACCCACCAGACCAGACCCCAGCAGGAGCACAGTGCGTCGAGTGATGGAGCAGCCTTTTCACGTGGTGTTTTCCTCCCCTGATTCCAGTTTTCTCTCTGCAGCAAACCTTCCGTCAAGCCTTTCTAGAACCAGAGGGCCTCACAAGGGACTAGCAGCAAAGATCCAATTAAAAGGGGGTGCATGTTGGAGTTCTCTAAGCACAGGGCAGAGGAGGAAGGGACGGCACTGGGGAATAAGGAGAGCAAAGACCAGGAATTTCTATCTTGACTTCTCCAAGCATTTGACACAGCAGGAGGGTCTTCCAAAAGGCAGCCACACCGAGCGGCTCTTCCAAGGGAACAGGCTGAACACCCCCCCCCCAATTCCCCATCAGAAGAGCCAAGCAGAGAGGGAATTCTGGGAGCAGAGGTTGATGCACCTCAAGGACATCAGATTGGGGAGAATGCTGAAGATTAGGGGGGCTTTCCAATCTCAGAGGCCAGACCAGTGAGTTCTGCAGCTGTCAATTCAGCACCCTTTAGAGTAGAATAAATAATAATAATAACTGGAAGGGACCTTGGAGGTCTTCTAGTCCAGCCCCCTGCTCGAGCAGAAGCCTTCCCATTTCAGATAACTGACTGTCTAGTCTCTTCTTAAAAACCTCCAGGGGTGCAGCGCCCACTTTCTAGTGACCCACAAGAGTGTGAGAGAAGGTCTGTGGAGATTCTCCGTCCTCCAGGTCATGGTTGTCCCAAAGGTGCTTTTTTCAAGGGGCAACTGGACTTTCCTAAGAAAAAAGCACCTTTGGGACAGTGTGGTAGAATGAAGTCGAGATGCAGAGAAGAGCAACAAAGGTGATCAGTGGGCAGGAGACTAAAGTGTACGAAGAACACTTGCAGGAACTGGGCATGTCTACTCTAATGAAAAGAAAGACTAGGGGTGACATGATAGAAGCATTCCAGTATCTCAGGGGCTGCCCCAAAGAAGAGGGGCTCCACCTATTCTCCAAAGCACCTGAGGGCAGGACAAGAAGCAACGGACGGAAACTCATCAAGGAGTGGATTCATCTAGAATGAAGGAGAAATTTCCTGACAGTGAAAACAATACCAATAAAGAATATTTGTAGCTCTGAGCTTCATGGCTTTTTCTTGCAGACGTTTTATTACCCAAACTAGGTAACATCATCAGGGCTGACTAGCTGGAGACCATCTACCATTCCAGTCAAATGGCCATCCAGTCTCTTCTTGAAAATCTCCAGTGAAAACCTCCAGAAAGCCCTGAGGACAGAGATAAACCTCCAAGTGCTTCAAGGACCCTCTAAATGGAGGCAAATGCCCAGCTGTCTGCAAGGCCTATAAATCCTTCCATTCAGTCCCACCATCCGGTCAGAGCTGAAGAAGCTTCTTGGGTGAAGAAATGTCTTGAAAGAAAAAACAGAAAATCCAGTTGCCTCTTGAAAAAGCGCCTCTGGGACAACCATGACCTGGAGGACGGAGAATCTCTACAGTATTAGAGCAGCTCCAGTGTGAGAGCAGCCACAACTTCTGGAGGCAAGCCGTTCCACTGGTTAATTGTCATCCCTGTCAGGAAATTTCTGACTGTCTAGGATGAAGGAAGCCCACAGTGCAAATTCTGTGGGGAACAAGCACATCGGAGTTGCGATCAGGCACCCCTGGGCGAATGAGGAACGCAAACAATTAAGGAACAGTAAAAAATCTCTGCATAGAGACGCACGCTAGGCAAAGTCTGTTATGCTAAGGCCACTGCAGATATTAGAAGAAGCACATAATTACTTGGAAAAAAAAACCTGTGACGATAAACATCACTGTAACTTTAAAACACCGCATGGGGGGTGTCTGAAAATTTGTGTCTCTTTTCTCTCCTCCAAGGATTGAGGGCTTTCCAACTTTGCTGTAAGTTGAGACTGAGAATGTTGGCTCCTTTCTCCAAGCACCGCTTTCTAGATGGGTTGGACAACAACACCCATCATCTCTAGCCATCATGGTTAAAGGGGGTGGGGTGCTGGTAGGACTCATGTTCCATTGGAAGCCTTCAGGTCAGAAGAGAGCTGTATTCAGCTGGCCCAACTTTAAGCCATTCATGTGTCTCACTGCATGGTGCACAACCGCCAGCTTGGGCTGATCCCAAAGCCAAAGACCCAAGAGAGGACCCCTCCCCAATGCTATGGCAGCCTCTGTGGGACCATCCAAGTTTGCAAGCAGGTTTCAAAGCAAGCTCTTGGTTATTGGAACCCCTTCAGTTAAAGCTCTGTGCTTAGCCATGCTTGAAAGATTTGTGAGTTCACACCACAGACTAAAACAAACCTCCACTAACCCTGTAAAGGTTTGGCATGACACATGTGAAGCCAACGGCTGGGAATCCTGCAATTCTCCACATTTGGGGCCGGGTCTTTGGCTGGTTCCACCAGCAAAGCAATGGGACTTGAAACACAGATGCTTTGCATTTGTGTATTTTTAATGTTAATGGCTCCGTTCGTGAAAATGCTTGTAACTCAATTAATAAAGGCTTAAGAAGTACATTTGCATGACGCACTTAACTTAATGTACCTCCTCCGTAGTTGTTTATTTATCTTAGTCATTTATACCTTGGGCAAACCCATCCCATTTCTCAGCTTTTAGTACACAGTGTGTTGCATGAACCCTTCACAGTCTCATCCAGGAAGCAAGCTAAGCATAAGGTCAGCCTATCCTCCAAAGCACCAGAAGGCAGGAAAAGAGGACGCAACGGATGGAAACGAATCAAGGAGAGAAGCAACCTGGAACTAAGGGGGAATTTCCTGACAGTGAGGACAATTAGCTGGTGGAACAGAAGTTGCCTCCAGAAGTTGTGGGAGCTCCATCACTGGAGGCTTTTAGGAAGAGATTTGTCTGGAATGGTGTAGATGTTCCTGCTTGAACAGAGGGTTGGGTTAGAAGACTTCCACGGCCTCTTCCAACTCTGTTCTTCTGTTACGTTGGTGAAATGCTTTGGATGCAATATCAGAAAGTAGAATAGAAGCTCAAAAAAGGAAAACATTTCAGAGAGCAGGCATGGATTGCATCGAGAGGGATGGAGATCTAGGAATGCAATAGCTCCTGTTCCTTGGCCACTGTTCTTTAGGTGAGGATTTTTAAGGATACCATGATTTGTCTCGCTGAGAGAAAGACAGAGTTTCCTGCTGAAGGTGAGAATCCAAGAAAAGGGAGAGATGGATTCGGTAGGATTTTTTCCTTGCTCCAGAGAGGTCAAACTTTCTTCTAACCTGGGCCATCTAGGAGGGAAGGAGGGAGGGGGAGATGTTCTGCTTATGTCAGTGTCCACATCAAGACCCACGTGGCTCTTCCTTTGGACGCCTTCTTGGCCAGAAATGGCCAGGAGAGCCCAATTGATGCATGCCACCATTGCAAAATAGATCAGGTTGGCTGAAGGCAGGAGGACACTACCACATACACCAAAAATACAGCCCAGGAGGAGAAAGGAGTTGGCTGGAGACCTCAACACCTGCATGGACTCTGGGACCGACCTTGGGAGACAGGAAGAAGAGTTGCCACCTGGAGAAGCCATCATAGCAAAAGGTATCTTGGCCTCAGAAGGAAAAGGGGCCAGTCAGGGATAAGTAAGCCCTCCCCTCGAAAATAGCTGAACTAAGCAACATTATTATTCTTTGCCTATTCTGAAGGAAAGATTATAAAGATGAAGCCCTCCTCCACTTTGGAAGGCTAAATTGGAGGAAGAGTGTCAGGCACAAGCAGCCAAATCCACTTGTGAAAGGCTAACACGTCCCCCCTAATTCTTCTTTTTCTCCAGACTAGCCAAACCCAGATCCTGCAACTGTTCTTCATATGTTTTAATCTCCAGGCCTTTAATCATCTTAGCTGCTCTTCTCTGCACTTCTTCCAAAGTCTCAACCTCTTTTTTGTAATGTGGTGACTAAAACTGGATGCAGTGTCCAAGGTGCGGCCTTACTAAGCCTTCAGAAAGCGTGATGTTGATTCTCAGCAATGGCCGTTTGCACGGGGACGACAGCGCAACTCGAACCTTCCACATTTTTAGCTGGAGGGAGGAAGCTGTTCTTTGCGCCTCTCCTCCTGCTGAGTGTGCTGAGCCCTTTGTGAAAGCTCAGCAGGACGGGCGCCTCGGGCAAAGGCGAGTCGGTTTGGAGTCTTTGGAGAGAGTCTCCCCAGTTGGTCACCAAAGTCCACCAGCACCCAAAGGAAAAAGATCAGCGGTTTTTGTGAAAATTGCTGGCAAGCACAAGACTGCTGAGAAAAGCTGAGTAGAGAGAAGGAGACCCTGGCCGGTGCGGTGTCCACTTCCCTGGGGCCCTTCTGTGAGGTGCGGCTGCCCCAGAAACACCGAGATTGCTTTATGCTTCAGCCCTATCGACATTTTACAGGCCCTCCCAGACTCCAGGCTCCAGAAGGCAGGACAAGAAGCAACGGATGGAAACACATCAAGGAGAGAAGCAGCCTGGAATTCAGGAGAAATTTCCTGACAGTGAGAACAATTAACCAGTGGGACAATCACTGGAGGTTTTTAAGAAGAGACTGGGCAGCCAATTGTCTGAAATGGTATAGGTTCTCTTGCTTGAGCAAGGGGCTGGACTAGAAGACCTCCAAGGTCCCTTCCAGCTGTAGTCTATACTAAATTCTTTCCAAAGAAATCTGGTTTCTCCTCTTTGCCTGCCCAGCCATGCCCTCTGACTTTCACTGTTCTGCTCCACCTCAACTCCCAGACTTGGCTCAAGATCGCCAGCTCCCTGGACTGGCACTGCTGCAACCTCACCCACAAATCCTGCCCTGGCCAAGGAGCAGAACTCCCCCCACCTCATCTGCAACCCCGGGGTGGGGGTGTTAAGGGAGGATGGCTTGCAATCTTTCTAGGAAGTCTCTCTCACCTTTTAGAGCCCAAACGAAGCCTGCGTCTAAATGGGAAAAGAGCATGTTGCCATTGCTTGGATAGCGCCTAGCACTGTGGGAAGGCTGCAGCAAGAAAGAGGGGCTGCCTTCAGAATCTCTATGCAGCCCCCCCCTTTCTCGGTTTGGCATTTGAAAATCATTTGGAAGAACATTCCAGAGCCTTTCTGTACATCAATCTCTTTTCTTGCACTCGGGGGAAGCTTGTAGCTTGTGATCCGAGCAAGCAATGGGAATCTGTTCTGCCTAATTGGCAGCCAGGCACCCCAGGCTGTGTCTCGGCAGGGGCTGGCTATTGCGGAGATGGAAGAGGCCACCCAATTATTACCTAAACTTGTGAAAGGCTCAATGATTAAGGCAAGAAGATCCAAAGGCAAAAGAAGCCGGGGCCCGATCCTCTTCCTGCCGTGGAGATCAGCCCGCCTTCAAGCTCCAGGCCTGCTTACCTGGTAGTTCCAATAAAGGAGAATATTTGAAGCTCAGGGTTCAACTGTGGGGTCCTGGATGCTCTCTGAGCTTGGATGTTTCCTTGCAGATGTTTCATAACCCAACTAGATAACATCATCAATGCTACAAGGCGGGGGGGGGGTCGCTCTCAATTTATCTTCTAGTGCAGTGTTTCTCAACCTTGGTAGCTTGAAGATGGGTGGACTTCAACTGCTGCGCTGCTGGCTGGGGGATTCTGGAAGTTGAAGTCCACCCATCTTCAAGCTACCAAGGCTGAGAAACACTGTTCTAGTGGCTTGTCTTCTCAGTGTTGGTGGGAGTAGTCATGGAGGTAATTAAGATTAACATCAGATCAACAATCAACAAGTAAACAACACCCAATCAAGGAACCCCCAAAGAAGCTAACAGTAAACAGTCCAACCAAAGCACCTCCAAGGCCTTTCCCACCAACTCTGACAGGGAAAGCCACCACATATAAACAAAGAACAAACCCTTCTAGCACTGATGATATTCCCTAGTTGGGCCATGAAACTCCTGCAAGAAAACAATCCAGCTCAGAGAGCACCAAGGACACCACAGTCCTCCTCCCCCCCCCCACCCCTTCCTCCCCCTCCTCTCTGCAGGCACCTCTCTCTTCCAGGACTGATGTTGTTACCTAGTTTGGGTAATGAAGCATCTGCAAGAAAACAACCAAGCTCAGAGACCACCAAAGACCCCGTAGTCCTCTTCCTCTTCCTCCCCTCTTCTCCTTCTCCTCCACTCCACAAATCCCTTTCTAGTACTGATGATGTTACCTAGTTTGGTAATGAAACGTCTACAAGAAAACCACAAGGACTCAGTAGTTGATGATGGTTGATCAACTAACTTTAGGTGATGGCCTAAATGTCCATTGTTCATTTCAGATCTCTACCAGTTCACCCTTAGACCTCATCCCCACCCCCAGAAACCTTCCCCCTTCCAGGGTGCCCCAGTCAAGCTTTTCCTTGTTCCAGAGAGACCTGAAGGCAGCCCAGCTCAGCAGAAGCACCGGTTGAAGCCAAGCAGCATTTCTATGCCTTCATAGTCCCAACCCCTGACGGTTTCTATCCACAGACGAAGTGGAGAAGAGGAAGCATTAAAAGAGCCCACATCTCCATCCTCATCCCAAGCCGTCCTTCTCAAAACCTCAAAGCCACCTTCCTGGGCCCCCCAGAGCCCTAAGTGTCCATTCTGAGATGGATCGCCTCGGATCATGGATGTGTGGTGATTTTTCCTCTCCCTTCTTACAGCAGCTCCTTTTTAACCATTTTTATTTATATATTAATGCATATATCCTGCCTTTATTATTGTTTTGAGGCAGCCAACGATCCTAACACTCCTTCCTCCTTCTATTTTTCCCACACAATGCAACTAAATCAGCAGTTATACCTAAATAAATCTACCAATAGTAATCTATGGAGATTCTCAGTCATCCAAGGTCAGAGTCAGAAGGGACCTAGGAGGTCTTCTAGTCCAACCCCTGGCTAATCAGGTAGGTCCTTCCTGGTCTGCTTAGGGAATGTCTTGTGGCCTTTTCTTCTTGCCCAACTACAGCAGCTTCTCTTCAAGGCTCAGCCCCACCCCCCCACCCCCCACTCCCCAGGTCTCTTAGAACAGGGTTGGGGTGCCTCATTATCTCAAGGGTCAATGTCTGAGCACGGGTGCAAGAGGGAAGCCAGGGTGCGCCTGGGCATTTTGTGAGCTCGATCCCTGTGGTGGAACCACCGGCTGAAGGGGAGGGGGCTCCGCTTGGGGAATCCAAGAGACATTCCAGTATAGAGTCTGTATGCGGGGTGGGGGTGGGGGTGAGACAAATATGAGCTAATACAACTTTCTAAAGCCTTGGAAAAAGGCTGCACACTTGGAATACTGCATCTGGCTTTGATCACCCCAATACAAAAAACAAGATGCTGAGACTCTAGAAAGAATGCAGAGAAGAGCAACTAGGATGTTGAGGGGACTGGAGGCTAAAACACATGAAGAACCGGTTGCAGGAACTGGGCATGTTTACATTTAATGTAAAGAATAGAATAGAATACAATATAACTTTATTACAGTCAAAGGCCAGCAACGTAAAGAAGGATTCCTTGGGGATCTCGGCCCACCTGGATGGCTTTCAGGTCCATTGGGAAAGAAAAGTCTCGCTGGAGCCCTAAAGATCTCCCTGTGGGACTCCTCAGTCTGAGGCTGGAGAGTCACCAGCCATATGAGAAGAAGCCCACAGATGGAGTAGGTGGAGTAGATGGAGGCTGAAACATAGGAAGAACGGTTGCAGGAACTGGGTATGTCTGGTCTAAAGAAGAGACGGACTAGGGAGGACATGATAGCAGCCTCCTGCCTCCCCCAGTGATCCCCCTGCTTGCCGGACCCCAACGCACCCCACTGCTGGGCTTCTCAATCGGGGCACGTAAACCATTTTTTGCGAACAACCTGTGGACCGACACATGGAGTTGGGGCCTTGAAGCTGAACTCTAGTCTAGTGAAAAGAAGGACCAGGGGACTGGTACCCCATACCCAATCCACTTTGGTCACCACTTTACAAAAAAGAGGTTGAGGCCGTGGGAAAAGGGCCGAGAAGAGCAGCTAAGAGGGTCAAAGGCCTGGAGACTCAAACATACAAAGAACGGTTGCAGCATTTGGGCTTCTCCAGTCTAGAGAAAAGAAGGACTAGGAAGGACATGATAGCGGTCTTCCAATATTGGAGGGGCTGCCACAGAGAGGAGGGGGCCCACCTACTTTCCAAAGCACCAAAGGAGAAGAAGCAACAGATGGAAACTAATCAAGGAGTGAAGCAACCTGGAACTAAGGAAAAATTTCCTGAGAGTGAGAACAATTAACCAATGGAACAGCTTGCCACAAGAAGTTGTAGGTGCTCCATCACTGGAGGTTTTTAAGAAGAGACTGGACAGCCATATGGATTTCCTGCTTGAGCAGGAGGTTGAACTAGAAGTCCTATAAGGTCCCTTCTAATTCTGTTATTCTATTAGGTCAAACCGCTGGGTCTGTATTGGCCATTTCTCAAGAGTGCCTTCTCGGAACATCTGGTGAGATTCTTGTAATATAAGTGACCAACATTAAAATTCCTACTTTCGACTATCCCCGAGTGGTTCTGATTGCTTGCACCTGACAATCCTCTAGCCCAGGGGTTTCCAAACTTGGCCACTTTGAGACTTGTGGACTTCAACTCCCAGAATTCCCCAGCTGGATGGTGAATTCTGGGAGCTGAAGTTCACAACTCTTAAGTGGCCCAATTTGGAAATCCCCATTCTAGCTGAAGGATCGTCCTGTTGGGTCTCCTCATCCAGCCTCTTGGCTTTTCTTAATGATCAGAAGATGAGTGTTGCAGTGAATGAGGGCAGATGGCAGAGAACTGGCTGGCAAGAGAGCTTGGCAGGGCTCCTTGGTGAGGAGCTGGTGACCTTGTCTCTCCTGCCATTTGCCAGGAGATGCCCTCTTGGCCTTTCTTGGAGGAGTCAGGCTTTGAGGTGAGCCAGAGACGAGTCAACTCACATGGAAGCTCTGGGAGCCTTCGTCTTTCCAGATCTGCCACTAAAGCCAAGTCTTGTCTTCCAGGCCATCCCCCTCTGGGTTTTCAACAGTGCTTGCCTCTGCACAACCAGAGTGACTGATGCCAGGGACGACATCCCAGCCCATTCTGGAGTGAAGGCTCTCAACTCAGTTCACTTGGCCTCCGTAACAGCAACCCACGAAGGAGCTTTTCCTAAGGGAGGTGCTTGGCCTGGCTCAAAGTCCCCCAGGGAGCTCGAGACACAGAAGGACCTGCATCTCCCACTCCTGAGCCAAAACGTGGAAAACCCTGCTGTCACTAAGGGCCACCCCATGCCAAATGGCCCAGGAGTGTGGGAACTGGGGCTCTCTGAACTTGGGGGTTTTCTTCCAGATGTTTCATTACCCAAACTAGGTAATGTCCCTTCAGTCTTCTACCCTAGTTGGGTAATGAAACCACCAAGCTCAGAGAGCACCAAGGACCCTGCAGTCCTTTTCCTCCTCCTCCTCCTCCTCCTCCTCCTCTCTGCAACCTCTCCTCCCTTTTAGCACTAATGATGTTATCTAGTTGGGTAATTAAATATCTGCAAGAAACCATCAAACTCAGAGAGCACCAAGGACCACAAAGTCATTATGTCTGTCTGTCTGTCTATCTCCTCCCCCTCTCCTCCTCCTCATCTCTACAAACCATCCTCCCTGTTTAGCACTGATGATGTTCCTTAGTTGGGCGATGAAACGTCTGCAGGAAAACAACCAAGCTCAGAGAACACTAAGGACCCTCCTACAGTCCTCCTCTTCCTCCTCCTCCTCCACTCCACAAACCGCTCCACCTTCTAACACTGATCATGTTACTTAGCTCTGTAATTAAATGTCTGCAAGAAAACAACCAGGCTCAAAGAGCCCCCACAGTCCTCCTCCTCCTCCTCCTCCACTCCACAAAGCCCACTCCTTTCTGCAACTGATGATATTACCTACTTGGGCCATGAAACATCTGCAAAAAAGCAACCCAGCTCAGAGGGCACCAAAAACTCCACAAAGTAATAAAGGCAAGGTCAATATATATATATATAGGGCCACATTATCTAATCAGATCAGGGACAGATCAGTGGCTGCAGACACCGACATAACAAGATCCGGGTGGGGGTGGGGGTGGGCTTGGCTATATAGATGTGGCTGAGCATGTTGGGCAAAGCTAGTTCTCAGATTAGGTCCTGGCCCAATAACCAGGTTAAGTGCCCTCTACAAACTCAAACTGTTGGTGGGGCATGTGTTTCTACCCACGGTGAAGCTTCAAAGCCACCAGATGAAGCAGTTGGTGGAAGGCAGCTCCGGTGACCATAGAGGCCTCAGACACGTTTCCTTTCGTGGCTTTTTTTGAAGGTAAAGAAAAGTCACCCTCTAAAGTCCTTTTTAGGCAGGATTTTAGGCAGACAGGGGAAGATCTTCAGCCTACAGCTGCGCCTCAGATGGGCTTCTCCGAGCTCAGCAGAAACCAGAGGACCTCCCTCGATCTTGGCATGACCACCAAGGGCTCTGGTCAACTGAGGCCTCAGGAAGGGCAGGTGGAAGTTACAGTTTCTGACAGGCCAGCAAAGGCTGCTGAAGGACATCAGACTCAGCTGAACAGTGTCAGGAGATCTGGGGCTTCTGGGGTCAGGAGGACACCCAGCACGTGCGGGGAAGGGGGGGTGACTTTGCATGTCACTCACCTACCAAGCCTTGCTTCCTGGGGGCCCCTCCTCCTGGCTGTCTCGGCACCCTGCACTCCCCAGATAAAGTGCCTCACTTCCCTTTCATGCTCCCGTCTCCTTTAAAGAGTCTGTGGGATGGCTCTGACGGAAACTTCCTACTTTGGGCCTCCTGCGAAGAGGCTGCTCTAGGAAGCCGGCCTGCTCCTGAAGTGGTGGGTGCTCCGTCACTGGCGGCCTCCAAGGTCCCTCCCAACTCTGTTATTCTGGTTTCTGGGTGCAGGTTTCCCCATACAAAACCTCTAAAGCTCCCACCATGCACCCTTCTGGACCACTCGGGCAGCTCAGTTGGTAGAAAACAACCTCACACCCCCCCACCCCCCCAAAAAAACCCTGCTCTTCAAATTCAGCCCTGTTCCTGAGATGCTGTAAATCCAAGTGGATGAATGTATGGAAGCAGAAGGCAGACTGGGAAATTCCTTCTTTTTAAGGCTCTGATAAGCTGCACTCAGAGAAGGAAAATGCCCCCAAATCAGCCACCTCTGTTCCACCAGACAAACTAGGCCAGTCAACTGTCAAATCTGGTCTCTAGGAGGGGGTGCAGTTAGCATGCAACTCCCCAGGGATGACCTGAACAGCCATTCTCCATAGGTCTGTGGGGAAGGGAGCGAAGTGCTCCTTGGGCCAAGGTCTCACTGTGGAAGAATAGCAGGAGGGTCCCAGGCCCTAAGGCTGCCCCTGCACACACCCCCACCACCCCCCAAGAAGGAACTTTGCAGCCCAGGTGAGTTTTGAAATATTAAGAATGGATGCAACGAACGGCTGTCATTCTTGAGCAAATTGAAGAAGGAGGGGACATCCAAAACTGCTTAGAGAAGGACGAGCAGGGAATTTGAGGCTGCACCTGAGCTGGCCTGAATCGGAGGCATGACAAGGGCCTGGATGTCTGAAAGACAATGGCTGGCTCTTGGTCATGCAGGTGAATTGCTGCTCTATCTATCTGGTTACTAGTCCTCATGGCTGCAGAGAGACAGTTGAGAGTAACTGACAGTTGAGCGCAACCAAAATTGACAGGGGAGTTTGGAAAAGGCTCTTCAGTTTTGTGGACCAAAAGAAGGGGGGAGGATCGGTCAAGGAGTATCAGTCATGGGGGGCAAGGAGGAAGCTTCCCCAATACCAGGGAATACTGGGAGAATTTAGAGAAGCTGGAAAGATGCCAAGACGGGTACCAGGGCTGTTACTTTCCAGCAGGGGGCACAGGAACCCCCCCCCACTCCAGTCCAGGAGATGGGAAGTTCTCCTGCTTGCCAGCTGACCGGCCACTTTGGGAGAGAAGCTTGGCCTGGGGGGAGGGGGCTGTTCTTATGTGCTTGTGAATGCAGGACCACCAAAGGCCTAAACCAGATGGCGGATTGTGGGCAGCCCAACCATCTCCCACAGATCGTCCCCAAACCAGGAGGGGTTGCAAGCCCCTCAGGCACAGAGGGAGGCCCCTCCTTGGGGACCCATTTACTGAAGGTCCCCTTGCTCCAGCCTGGCCCGGGGGCTTCGGCCGGGGGGCTCCCCAGCCTCTCCCCACGCAAACCTTCTCTCGCCCTTTCTCTCCAGCGAACCCCACAGTGTGCCCGAAAAGCTCTGCGGGGGTTTCACTGCGCCCAGCCAGGCGGCCGAACCCCTCGGCTGGGGCGGCCTGGGATCGCCGACTGGCCCTGCTCGGCGCCCCGCACCTGCCCGGCCGGCCCTTTCCTTGCCCAGGTGCAGAGACCCACCCAGCCGGAATCGTGACTGTGCAGATCGTGGGCTATTATTATGCCGCTCCACTCCCGGCTCCCCTATTAAAGGGGCAGCCGGCAACATCGCCACGCGCGGCGGGGACACGCCGGCCGGCCGGCTTCGCCAAGAGCCCGGCGGGAGCCTCCGTGTCCCCGGAAAACCTCCCCGCCGCCGCGGCGGGACAGCGCGCAACTCCCCGGGCCTCCGCTCGGCCTCGGACCCCTTTCGCCGTCCCGGGACCCCCGCTCGCTCCACTGCTTCGTTCCCCAGGTCCACAGGTTAGGCGGCCCCAAAGTCAGAGGCTTGTCCCGGGTCAAGCGAGGGGCTGGGGGGGGGGTCAAACGGGAGCCACGTCCACCCGCAGCCCCTTCAGGGGAGACGGCTGGAGGCGCCGTTCCCGTCCGGCAGGGATCCCCGCTCGCTGTTCAGCACCGCCAACGCGGCGGACCAGCCACTCGCGCGCGGGACGCCCCCTCGACCTCGGCGGGCGGGAGCCGGAGGAGGAGGAGGGCGGCTTCGGCGTTCCCCCAGCCGGCCGGGCTGCCCCGACGCTCCGCGCTCCCTTCCGCTGCAGCAGCCCACCGGGGGCGCGGATGCCCTGCGCTGCCCAGCCGCCGCGCAGCTCCGGCCGCGGAAGGGGCCTAAGGCTCGGGGCCTGCCGCCGCCTCGTCCTCCTCGGGCGCAGCTGCGGGGGCGGTTGCTGCATCGGCCGTCCGCGGGCCTCGACGGGCAGGGCCGGGCTCGCTGCGGCAGTCCCTCCGCGCCTACCTTTGCTCTCCATGGCGGGGCGCCGGGAAGTTGCCGCGAAGTTTCAGCCTGGGTCCTCCTGGGCGGTCCCGGGACGAGCGCCCTGCTCCGGGGCTGGCGGGGGCGCCTGCGGGCTGCTGGACGCGGCGGGCTCTGCTCGCGACTCCGGAGGCTGCAAGCGAAGCACCGGCGCGGGGCATGAGAAGCGGCGCCCGCAAGGCGGAAGGCGGGCAGGGAGGGAGGGGGCGGCGGGGGCCGGAGCTGCGCCACGGGGGCGGGGCCGGGCGGGAGGGAGGGAGGGAGGGGTTACCTGCGGAAGGCGGGCCGAGCGCCGAGGAGCTGTCCGCCGCCGCCGGTGCTGCAGGTAGGACTGGCCGCGCAGCCCCTCGCCTGCCTCGCCGCGCCGCTTCGCAGGGGAGGCGCCAGAGCGCATGCGCCGCCGCCGCCGCCGCCGCCGCCCTGCCGCCGCCGGCAGCCCTCGGGGGAGCCCCGCCGCCGGCAGACCCCCCCCCCGGCCTCCCCCGAGAGCCCCCGGAAGCCCTTCCGCCGCGGAGGGAGAGCCGGCGGCGGCCGAGCCCCTGCGCCCACCGGCCCCCGAGGCCGCCGCAGGGCCCGGAGCATCGCGGCGGACCCGCCCGGCCTCCCCCTGCTTGCTCCGCCGGCCGCGCGGGAGGGTGACGGGGGTCCGCCGGTGAGCCATCCCTCGTGGCGCGGGGACCTCCTGAGCCAAAGGACCGGCGGGGGTGGAAGGAAGGAAGGAAGCGCTGGGCGGGGGCTGGGACCCTCCCGCCTGGCCTGCCAGAGGCCCCTGGCTGAATGGGCGGCCCCCCTCACACCCTCGCTTTCCAGGCCAGGCCTTCGTTTGGGCACCTGAAGCGCCCGCTAAGCAGTTGGGGATGGGACCCCTTCCTCAGAGCCAGCCGAGGCCTGCCAAAGCCCCTCCCGCTCAGGTGAAGCCCCTTCTTGGGGGAGACTGGCCACCAAAAGCGGCCTATTCCATTCGGCTCTAGTTGGTATCTGGTTAGTAGCTGCTCAGGGGTTGGGTTGTCTTGACTTCCTTGCCAGAGGTCATGTAGAAAATACTGGATGGACTTTTCCACACTGTGACAGTGGGAGAAGGGAGGAGTTACCGGCCCAGAAACCTAGGAGTGGAGAGAGAGAGAGAGACAAGAGGGAGAGAAGAGGGAGGGAGAAGAGAGAGGAGAGAGGGAGAGAAGAGAGAGAAAGAGAGAGAGAAAAGAGGGAAGAGAGAAAGAAGAGAAAGAGATAGTGAGAGAGAGGAGAGAAAGAAGACATAGAAAGAGAGAGAGGAGAGAGAGAGAGAGAAGAGAGAGAGAAAAAAGAGAGAGAGAGAAGAGAGAAGAAAGAGAAAGAGAGAGAGGAGAGAGAGAGAGAGAAGAGAGAGAGAAAAAAGAGAGAGAGAGAGAAGAGAGAAGAAAGAGAAAGAGAGAGAGGAGAGAGAGGGAGAAGAGAGAAAGAGAGAAGAAAGAGAGTGAGAGAGGAGAGAGAGAAGAGAGAGGAGAGGAGAGAGAGAAGAGAGAGAAGAGAGAGGAGAGAGAGAGGAGAAAGAGATAGTGAGAGAGAGGAGATGAAAGAAAAAGGGAGAGGAGAGAAAGAGAGAAGAGAGATAAGAAAGAGTGAGAGAGGAGAGAGAGAAAGAGAGAGGAGAGAGAGGAGAGAGCAAGGAGAGAGAGAAAGAAAGAAAAGAGAAAGAGGAGAGAGAAAGGCAGAGGAGAGAAAGAGAGAGGAGAGGGGGGGACCCTCCTCTGGGCTCACAGGGTGAAAGGACATTTCCTCTAACATCAGAGGAAGCATAACTAACCTCCTTTCCTCCTGAAACCTCCTGCAGCCCATTGCAGGGAAGTCATTACAGGTAGTCCTTGACTTACAACCGTTTGTTTAGTGACTGAAGTCAGGGCACTGAAAAAGGTGTCTTATGATTGGTTTTTGTACTTACGACCGCTGCAGCATCTCCATGGTCACATGATCAAAATTCAGACACTTGGCAACTGGCATGATGGTAGCAGTTTTGCGACCTTCTTGCAAGCAAAGGGGAAGGCCAGGTTCACTTAACAACTGTGGCAAGGAAGAGTGTAAAATGGGGAAAAACTCACTTAACATCTGTCTCGCTTAGCAACAGAGATTTTGGCCTCCATTGTGGTCATGCGCCAAGGACTACCCATAATGCTCCTCACCCAGCACTGCAAAGATGGTGCTTTTGCAGAGAGGCAAAATCTTGGAGCCCTTCCCCCAACTGCCTGTGGACTGGAGTGAGGGCCATTTCCCCCTCCTTCTTCCCTAAAGTCAGCCTTGAGGGTTAAGGCAGGATCCTGCTAAGATGGGAGCCCCCTAGAGACACCTCTGTCACCCTGCTGAACCGGCAGGCAAGAGGCCTCTTGAGGTCATATGGAAGGGGGTTCCTGAATCTGCACCCGATACTCTTTCTAGGGTCCCAAGGAAGAAAGGTAGGTGTCAATTTGTTCCTTTATGGACTGCAAAAGTACAATATCGTCTAAGGACTTTCTAATATCCTCGAGCTTCTGACAGAACTTCATCTTTTAAATCGGAGCCAGCCGTGTGCGGCAGCTGCCAAAAAAGCCAACGCAGTCCTAGGCTGCATGAACGGGGATAGAATCAACATCATGTGAAGTCTTAATACCTATTTATAAGGCCTTGGTAAATGGTACAGGTCTCCTGCTTGAGCAGGCAGTTGGATTAGAAGACCTCCAAGATCCTTTCCAGGCCTATGATCTTGGACAAAGGGTTGGACTAGATGACCTCCAAGGTCCCTTCCAACTCTGTTATTCTGTTCAGAGAAAGAATGGTTTGTAGAAGGTTTTTTTTAAAAAAAAAAAACAGGTTAAAATTGTGTAACGTACCCATTGTACTGGATTTATCTGAAATCATCTCAAATTTGTTTGGAGTTTTTATGGAAGAGAATAATGCAGACACCTCCTTAGTCTCTCTGGAGACCCTCAACTCCTCCTGGGAGTACTTTTAGCCATATTTAATTATGAACTACAATGAACATAAATGGCAAAAGATGAGAAAATCAGCCAGAATGAACCACTTAATGACATTTGCTGGGCTGGGGAATTCTGGGAGTTGAAGTCTGCTTATCTTAAAATTGCCAAGTTTGGGAAACATGTATTTAGCATGTTATGTGAATTTATCTGATTACAATTTAGTCAGTAAATCACAATTAAGCAAATAATAGCTTATGTGATGAATAATTCCAGTTGTGAAGCCAGCCCAATTAAGGAAGCCGAATTCTGGGAAACAGCCCTTCCTGCTTCTGAAGTTTGTTCCAGGGATCCAGGAATATGCTAACCAGATACCCAGCGTAAATCATCCACTTTGGGCAATTTTTGATAAATTGGCTGCAGATTGAAAATATACATTTTATGGCCCCTTGGAGGACAGTTAGTCTTAATCAGTTTTAAGGGCAGGTTTCTGCAACAAATGAAGAAGTTTGTTGGGTCTCCCCCTCTTCTAAGCACTTTCTAATGCTGAGGAAGGCATGGAGTGAATGCAACCGAACAGGAGCGATAGCCAGATTCGTTCCTATATTATGCTGATAAAAGTGGCAGAAATTCATTATTTCTGTGCCCCGATTGTGTCGTGGTCTAGGGTGGTCTATTCCATCTGGAGAAGGAAGGGCCATGGAACCTCTTATAGAACCAGGGGGAAGAGTATTCATGTCATCTGGTAGATAAAATCAGGGGCCAGTCAGAATAACAGAGTTGGAAGGGACCTTGGAGGTCTTCTAGTCCAACCCCCTGCTCTCAGGCAGGAGACCCGATTTCATTTCAGACAAATGACTGTTCAGTCTCTTCTTAAAACCCTCCAGTGATGGAGCATCCACAACTTCTGGAGGCAAGTCGTTCCACTGGTTAATTGTTCTAACTGATGGGAAAGTTCTAGGTTGCTTCTCTCCTTGATTAGTTTCCATCCAGTTGCTTCTTATCCTGCCCTCAGGTGCTTTGGAGAATAGGTGGACTCCCTCTTCTTTGGGGCAGCCCCTCAAATATTGGAAGACTGCTATCGTGTCACCCCTGGTCCTTCTTTCCATTAAACTAGACATTCCCAGTTCCTGCAACCATTCTTTGTATGTTTTAACCTTGTTAAGATATTTAAATTTAGTAACTGGATCCGTGGGATTGTGCAGTGAGCCAGAACACACACTTGTGGTTGATTGATGGCTCCGGCGTGAGGCAATCTGCGCTGTGATTGGTTGCTGTAGGTGTGGAGGGAGGCTTTCCCTTTTTTCCCGCCTTTTTCTCCTGTGCGCCCTTTTGTGCTCTGTGATTTACCTCATGACGCTTCTGTTTGCCTATCTTGTTCGATGTATTTATAAATATATTTATTTATATAAAACTGCAAGTTTGCGTCAGTGTCTCTGACTCCGCCTGCTGCACAATTCCCTGGCAAACCTCCATCCCCCTCATCCTTTTTGTTGCTCTTCTCTGCACTACTTTCTAGAGTCTTGGCATCTTTTTTTACATTGTGGTGGCCAAAACCGGATGCAATATTCTAAGAGCCTTGGTAGTACAGTGGTCTAAGGCACCCTGTTATTAAGCTGGTTATTAAGACCAGCTGCCTGCAATTACGGCAGGTTCTAATCTCGCCAAGGCTCAAGGTTGACTCAGCCTTCCATCCTTTCTAAGGTGGGTAAATTGAGGACCCAGTTTGTGGGGGCAATAAGCTGACTTTGTATAAATATACAAAAGGATGAAGGCTATTGCTTAACGCATTGTAAGCCGCCCGGAGTCTCCGGAGAAGGGCGGCATATAAATCAAATTTTTTTTTAAAAAAAGTGTGGCCTTGGAAGTCAACACAAATTATTCTGCGATATTCTGTGTCTCCTGACCAGATGGACAGTCTTCCGTAGGGCAAGTCCATCCACCTGCCTGTAAGAGCCAGGCCCTTCCTAGGTTCCTTGAGTGGGAAGCCACCTGTATGTGACTCCATGCGATGGTGCCTGCCTCTTTCAGAGAGGGGGTGGTCTCAGGGTCCTTAAGGGGGCAGAGGTACGACCCTCCCAATATTAGCCAGCAGTGTGCGGCGGCAGCCAAAAAAGCCCATGCAATCCTAAATTGCATTAACAGAGGGATTCAATCAAGATCAAGGGAGGTACTAATACCACTCTATAAAGCCTTAGTAAGGCCACACCTAGAATCTTGCATCCAGTTTTAGTCACCACACTACAAAAAAAGAGGTTGAGACTCTAGAAAAAGTGCAGAGAAAAGCAACCAGGATGATGAGCGGACTGGAGGCTGAAACATAAGAAGAACGGTTGCAGGAACTGGGCCTGGCTGGTCTAGTGATGAGAGGACCAGGGGAGACAGGAGAGCAGTCTTCCAATATTTGAGGGGCTGCCACAGAGAAGAGGGGGGTCAAGCTATTTCCCAAGGCACCCAAAGGCCAGACAAGGAATAATGGATGGAAACTGAACAAGGAGAGATTCAACCTGGAAATAAGGAGAAAATTTCTGATAGTGAGATTGTCAGAATACATGCTGCCTTCAGATGTTGTGGGAGCTTCATCACTGGAAGCTTTTAAGAAGAGACTGATTGCCACCTGTCAGAAATGGTGTAGGGTCTCCTGCTTGTCCCTCTTGTCCCAAAGGTGCTTTTTTTCCAAGAGGCAGCTGGGCTTTCTGGTTTTCCTTTGAAGACTTTTGCTTCTCATCCCAGAAGCTTCTTCAGCTCTGACTGGATGGTGGGGAATGGAAGGATTTATATTCCTTGCAGACAGTTGGTCATTATACATACATGCACACTTTAAACTTCACTAAGACAGAAGCTTGGCCACCCCAAGGATAAAGCACCCAGACACAAACTGAGCAATGTAGTATATGCAGTACGAGGCAATGAGATGTGCAGATCTGTACATTGGAGAAACAAAACAATCACTTCAGAAACAATGGCACAAAATAGGAGAACAAATCCATCAGGACAAGACTTAGTTCATATGCATTAAAAAGTCAAATACTACTCTTTTGAAGAGACCAAAGTCCATGGTTTGGATAGAAAGGACTGCTGGTTTGAAAGAGGGGTCAAAGAAACCATTCAATGTCAAAAATTGAACAGCCCTCTCTCCACAGAGGGGGAGGGATACGTCATCATCTATCTCCAGTCTACAACACAGTCCCTTCAGCAGACCCAAGAAGGCTCCACCTCCATATGCACCTCTTGGGTGACCCTGAGGACACAGACAGACCTCCAAGTGGCCTCAACAACTTTCTAAAAGGATGCAAATGACCAGCTGTTTGCAAGGAGTATAAATCCTTCCATTCCCCACCATCCAGTCAGAACTGAAGAAGCTTCTTGGATGAGAAGTCTTCAAAGAAAAACTAAAACAGTCCAATTGCCTCTTGAAAAAAATCACCTTTGGGACAACCATGACCTGAATGACAGAGAATCTCCATAGATGTTCAAGCCCTCTTAAATTCCATTGACGGTTGTACAAAGCCAATTTATTGCAGACTGTTAAATGACTATTCTTGTGTATGGACTTGAGCAATAAATCTGTGGAACTGCAACTCCACGTAAGGTGCTGATCCTTTGAGCCTGACATCACTGGATCCCTCCATTTTGGACAATTATTGTCCAGGCTCCAATCTCTTGTTTGGTGGGAAGTTGATACCGAAAGTGGTTGGACAGCAGCTACAGGAGATTTTGGAGGAAACAGATTTTCTGGACCCATTTTATCTGCATGCCTGGGAGAGCTGGGCAGGAGGGATGCATCCATCCATGTGCTCCTTGATCTCTCAGTGACTTTGGATCCCGTTGGACACATGGTCCTCTGGACACTACTCTGGCCAACAAGTTCTTACTTGCAGGGCAGAGGTCAGCAGAGTCTCAAGCCATCATGAAGCAGAGTTGTGGGTCAGACCTTGCAATAAATTAAAAATGTCTGTCAGACCTCTTCCTTTGGAGGAAGAGCATTGCAAATTTTGCAGGGAAGCAGCTTGGAAAGATCCCCAGGGAAGCAGAGCCTCAGAGGAAGCTGGAAACAATTTGTCCACAAGAGAATCATTTCCCAGAATGCAGCAGGGAGATTGAGGCCTGTTTGAAGGGGGTGCAATGCATTAGAGCAGGAGCTGAGAAGAAAGCTCCCATTAAACCCGGAGGATCTGGCTTAATGGCAGCTGGATCCAGTCCACCCCGGAGTAAGCTTTGGATCCTTGCCGGGAAATGCTGAACCATCGCCCTCCCGATGCGAGTAATGCCGAAGTCAGAGCGCTTTCTGGTGGGGGAGTTTATGTGAATATAGGTGACAAAGGCAAGTCCAGTGGAGGTCATTTGCTTTACCAATCTTGTCTTTGGCTTTTCTGCCCTTTTGGAAAAAATCAGGCCAGGCAGAGGGAGGGTCTCGGTCCTCTTAACGAAACAGGGTCATCTGTTGGGACCCAGTGCTGCTGCTGAGGTTCCCTGGTTGGGTCATGAAACGTCTGCAAGAAAACAACCAAGTTCAGAGAGCACCAAGAAACCCATGGCTCCCTCCTCCTCCTCCTCCTCCTCCTCCTCCTCTCTACAAACCCCACTCCCTTCTAGCACTGATGATGTTACCTAGTTGGGTCATGAAACGTCTGCAAGCAAGCCTCCAACTCAGAGAGCACCAAGGACTTCAGGAATACAACTTTCACAAAATAACTGAAATTGATACATAAAAATAACCCACTTTAATTTGTTGAAGTTTTCAGCCTGATTAGTAGCAGCACTATGTATTTCTCTCCTTGCCCCCTGTCCCAGTTTTTCTTCATGAAAATCAAAAGGTCTCCCATTATTCTGAGAGCAGGTAGATCAGGCTGAGAAAGGAAGAGCAAGACAATGGCTGATGGTCATAATTTCTAAATCAGAATCAGAATAGAGCTGGAAGCGACCTTGGAGGTCTTCTAGTCCAGCCCCCTGCTCAAGGAGGCAATCCTACACCATTCCACACAAATGGATGTCCAATCTCTTCTTAAAAGCCTCCCTCCCAAAATTTCTTGTGGCAAGCTGTTCCACTAGTTAATTGTCCTCACTCTTAGGAAGTTTCTCCTTAACTCTAGGTTGCTTCTCTCCTTGATTAGTTTCCATCCATTCTTTCATTTCTGGTGCTTTGGAGAAGAGGTGGACCCCCTCCTCTTTGTGACAGCCCCTCACATATTGGAGCACTGCTATCCTGTCTCCCCTGGTCCTTCTCTTCCCTAGACCAGCCATGTCCAGTTCCTGCAACCGTTTTTCTAAATCATCTTAGTTGCTCTTCTGGGCACTTTTTCCAAAGCCTCAACATCTTTTTTGCAATGTGGAGACCAAAACCGGATGCAGGATTCGAGGTGTGGCCTTACTAAGGCTTTTTAAAGCGGTACTAATCCTTCACGTGAGTTTGATTCTATGTCCCTGTTTATACAACCAAGGATCGTATCAACTTATTTGGCTGCTGCCGCACATGGCTGGCTCACGTTCAAGGGATCGTCCACTAGGACTCCAAGGTCCCTCTCACAGTTCCTGTTTTGGAGCCAGGTTTCACCTAATCTGTACTCGTCCCTTTCGGTTTTTCCTGCCTAAATGTAAAACTTTGGTTTTCTCCACATTCATTTTCGTGTAGTTGGGTGGGGCCCATTGTTCAAGTCTGTCGAGATCTTTCTGGATCCTGAGCTTGTCTTCTGGGCTGTTGGCTGTTCCTGCCAGCTTAGAGTCATCTGCAAATTGAACGAGTTCCCCTTCTACTCCCTCATCTAAATCATTTATGGAGATATTGAGGAGGAGTCCTGGGCCCAAGACATAAGCTTGTATTACCCCACTACTTACTTCCCTCCACGTAGATGTAGTACCGTTAAGGACTACTTGTTGAGTATGGTTTGTCAGCCAGTTACAAACCCATCTGGTGGTGATGCTGTCTATCCCACGTTTTTCTAGCTTAGATCAAGTGCTGGAAATGCTCCAAGTTCCTTCTCGGATCCTGTGGCTCTCCTCCCACTACCACCTTATTCTGGCTACTGAATTAATGTGGTTTCTGGGATGCACATTTTACAGTGAACTGCCAGCTAAGGAGGCCGCCTGGGTTTGTGTAGAGAAAATGACCCCCAAAGAGATGGAAGTTTAAGCCAATCGGACTGAAGGGCGTGAATGCTGCCAGTCGCCTGATCTGGGGAGCGTATTGTGTGAATCAATCAGGAAGGAAAGGACCTTACAACAGGTCACTTAGTGGCTATTCAAAGTTACAACGGCGCTGAAAAAAGTGACGACCATGTTTCACACTTACGACCATTGCAGCATCCCCTTGGTCACGTGATGAAAACTCAGATACTTGGTAACTGACTCATATTTATGACGGTTGCAGTGTCCCTGGGGTCACGTGATTCCCTTTTGTGACCTTCTGACGAGCAAAGTCGATGGGGAAGCCAGATTCACTTAACGACCGTCTTACTAACTTTTCTCACTCGGCATCAGAAATGTTGGGCTCAATTGTGGTTATAAGTTGAGGACTGCTGTGTTTGAAACATGCTTACCAATGGGGAAAGAGGGCTCCCTGCCCTCCAGATGTTGCTCAGGAGAGAAAGGCCCTGGGGGTCCACATGGAAAAGCCCCTATTGGCATTTTCAGTGGGAGAGGAGCCCCCCGGGAGAAGGACGGGGAGGTTGTGGTCACCTTTGGACACCACAGAAGGTCCCTGAAAATGATGGGTCCCTGGCAGACATCAATCACCTAGGAGGGTCAGGGGTCTCCAACCTTTGTGGACTTTAAGGCTTGTGGGCTTCAATTCTGTGGCATTCTGGGAGCTGAAGTCCACAAGTCTTAACCTGGCCAAGATTGGAGCCCCCTGTCCTAGGTTGCTTTGGGAAGGGCAGGATAGACTTCCAGAGAGACACTGATAGACACAAAGGCTCTTTCTTCCAGGCCCCCAGCCTACCAAAAAAGGGCATTTTCCTCAATTGAGCAAGAACGGGGAAATGGGCTTATCCAACTGTTCCTGCTCATGGAGCCACTGGAAACAAGTGTTTTTAAAACAACTGCAAGGAGGAGGGTTTTTTTAAAAGTAACCTATGGGTATCTCGTGAGAACAGGAGTCTACCATAGATACATGTATTCAGGGACTGAGCACGGATCAGAGATTGGCCATGACAGCACCAGCCTAGTCTTAACAAAATAACAGAATTGGAAGGGACCTTGGAGGTCTTCTAGTCTGTCCCCTTGCTCAGTTAGGAAACCCTAAACCATTTCAGACAATCAGGTTAAGCGTGTTGTGTGAATTGCCACCAATAGGAACAATTAGCAGAAGGCTAAGGAAGAAGTGAGGATGAGCCACAGCCATGAAGGGCCTGAGGAACAAAGGAAAGTCGCTGAAGGAATTGATAAACAGTGGAGAACAGCAGTGCTGAAATATTTAAGAGGCTGCTGGAAAGCGCAGGGAGGCTTGTGCTTTGCTGCTGATCAACTTGGAGACAGAGGCCGAAATGCTTAGGGGGGGAGGGGCTGGGGGGGATGGCCCTCCTGTGGGCAGGCTGGCTCCAGAGGTTCCCCGAGGATCCTCTTCTTAGCAAGGATCCCAAGAGGAGAGGGAAGGATTTAGACAGGGGAGGGAGGGAGAAAGGGAGGGAGAGAGAGGGAGGGAGGGAGGGAAGGAAGGAAGGAAGGAAGGAAGGAAGGAAGGAAGGAAGGAAGATTTGAATGAGAAGAGGGAGGAAGGGAGGAAGGAGGGAGGGAAGGAAGATGGGAATGAGAAAAGGGAGGGAGGGAGGGAGGGAGGAAGACTTGAATGAGAGGGAGGAAGGAAGGAAGGCTTGAATGAGAGGGAGGAAGGAAGGAAGGAAGGAAGGAGGGAAGGAAGGAAGGAAGGAAGAAAGAGACTTGAATGAGAGGGACGAATGGAAATGGAAAAGTGGCAGGCAAGGAAGGGAAGGGAGGAAGGGAGGAGAGGGAGAGAGATGGGAATGAAAAAATGGCAGGCAGGCAAGAAGGAAGAGAGAGAGGGAGGGAGGGAGGGAGGAGGAAGAAAAAAAAAAAGCAAGAAAGAAATCTTTGGGTGGGCGACAAGCGCTGAGCCTGAAATGTTTTGAAGCCGAGTAGCCTCCAGCGCCCAGCAGTGCATATGCTCTCACAGACACCGTAGGAGGAAACCATCTGCAAAAGTGGAGAAAAAGATGCGTCTGGCTGCAGACAAACATTGGTGGTCCAAAATCCTTTGCACATCTGGAATCCCCCCATCCCCACCCCCACGGAGTGGGAGGGGAGGGAGGAACAACCCGAAGGAGCGTGAAGGGAGGAAACCCGAGAGGAGGGTGGGGGGGAATCGGGACTGGGGGAGGAAATCCATTCATCTGAGGGGGGGGGGGGGAATGAAATTGTTTTTTTCCTAGGTGGGACTGCCTAGAAACCCTTGAAGGTGGAAGCTACCAACAGATAAGTACAGGGGGTCCTCTACTTACAACAGTTCATTTACTGACCGTTCAAAGTTACAATGGGACTGAAAAAAGTGACATGACCAGTTTTCACACTTAACGACCGTTGCAGCCTCCCCAGGGTCACCTGATCAAAATCCAGCCACTTGGCAACTGACTCCTATTTATGACGGTCGCAGCGTCCCGGGGGTCACATGATTCCCTTTGGTGACCTTCTGACAAGCAAAGTCCGTTGGGGAAGCCAGATTCACTTAAAGACCGTGTCACTAACTTAACACATGCAATGATTCACTTAACAACGGTGGCACAAAAGTTTGTAAAGTGGGGCAAAACTCCTTTAACGAACGTTTCCCTTAGCCATGGAAATTTGGGCCTCCGTTGTGGTCGTAAGTCGAGGACTACCTGTCTTTAAGACGGCTGCTTCTCCCACCTGGTTGCAGACCGTGAGTAATGGGGGAGTAGCGGCCCTGCCCTTTGGCGGTTGGTCTCCCTTTGTCCGGCTGAGCCTTCTGCTCGGCTGATAACGGGCAGCCGGCTCAGCTCCATTGTCTGAAACCCAACCTGGCTCTGCTGATCTTTCTCTGAAGGACAAAACCAGCCGGGCTCAAAGCTGCAGGTCAGGTTGGGCAGCTTGGATCCACCCGCCCAGGCCGGCAGGTGGCTGAGTGCCCAGGGCAACCTGATCCCAGATCCCCACCCCCACCCCAGGAGAGGCAAGCAGAGACTGGCTCTCCTCAAAGACGGCCGCTCTGCTTCTCTCCGAGTTGGAGGCACCGCCGCCTTTGCTGAGAGCCTCCTGAGCCAGAGGGGATCATGGGGCCTCCCTCTCGCTCAGGGGTAAAAAGGTTCCCCTCCAAGCTGGTGTTGGGGCCATTAGAGGTCATCTTTAAGTGTGATAAAGAGAGAGCTTTGCTTGTGATAGTGGCGAATATCTCTAACTCGGGTGCAGGATGGGGGGGTGGGGTGCAGATTTGTTCTACGAGCTTGTGGGTTGTTTCCGGGCATTTCATTACCAGGCTAGGTAACACCTTCCACGGAGTTTAGGGGATGTCTGTGTCTGTTCTTCTGCTTATAAGGGCTTTGTGTGGTGGGTAGATCTTGTGATGGGAGGGTCCCATCAGGTGAGGGTCTTATGAGGGTCTGGGTGGGTCACATCAAGCGACGGTCGTGATGGGGAGGTCATGTCAGGTGAGGGTCTGGGAGGTGAAGTGGGAGGGGGGGTTGCATGGGTCGGTTGAGAGCCCTTGCTGATTGGTTGTGTGGTTGATTTGAAACCGACCCACAAGCTCAGGAGAAGAAGCCTCCACCCTCAGATCTTCCCTTGTTAAAGAGAGATCCAGTCTAGAATTAAGGAGGAATTTTCGGACAATGAGAACAATTGGTCAATGAAATAGTTTCCCTCCTGGAGTTGTAGATGCTCCATCACTGGAGGTTTCCAAGAATAGACTGGACAACCGTTTGACCTGGATGGTAGAAGATCTTTTGCCTTGAACCGGGCTGGACTACAAGACTTCTGAGGTCCTGTCTAGCCCTACGAATCTATGAGATCTTCTTTTCTATAGAAATAAGAAGGAATTTCCTGACAGTGAGAAGGTTTAACCAATGGAATATGGTGACTCCCGGAGTTGTGGGTGCTTCGTCACTAGGTTTTTTTTAAAAAAAAAAATAGACTGGACAACCATTTGACCAGAATGGTGAAAGGTCTCCTCTCTTGGAAAAGGGGTTGGATTAGAAGACCTCCAAGGTCCCTTCCAGCCCTAGGATTCTATGGTCAATGTTCTATGCTGACCCTTCAACTAAAATGGCAAGTCCATCTAACACGCTCACTTCCATTCCAGCAACGTTGAACTCTGAATCAGCTCTAAGCAGCTCAAGGCATTAAAAAAGCTACAAATAATGTAATTGGAATGAAAAAATTCTGAACACGAATCAGGGTGGCAAATCTGGCCAATAACCATAAAACAAGTAATAGGCACTTGACCGGGGAATCCGTTCCCTCCTGCCCCGAGGCCTGGGAAAGCAGCCTCTGGGCTCTATGCGGGAGGCTCAGTCCAGAGGGCAGGGGCCAGGACAGAACAGCTGTGCTCCCAAGATGGCACCATGTGGTTGAATGAAGCTGGAGAACATCAACTCGGTTGGATTACATTGGCCAGGCAGACGCCATGGCAGAGGAGCCCCACCTATGCCTCCAAGGCTTTTATGGGCCATAGCCAGCACCTTGAATGGCACTCAGAAGCAAACCAGCAACGGTTGCAGCTTGCAAAGTAGGAGAGCCAGGTGGGCACAACGAGACGTCTCCATCTTTGCTGTGCTCTGTACCATTTTTGGTGCTTCTGAGTGGTCTTCAAGGGCAGCTCCATATAAGGAGATAGAGGAAGGAAGAGAAGGGGAGGAGAAGAAGAAAGGTTGTGGAAAAATAAAGAAGGCTAAATGGTAAAAGAGCAACCCCGAATAAGGAAAAATAAAAAAATGAAAGTTAAAAGATAAGATGGATGAAAAATGGTGGATAAATGACTGTACATGTAAATATGTTTATGAGAAATAAAAATAAAAACTTTTTTGGGAAAAAAAAAAGGGCAGCTCCATATAAAGTGTGTTGTGATAGTTGAGCCATGAGGTGACAAGGTGTGAGGAATGGACCTGGTGCAGCAGGTGGAGCCATGCAAAGGCTCTCTTGGCCACTGTTGAAATCAAATATTGAGTCCATAGTGCAACCCATAGAGCCTTGGTAGTACAATGGTCTAAAGCACCCTGTTATTAAGAACAGCTGCCTGCAATTACTGCAGGTTCGAATCTCACCAGGCTCAGGGTTGACTCAGCCTTCCATCCTTTCTAAGGTAGGTAAATTGAGGACCCAGTTTGTGGGGGCAATAAGCTGACTTTGTATAAATATACAAAAGAATGAAGGCTATTGCTTAGCACATTGTAAGCCGCCCTGAGTCTCCGGAGAAGGGCGGCATATAAATCAAATTAAAAAAAAAAAAAAACCATCCAGGGTTAAGGGTAGAATATTCCCAGAACCAGGGGGTTTCGATATCCGCAGCTACTCAATCTTGAAAGGATTAAGTCTGAGTTACTTCCTCTTCCTCTAGTTCTGTGCAGCCTCCAGACACTGGGACAGAAGCTTGACCATGTCCCTTCGTCAATCTGAGGTCAAAAGTCACAATCCAGCCATCTTTGACACAAGTTTGGTGTACAGGTTGAACAAATAAGCCTTGTCGCACTCATTTTATGATCTTTCTTGCTACAGTTCTTAAGTGAATCACTGAAGTAGCAACACTGTCAGACTGGCCACAGCTAGTTCCCTAGGAAAGAAAGACCCTTGACTCCATAGGTGTAAGAGAAAAGGTAGTTTTACTAGAGGTGCTGAGCGCAGCATGAGTGAGGCAAGCTCTGAAGGAAAACGGTATGAAAATCATATATTGAAAGCAATCCCCAATGTCCAAACCCCTCCCCCCGGGAGAATAGTCCAATCAGGTCCTGTTTCAATATTTTGGGAACTTGGTGCCTCCGATGCCTTGGTAAATTCCTTTCCCAGGCCCGGCATCCTTGAAGGCAGGAAGATGGCTGTTTGGCACCTCTGGTTCCTGTCAGGGTCCATACTCCCCAATTTCCCACAGCATTCTTTCCCACCTCCAGCATGCTTCCCCTCCCAGATGCCCCCGCCCCCCTGGTTGTGGCAGTTAGTAGCGAGTTTCAAAGAAAACTAAAGTCGGCAGCTGACAAAACAAGTGAATCTGGCTTCCCCATTGACTTTGCTTGTAAGAAGTTCACAAAAGGTGATCACGTGACCCCGGGACACTGCCATCGTCATGAATAAGAATCAGTTGCCAAGCTCCTGAATTTTGATCATGTGACTCTGGGGATGCTGCAGTGGTCATAAGTGTGAAAAATGGCCATTTCTCAGTGTTGTTGTATCTTTGAACAGTCACTAAATCAACCACTGTATTTTGGAATTCCCATTTTCCAAAGGGCATTCCACAACTTGAGATGGTCAACACAGTCAAAGGCCTTTTTATAGTGAATGAAGCACAGATTGACTTCTTTGGGGTAATCTTTTTGGCTGTCTCAGTTATCCAGAGTGCGTCAGCAATAATATTACTTGTTCCTTGGCCTTTTCTAAAGACAGCCTGGACATCTGGCATCTCCTTCTCCATGCAGGACTCTACGTTGGCCAACCCTAAATATTTATTTCAGTAGCAGATGAAATTAAGGGGATTGTACAATAGTTAACACACTCTATTACATCTCCTTTATTTGGCATGTGCAATAATCTGTTGGCCACTTGTCATTCTCCAGAGAGCCTTTCCTATTCCTTCTTCTGTGGGGAGCCATCTTTCCAGAGACATTTCTTGAATTCCTCCTGCTTCTGATTTAGTAATATCCAGATTGGCAATCAATGTCTCCTTTCAGAGGTTCCTATAAATAGGGACTATCGTCTAAAGTCTACTGGATCGTGATACCTCTCCTGAAGAGACGTTCAGTGTTCTTCTTCCATGTTTATCTCCTTTGAACCAGTTACCAATCAAGGAGAATTTGTGTAGCTCCCTGTTGAAATGAGGGTCCTTGGTGCTCTCTGAGCTTGGCTGTTTTCTTGCAGATTTTGCATTACCCAAACTAGGTAACATCATCAGTGCTAGTGGACATCATCAGGGCTAGCACTGATGATGTTACCTAGTTGGGTAATGAAAGGTCTGCAAGAAAACAGCCAAGCTCAGAGAGCACCAAGGAACAGTTACTATCTGCCTATTGGTCTCCTTCAGCGAAGAGGTCTCCAAAATTGGCAACTCCAAGACTTGTGGACTTCAACTCCCAGAATTCCTCAGCCAGCCACATCTTAAAGTTGCCAAGTTTGGAGACACCTGCTTTAGCATTTCAACTGTAGATGCAAACCACCCAAATATGGAGAACTTTTGGAAGATTTTCTTTGTGCTTGATTCTCTTCCTATCTTTTCTAACAGTTCTCTCAACTCCTTTGTTAAGTTCATTCCTGAAATGTTTGTCTTGGCTTTGACTTCTCTAAATTGGCCAATTCCACGATTTGTTCTGACATTTTGTTTTCTTTCTTGCTTTTGTTTCCTTGACTTTTTCTCTGCATCTATTCCCGCTGGCCTCTTTAGAATTCTCTCTCTCGTTTTTCCTTCTGTGGGAATTGTTCTCAATTTCACTTTCAGGATCTCGTTTCATAGAGTTTCCCATCCTTCCTGCATGCATTAAATCTACTGGAATTTCAAGACATTGGATCCAGCCAGCCTTCCCTTGGAGTTGGTTAAAACTCTTCTGAAGTTCAGGACACAAATAGGAGGACTCCGCTAATCCTACACACACACACACACACACACACACACACACACACCATGATAAAATGAACTCAAGGGTAACATGATTGCTTTTTCCCCAAGGCTGTTCTGCTTATTTAGTTTGAGCATTTACTCTGTGTTGGGCTCCAGAACGGTGAATCCTCTCTTCTTTCTTTCTTTTCTTTTCTTTTCTTTCTTACTTTCTCTTTTTCTCTTCTGTCTTTTTTTCCTCTTCCTTCATTCTTTTTCCTTTTTTCCATTTTTTTCTCATCTCTTTTTTGTCCTTCCTTCCTTCTTCTATCCTTTCTTTCTTTCTTTCTTTCTTTTTCTTTCTTTCTTTCTATCATTCATTCATTCATTTTATATTTCTAAATCATCCATCTCCCCCAAAGAGGTGCTCTGGACAATGTACAATATAATATAGCTGATAAATAAAACAACATATAAAAGTTAACATTAAAATAGGGTTCAAATTTTTAAAATAATAGAATAATGTCAACTAAACATCAAAAGGGGGAAACATCCTAAGGTGGCCATTTAATGCTGGATCATTACAGGTGGGGGGGGGCTCTCAGGGGACTAGCCAGCCCCACAGTTGTGTGGCCCTCTGTGCCCCCACACATGGCTGCCAAGCCACATTTTGTCCCTTTGTGGAAGGCCAAGAGATTGGGGGCTTTCCCCACCTCCAGGGCCAGGATATTCCTCAAAGCAGGGGCAGCGGCAGAGAAGGCCCCCTTCCTAGGCCCCGCCAGTCGAAGTTCTTCGATGGGGGGAGGGGCTCTGCAACTCCCCTCCCCTGCTGTGTCAAGGTGGATGGGCCGATGAGTTGGGGCGAAACCAGTTCTGTAGGTAACCTGACCTATGCCTTGTAGGGCTTCACAGGTGAGGAGCAACACCTCAAATTGGGCTCGGTAGCAAACTGGGTCCCAGTGCAGCCCACAGACCTAAGGTGTTAAAACAGGTAGGCCTCGACTTACAACCGTTCATCTAGTGAATGTGCAAAATTGCAACACTGAAAAAAGTGACTTACGACCACTTTTCACACTTGCAATCATTGCACCATCCCCATGCCCATGTGATCAAATTTGTTCATTTTTATGACGGTCGCAGGTCATGTCGTCCCCTTTCACGACCTTCTGACCAGCAAAGTCCGTGCCGAAGCCAGATTCACTAACAACTTTGTTTCTAACTTAACAACTTGATTCACTTAACTGTGGCAAGAAAGGAAGGTTGCAAAACGGGCCAAAACTCACTTAACGACCCTCTAGGTTAGCAATGGGAATTTTGGCTTGTGTGTGACCCTCTTCTTTTTCCTTCTTCTGTTGTCCCATGCAAAGTGGGTTTGTCTCTCGGTAGCCTTCCAGACTCACGTTCCAATTGTGCCAAGGATGCCCAGTTCTTCCACCTGACCTCCCGTGTTAGGATTGCAAATTCTCCCTGCTCACTTCCTGCCTCCCGGGTGTCACTGTAGAAACATGGGAGGTGGGGGGTGGGTGGCACCACCGTTTCCCTTCCCTGCCAGCCTCTGCCTCCGCCCTCTTGCTTGTCCCTTCGTCTCCCGTGTCGTTGGCCTCCCTCCATGGCTGCATATTTGGTTCTGGGCTTTTGCCATCCTTCTCCTTTTTGCACTGGTTTAATGCCTTCTTGATGAGATTGGCAAGATGCCCGTTGAATCCACCTGCACCAGGCTTCGTGAGAGATGGCCCATCTCTTGCCAAGAATGCTTTATATAGATGATGCAGCCTATTCTACGGTGGAGGAAACCAAAGCTTTCTCCACCACACCCTCTAACCAGCCGTTCTTGCCCATTCTAGAGTCCTCTTCTCTTTTCAAAGATGGATGGACCAAAAAACCCCAAACCCCTTTTCCTTCTTGCCCACGGCTTCCTCGTCTCTGGAGATCCAGTCAATCAACCCTTGGATAGAAATGGTTCCCGCTGCTTTTTAAGGGATACCATAAGACTTTCTACCAATAAAGGAGAATATTTGTAGCTCAGGGTTGAAATGAGGGGTCCTTGGTGCTCTCTGAGCTTGGTGGTTTTCTTGCAAACATTTCATGACCCAACTAGGGAATATTATCAGTGTTAGAAGGGAGTTGTGTTTGCAGAGAGGAGGAGGAGGACTGAGGGGTCCTTGGTGCTCTCTGAGCTTGGACATTTCACAACAAAATTAGGTAACATCATCAGTGCTAGAAGGGAGAGGGGTTTGCAGAGAGGAGGGGGAGGGGGAGGGAGGAGGAGGAGGAGGACCTCCTTTATGGTCCATTCAGCCTCGGTGCAAAAGAGGCAGCAGTGCAGGCAGCAAATTCCCCTGCGCTGATCTTGGACTTGCAGGAAACTTTTTTCAGTATTGATGATTAGAATGACTTTGTTACTATAGAAACAGCTTGAAAGGCTGTGAATTTGAGAGGTAAAAATCGAGGTTAAATTATTTATTGTATTTTACTGCACTGAAGAAAATTGGAAGTCATCCCTTTTCTCTCCCTCTCTCTCTGCACTTTTTCCCCCCTTCCACTTGGCTTCCTAACTTTTGCTTCCTCTGTATTTTTGATTTTGTAACGAAACTTTAAAAAACCCCACCATGCCGGGTGCCCAGGACGGGGTGCCTTGGGAAGGGCGCTCTCCTTGGTGCTGAAATGGGCTGGGCAGTCGCCTCCTGGAGCCCCGCCCCTTTCTGGGGGATGGAACTGACCCCTAGGGAAGAAGGGAGGACGAAGGAAGCCAACCAAGACTTTCCCTGCATCTGGCCACCAAGTGAGGAGGATTTTGCATGAGTCACTGCTCTGGAGGAGAGCAGCTCCGCTGAGTCAGCACAATGCCGGCGCTTCTTGACACCTTCTTGAAGAGGGGCCACCGATGCTGAAGGCTTCGCTGATCCACACCAAAATCTTCCGTGTCTCTCTGGGTTTTTTTCCCCACCCAGAACTGGATTTCGCCTCTCTGAGCACCATCCAAACAGGGATGCGGCTTTTGAAAAGAGAGGCCAACAGCCATCAAGCTCTCGCTGATGGTAGGACGAAGCGGAGGAGATAGAAACACAGAAAAAGACCCAGAGGCCTGTCAGGTCGGCCCTTTGGATTATTCTTGCTTTCCTATTTACTTATTTTTAATTTTCATTTATAGATGTGTTCACCCAAAGCACGTTTAAATTCAATCAATTAGAATAGAGCTGGAAGGGACCTTGGAGGTCTTCTAGTCCAACCCCCTGCTCAAGCAGGAGACCATGTATCATTCCAGATAAATGGCTCTTCAGTCTCTTCTTGAAAACCTCCAGTGATGGAGCACCCATGACTTCTGAAGGCAAGCCATTCCACTGGCTGATTGTCCTCACTATCAAGAAGGTTCTCCTTAATTCAAGGTTGCTTCTCTCCTTGATTTGTTTCCATCCATTCTTTCTTTCCCTGCTTTCACCAGAAAGCACCAGCTTTGGAGAATAGCTTGACCCCTTCCTCTTTGGGGCAGCTCTTCAAATACTGGAAGACGGCTCTCCTGTCCCCCCTGGTCCTTCTTTTCTCTAGACTGGCCAAACCCAAATCCTGTAACCGTTCTTCGTATGTTTTAGTCTCCAAGCCTTTCATCATCTTAGTTGCTCTTCTCTGCACTGTTTCCAAAGCCTCAACCTCTTTTTGCAATGTGGTGATCAAAAGTGGATGTAGTGTCTAAGGTGCGGCCTTACTAAGGCTTTACAAAGCGGTACTAATCCTTCACGTGTAGTCAGTGTAATATTCAATTACCGATAATTGACCAACTGTCTCTGCTGGAAGTTGGTTTCATGATCTTTGGTCAAAGCATCAAAAGACGCATCAGGATCCCTCCAGGTAGTCTGGAACGCAACCCCCAAGCCACAGCCGGATATCTTGGCTATCTAGGCTGGGGACAATGGGAGTTGGAACCCAACCTATCTGGAAGACTTTAGAGCAGTGGTTCTCAACCTTCCTAATGCCACGACCCTTTAATACAGTTCCTCATGTTGTGGTGACCCCCAATCATAAAATTATTCCTAAAACCATCGAAAATATGTGTTTTCCGATGGTCTTAGGTGACCCCTGTGAAAGGGTCATTCAACCCCCAAAGGGGTCGCGACCCACAGGTTGAGAACCACTGCTTTAGAGATTTTCCCCTTTGCTGGCTGGCAGTTCACAAAAAGCTGCTTTTTATTCAGTCAGGAAGTCATCCCATTTCAAGCAGGAAAACCAAAGTGTTGCAAATCGATCAATGAAGACAGGATCTGCCCTGCATGTAAAGTAGAATGCAACACAGCAACAGGGAGAGGACGGCCGCATGTTTTTTTAGTTTAGAAAGGCAGTCTTCAAGTTGTGACCACAGTTGAGCCCAAAATTTATGTGGCTAAGTGAGAAATTTGTTAAGTGGGCTTTGCTCTATTTTATGACTCTTCTTGCCACATTTGTTAAGTGAATCACTGCAGTTCTTAAATTAGCAACACAGTTGTTAAGTGAATCTGGTTTCTGACTTTGCTCATCAGAATGTTGCAAAAGGGGAGATATGACCCTGGGACACTGCAACCGTCATAAATGTGAATCAGCGGTCAAGTATCCGAATGTAAAACGTGACCATGGGGATGCTGCAATGGCCACAAGTGTGAAAAATGGTCATAAATCACTTTTTCCAGTGCCATTGTAACTTTGAATGGTCACTAAATGAACTGTTGTAAGTCGAGGACTATCTATACTCCGCTATGTATATCCTAACTTCTTGGGATGAGGAATATAACAAACAAACAAATAAATAAATAAGTTGCAACTATTCCCACAGGATGCTTCGCTCTGCAGGGAGAGAAAAGAGGAGAGGCATTTAAAAATGGCGCCTCACTCTACCATATTTCCCCGAAAATAAGACCAGGTCTTATATTATTTTTTGCTCCAAAAGAAGCATTAGGGCTTATTTTCAGGTGGTGTCTTATTTTTGTTGTTGCAACAGACGTACTAAATGCGCCCATCTGGCTGACGATCTTAACTGGGGCTTATTTTGGGGATAGGGCTTGTATTACGAGCATCCTGAAAAATCATACTAGGGCTTATTTTCTGGTTGGGTCTTATTTTCGGGGAAATACGGTAGTAGCTTCTTCTGTTAAAACAGGGGTATTAGTCCCCCCCCTTGGGGACTTTTAAGAGACTTCAACACCCAGAATTCCCCCAGCCAGCATCATAGCTAAAACCACTAAAACAATTATCATCATTATTTAAAAAAACCATTACAAACTATAAAGAAAAGGCTAAGAGAAAAACACAGCAGGTGAAGGGATGTTAATAACGGAGCCATGTCACTAGTTCCTAGCACGATGGTGGCATCGAGAGATTTTGCAGGACCTTGAAAAGGCCAGAGGGGATGGAGCCCCCATGTGGCCACCCCAGCAGAAAAGGCCCCCTGCTTAGCTCCCCCTCCCCCAAATGGGACCCACAGCCTGCCCCCTCAGCTGGATCTGGTGGGACAGGCAGAAGTGCCGAGGGAGAGCTGGTGCCTCAGATCCCCTGGTCCCTTTTCCACGTAGGACTTTAAAGGTAAAGCCCAGCATCACGGAAACAAGCTGCAAGTAGTCCTTGACCTACAACCGTTCATTTAGTGATCGTTCAAAGTGACAGCGGCACTGAAAAAGTGACCTTTGACTGGTTTTCACACTTACGACTGCTGCAGCCTCCCCAGGATTACGGGATCCAATTTCAGGTGCTTGGCAACTGATTCATATTTATGACTGTCAGAGTCTCCCAGGGCTATGCGATTCCCTTGAGGGAAGCCCGATTCGCTTAACAACTGTGTCACTAACTTCACAACTGTAGTGATTCACAACTGTGGCAAGGTCACTTAACAACCGTCTTATTTAGCAGCAGAAATGTCGGCCTCAATTGCGGCCGAGGACCACCTGGGATGGCAGCTGCAACTAAACAGCCAAAGAAACTTCTCTGTGGCCCTTTCAGAGCCTGCTCTCTGCTCCTTGATGGGTTCACTCAAATGAGGTGCCCCACAGGTGCTTTTTCATGGGGCCACTGGACTTTCTGCTTTTTCTCTGAAGACGTTTCTCTTCTCATCCAAGAAGCTTCTCCAGCTCTAACTGGATGCAAAGGACCAGCTGTCTGCAAGGAGTATCAATCCTTCCGTTCCCCTCCATCCAGTCAGAGTTGAAGAAGCTTCTGGGATGAGAAGCAAAATGCCTTCAAAGAAAAAACCAGAAAATCCAGTTGCCCCTTGAAAAGGCCCCTTTGGGGCAACCAGGACCTGAACGACTGAGAAGCTCCAGAGACCCTCAGATGAGATTGGAAATGCTGTGGGAAGCAGCTGCTTATTATTGGAGAGGGTTTTAGCCTGATTAACCCCGGTTTTAATGGCCTGAGGGGTCCTGGAGAAATCTTTATGGGCCCTCCAGGGTTACTTTCATGGGGAAACAATGGGCTGCGTGGCTCACACATGACATACGGTGTGTGTGTGTGTGTGTGTGTCCATCTCTCCTCGTAAGCCTTGTGTTGGGGGGGGGAGGCTGGAGGTGCTTGGAGGGGTTTGTTGCTGTTGGGTCAGGTTCTTCACCTTGGTTTTAATCTGCTTTTTATTTGTTTTGTTGGTGTGGTTTTCAACCACCAGTGCATTTCACCTCCTGGGTTACAGGGTGAGCCACCCAATGAAAGTTAAATTCAGTTCCACGTGAGCATGTGGGCAGGGTCATTTCCAGGCAAGGCTGAGCCAGGGCCAGAGTGACCAGGGACAGTCAGGCGGTCACTCTGAGCAGGATTACAAAACCCATGGAGGAAACTGGAGAGGGGGGCAGAGATGGGAGCAGGGGTTCAGATAGACCTCGACTTACACTCACAACGGAGCACAGAATTTCTGTTGCTAAGCAAGACCTTCCTTGCCACAGTTGTTAAATGAATCACTACAGTTATTTATTTATTATTAGTCCAATTTATATGCCGCCCTTCTCCGTAGACTCAGGGCGGCTTACAATGCATAATAGCAACAGCCTGCATACTTTTTTTGTATATACCTGCTTATTAGGGCTTTCGCCCCCCTCCCCCCCAAGCAGTGTTGTTCTATACAAAGTCGGCTTATTGCCCCCACAATCCGGGTCCTCATTTTATCTACCTCCAAAGGATGGAAGGCTGAGTCAACCTTGAGCCTGGTGAGATTCGAACTTGCACTAATTGCAGGCAACTGGCAGCTAAATGCTACTTAACAGCACTTTAGTCCGCTGCACCACTGAGGCTCTACAGTTGTTAAGCTACCAAGACAGTTGCTAAAAGTAAATCCGGCTTCTCCATTGACTTTGCTTGTCAGGTCACAAAAGGGGAATCACGTGACCCTAGGACACTGCGTCCGTCATAAATATGAATCAGTTGCCAAGCGTCCGAATACTGATCACGTCATTGTGGGGATGCTGCAACGGTCATTTAAGTGTGAAAAACAGTCATAATTTTTTCAGTGACTTCAGTCACTAAGTGAACTGTTGTAAGTCAAGGACTACGTGAACCTTAAAGTGAATTAATTTCCTAGTTCCAACCTACTCACCTTAGGCTTTTTTGGTGCTTCAAATATCATCTGAATATCCCGTTTTCTTTCGCATGCTTAATTCCTTGTGCATCATTTTCATTCCTTTGGACAAGACAAAATTCCATTTGGCTCCTTTCCCAGTTTATTAAATAACGACACCGTTAAATACCAAGAGCTCTTGGTTGAAACGCCATAATCTCCAGATTGTGATATTCGACCAGCTTTTGCCATCCTGGCTGCCTTAAGAGGCTTTATTTATTTCTGGTGGTCTCTGGCTGCCATCTAGTGGCATCAAACACCCTGGTGCTGCCATCCTCCAGGCTCCACCGTAAACAAACAATGGTGTTACCAGGATGTGCCAACCAAGATGCTTGGTCTGTGTTGCAGGATGCGTCTAAATTGACTCCTGGTTTTTCTGGAAAACACTCAACCATAAACTGACCTAACAATCCAGGTAGCTTCGCTACACTCGCCAAAGAATTGCCTAACCCAGGTTCACACTACTCAGACCTGGATTTGAGGAGAAACTTCCTGACTGTGAGAACAATTAACCAGAACAACAACTTGCCTCCAGAAGTTGAGGTGCTCCAACACTGGAGGTTTTTAAGAAGAGGCTGGGCAGCCACTTGCCTGAAATGATATAGGGCAGTGATGGCAAACTTTTTCGGCACTGAGTGCCCAAACCAGAACGTGCGTGTCGAGAGTGCGTGCCAGAGCGCCAGAAACCCAAAGACCAGCTGGCGATGGCACATGTGCCCCCAGAGAGGGCTCTGCATGCCACCTCTGTCTGGCACGTGTGCCATAGGTTCGCCATCATGGATATGGGGCCTCCTGCTTGAGCAGTGGGTTGGACTAGAAAACCCCCAAGTTCCCTTCCAGCTCCATTCTGGTGGACTGTTTGATTGAAACCCAGGATGTTGTGTTTACGCAGCCGGTGTGCGCAGGGGCTCTTCTTCACAGACGTTCAGGCTCCACTTGAGCTGGGAATTCAGCCTCTGAGCTGCCAAAAGGCCTGTGGGGGGGGGGCAACTGAACTCCGGAGGCTCCTATGGGTTCTCCATGCCCCCAACCTCCTCTCTGGGCTCCCTGTACCCCAAGCAGACCCACCACCCCGTGGCTGCGAAGGACCTTCGGAGCATTCATGGCCCGTGTGAAGGTGAGACTGTGTGGGACAAGAGTCCTGGGAAGGTCAAAAGACCCTCTCCCCAAAACCCTGGTCTCTGCACTGCAGCCAGCTGGTTGCTAGGGCACAAGGAGTCACGAGAACAGCTTAGTTGGCAAAACCCTCAGGAAGCGCTTCTTCTTCTGAACCCCAAAAGTAGCCACGGAAGGAACAAGGCAGTGGCACGAACAGGGAACCTGGGGGTCACAAGGGCACGGGATAGATGATAGCTTGGGAAGAACAGGAAGGGGGGGCAATGTACTAGTGATTATATAAGGTGTTCCTGGAATTTAGGGGCCCAAGTGCCGATGGCTGCCAGATAATGCAGTGGTAAGCTAAGCAATATTAATCAACATTGATGAGGTCACAGGAGGGGTGGGCTTATGGAGAAGTGTGTAACAACACTGTACAGATAGTCCTCGACTTACAACAGTTCATTTAGCGATCCTTCGAAGTTACAACAGTGCTGAAAAAATGACTTATGGCCGTTTTTCACACTTACGACCGTTGCAGCATCCCCCAATTCAGATGCTTGACAATGGACTCCTATTTATGACAGTTGCAGGGTCCTGGGTGTCACGTGGTCCCCTTTTGTGACCTTCTGACAAGCAAAGTCCATGGGGAAGTCGGATTCACTTAACGACCGTGTCAAGAAAGGTCGTAAAATGGAGCAAAATTCACTTAACCAATGTCTCGCTTAGCAACGTAACTTTTGGGCTCAATTGTGGTTGTAAGTCGAGGACTTCCTGAAGTCCTTTGCACAGACCAAATGGGGGTGACACCCCCCGTGTCCTTTCTTCCCAGGCCAAATAAAGCCTTTGCTAATCTCCCCCTCCGGGTGTGGCTTCCTTGTGCGCTACACACCTGGCAGGACCAGGGACCTCCTGGCACAAGAGTGGCAACTGCAGGAAGAGGGGGAGACGCAGGGGGACCAGGTGGGTCGCATGGCCAGAAAAAAGCTATACGGGTAATCCTCCACTTACATTCATTTAGTGACCGTTCCAAGTTACAACGGTGGCAACGGTTTTTCACATTTACCACTGCAACATCCCCATCATCACATGACCAAGATTCAGAGGCTTGGCAACTGGCCTGGACTTACGACGGTTGCAGGATCCTGGGGTCACGTGATCCTTTCAGGGCCTTCTCCGCTGGCTTTCAACCAGCAAAGTCAAATGGGGAAACCAGGTTTCCTTAATGACTGCATGGTTCACTTAGGAACTACGGTGATTCACTTAGCAACGGTGGCAAAAAAGGAGCAAAACTGAGTTAACAAATTAAATTTTGGACTCTATTGTGGTCGCAAGTTGAGGACTCCCTGTATCCCGGCTATCCCAGAAGGGAAGGAGCTTTGAGGCCGTCTAGTCCAGGGGGCCTCCAAACTGGGAGGACTGGTGGGCTTCAGCCAGCCAAGATGAATTCTGGGAGTTGAAGTCCACCAATCTTCAAGTTGCTAAGACCCCAGGACTAGCCCCCCTGGAATCCCCCCAGCACACACCTGGCTGGTTCACCTGACCTGCTCGCAGGGCTCCAGACCCCCCTGAGGCCCACTGAGAAGGCAGAATCACCAGGGCCTCAGAGGGGGCGGGGCCAGCCCTGCAAAGCCCCACAGGCTCCTTCCAGAAACGGGGGAAGCCAATCCCCCCACGCTCCCTGCCCCCCCAGTGCCTGAAGGTCCAGCAGGTCAGAAGGGGTCAGAGGGTGGCCTGACTGAAAGGCAGGAGAGGTTAGGGGCAGGGGTGAAATCCAGCAGGTTCTGGAGAACCGGTAGCGGAAATTTTGAGTAGTTCGGAGAACCGGCAAATACCACCTCTGGCTGGCCCCAGAGTGGGGTGGGAATGGGGATTTTGCAGTATCCTTTCCCTGCCATGCCCACCAAGCCAGGCCCACAGAACCGGTAGTAAAAAAAAATTGGATTTCACCACTGGTTAGGGGGCTTTCAAGAGAAGGTCCCGAGGGGCCCACCAGGCAGGAAAGCTCCCACCCTCAGTGCCCACCTAAGGCAGGAGCCCCCCACGCTCCACTGGCCCTTTCATCTCCTTGGCAACCTCCGAGCTGCCCCGATGGATGCTTGCCAGCTCCACCAGCCTGCCTGGAAGGAAGGCAGCCCCTGGGTCGGCTCGGCCACCCTCAGCCACACAGGGCCAGAGAGCAGAGGGCTGCTTGGGCAGATTTGGGGCCTGCCACCAAAAATCCCCTTTAATAACAGCCAGTTTGGCCTGGCACCAGGCTAGAAAGCCTCAGGCACTGAGTTCTAGTCCTGCCTTAGGCACGGAAGCCAGCTGGGTGACTTTGGGCCAGTCACCAGGAGACGGGGAGTTCTAGTCTCACCTTCGGTATGAAAACCAGCCGGGTGACTTTGGGCCAATCACTCTCTCTTCAGCCCAACCTACCTGGCAGGGTTGTTGTGGGGAAAATGTGAAAAGGGGAAGGACTATTATGTTTGCCCAGCAGTTGAGTTACTGATAAGAATAAAAGCAGAACATAAAGAGAGAGAGAGAGAGAGAGAGAGAAAGCCACAGCAGGCCAGGTCAGTGGCGAGTGCGCATGGACCGTTCCCACGGCCTGTCCTTTAATCGCTTGGAAGTAAGGCTTGGACGAAGGACACGCGCTAAGACCGACGGTCCCAGGGTCTCACCCAGAGCCTTCTGGGTCCGCCCAGCCCTGACGCGGCACCATTACATTCAAGAACCGGAGATCAGGGGAGGAAAAGGCCCTCGACTCGGAGACCTTGCGGGGATCTTCCTGGGGGAGCCTGGGGACAGACGGACGAACTGGCCCAGCAGCAGGAACCGGCTCTCCCTTCTGCCAGGTCTTTCTCAGGTCGCCCTCCGAAAGCAGGGAGTGGGCGGGGGGAGGGGGCGTAGGAAGCGAATTATATAAAAAGAGGAGCCAGCCCACCCCACTGGAGAAGGGGATGTCCTAAAGGGAAAGGGGCATTTTTGCTGAAGGAGGCAGCCAGGTGCACATACAGTCAAGGTGGCCCGGGAGAACGCGGGACAGGCCGGCCTCCACACCAAAGTAGCAGCAAATCCAAGCCCAGGACCCCCTCTCCTCTCCTGCAGACCCCCCCTCAGGCCTGATATGTTGACAAAGGAAACAGACCCGGGTGAACCCAGGTGAGCGAAGGGATCCCACAGTCTGAGCTGGGGCAGGAGGCCTTGGAGGGGACAGAGGGAGCCTCAGAAGAATTTGTCGTCAATTCTGAAGTGCGGCCGCGTGACGTCGTCGGGGTTGATGAAGACAGAAATGGACTTTCCCGGGTTCTCAGTCACCAGTTGCTGCAGCTTTTTGGCCAGCCGGTCGTCAGGCTGGTTGGGGTCCCCTCCGTCCGACTGGGGGGAGGGGATACTGGTGGTGCTGCCCCTCCGTTGGAGCTCCAGCGTCAGCCGGTTGGCGGCCTTGACGTGTTCGATGGCCATCTGGAGGTGCTCGGCGGGATCGGAGCGCACCGAGGAGAGCTTCCGGGCGTGGAGCATGACCGTCTCCTCGGAGAGGTGCTCCAGCATGTTGCACTGGGGGATGAAGTAGTTGGGGCAGGTCTTGTTCACCAGACAGTGCTGCAGGTCGTCAATCAGGCCCAGCAGGAAGTGGGCGGCGTAATCCTCCTGCAGCAGGTAGCTGGCGGGCAGCCGGTCGCAGGCCCAGAGCATGACGCTGCGCAGGTGGTAGGGACTGACGGCCTTGGGGCGCGAGAGCAGCTTGATGATGATGGCTTTGCAGGCCTGGTAGGCTTGCATGAGGCTGCCGGAGATGCACTTCTTCAACTGCACCTCACTGCGGGCGAAGGACAGGCGCCACTCGTTCTCCTTCCGGCCCTTGTACGAGCACGCAGGGACCAGGTAGAAGCCGCTGATGACCTCCTCCTCCGTGATCTTCCCGTCCCAGAAGTGGTTCTCCATCAGCCAGCTCTGGGCCACGGCCGGCCAGCCCTTGAAGGACACCACGGGCACGATGTCGTACAACATGCGGCTGCTGCCCACCCCCAAAATGATGGAGATGAGGGTGCCGTTCTTCTCCACCTTCTCCACTCTGGGCATCCCCCGCTGGGGCTTCTTCTGGATCTCGGAGAGGACCACGCTGATGGACTCGTAGAACCAGTCGGCCACCCGGGTAGGGGAGAAGAAGTAGTTGGTGGCCCCGTTGAGATGGTCCACGATGGTGCAGCAGTCCTTCCACTTGCTGATGGTCCCTTCGTCAAAAAGCCGCAAGCTTAGCCAGGAATGACACAAGGCGGAGTGGCGCATGTCCAGGGTGACCGGCTGGTTTCGGTCATGCAACTTCAGGGCTGGCACAAGCAGGGTGAAGTCCATGTCATAGTCAGTGCCACGAGCGTAGAAGTTCAGATCGTCCAGATCAAGGTCCACCACGCCTTCTCGGACCCCTCCGGAAAGCAGCAAGTACTCATTGGCGACTGGAAGTTTTTGGTCAAGTTTTTGCACCATGCCTGGAAGGAAGAGAGAAAGAGGTTGAGCCAAGAGCTTGGGACAGAGGGTGCTTCAGAGCCTGCCCCCAAACAAGGGAGCAGGTGGGCTTTCCCCTCCAGGCGGCCAACGTTTTATGGAAGTAGAGTTGGGATCAAAACCAAGAGGGACATTGAAAAAAGTGACTTATGACCGGTTTTCACACTTACGACTGCTGCAGCATCTCAGGGGTCCTGCGATTTACATTCGGATGCTCAACCAACTGAATTCATATTTAAAGACGGTTGCAGTGTCTTGAGGTCACGTGATCCTCTTTTGCAACCTTCCCACAAGCCTAATCAATGGGGCTGTTCTTGAGAGGATAAAACTGGGGTTTTGCGGATCCTTCCTTGAAATCCGGAGGAGAGACGGACCGCGTACAATATATTCTACACACAAGCAGGCTCCCAGATCTATCCACCACGGTCAGCCATGGAGAAGCTCTGGAAATCTGCTTATGTTGGGAATCGATGATCATAAGAAGGGGGAAGGGGAGAACGAACCTTTGCCCTTATAATGTGTGGGGATATTTTCCTCTCTCTCTCTCTTTCTACACAACCATTGACGGACATTTTAGCTTCACCCCACACAAACAAAGGATCCTCCCACCTGATCAGCTCACTGGATCCTATTAACCCCGGGAGGACCCGGAACCTCGTTTCAAGAGATGAAACCATCTCCCCAAGTTGCAAAGGGGCACATAAGTCAACAGAAGGGGCCAATCCAACCCCCAATTCCTCCTCCTGCCAACAACAGGGAGAAGGCTGTGCCAACAGCAGATACGAGGAGGAGTGTGGGAGTGGGTGGGTGTCTTGCGTTGCCCTCAACGGTAGAGGCAGAGAAAACCCCAATTCTGAGAGGCAGCCTGCTTGTTCTTCTAGATCACAGGGGGTGGCCTTCTCCTTCAAAAGAGGGGCCCTTCTGCATGTTCCCCAAATTCAGACTTCACCAGATATTGTCCGTTGTGTAAAAGCCAGGGAGAGGCACAGCTCGCCTGTGAGAAAAGGAAGGGTGTGTGTCCATACTTCCTGAATGCAATGTACATACAGGTAGGTCTGAACTTACAACCAGCTACGAGCTACTTAGTGGCCATTCAAAGTTACAATGGTCCTATTTGGGGGGGGGGGTTTACTTACGATCCAGATTTGAAGTCCCAACAGACACCCCCCCCCCCATTGCTTCCGGTCACATGACCACCCATGGGCCCTGGGCAGCCAGTCTGCAGTTTGCAGAAACATTTGACTTCTGGGTTTTTTGGCAAAAGCCTGCCCATAGCCACCACAGCGTTCACTTAATGACGGTTGCAAAAAAAAAGCCCTCAAATAAATCGGGTTGGTTGTGTAACTGACCCTCTTTAAGACCATGACGAGTCACAACCGTGATGGTCAGGCTCCATTACAGTTGCAACTCGAGGACTTCCTGTGTTGACTTTTTCTAAGCACGTTATTACATCAACCTGCCTTGAGGGAGGGAGGGAGGGAGGGAGGGAGGCGTCCCTAGGGATGTCAGAAGTTATTTTGGGGGACCTATTTTTAAAATCACGTGTTGGCTGAGTGTGCTGATGTGCTCTCTCTCTTTCAGGGACTCAGAAGGAACCGGAACTTCTTGGGGAAGAGGAGGGGAAAAAATCTCCCCGATTTCTCCCCCTCCCCCCCAGTTCAACCTCTGCTAAAATTACCCCTGAAAGATATCCAGAATTTTGCACAAATAGCGAGCGTTGCTCAAGACCAGCCCAGGAAATGTCTTAATTCACCTTCTTTAATTATAACATCCATCCCACTGCAATTCTATGGCTCCATATTTATGGTGGCCTTATTATGATTTTATCTTAATTTAACCTTTTATCTCCTACACTGCATTGTCCACATATCTTTCATATATACAGTGTGTACTTGGTGATGGTTTTATTTAAACCAAATTTGTATACATCAGTGGTTGCGTGACCTCTGAAGATGCCATACGCTAAATAAACAATAAACCTTCGTAAAATGAAGCGTTTTCTGCAAATTATGCACTGCTGAGCCCATATTTCCCAGACTTGAAGGGCTGGTAGCATCCAATAAGCCTCCACTGTTACCCCAAAATGCATTTAGCACCCCTCAATCAGGGCAGGGAATCAAGACTGGGGCTGGGAAGGGGGGAGCGGTCAGGTTGAAGCCCTCCCCTTTTGGAAAAAAAAACGGCATTTCGTTGGTTCGGGGAGCAAAGTTTACCAAGCCTTTGTGTCATCTACAGCAGGGGTCTCTAACCTTGGCAACTTTAAGCTTTGCTGTTAAGCTTTGCTGGCTGAGGAATTCTAGGAGTTGAACTCCACAAGTCTTAAAGTTGCCAAGGTTGGGGACCCCAGATCTACAGCAGCCTTGCCTGCCTGGGTGCCCTCCGGATCGCCATATTGCTATATCAAGAGGAAAGTGGCACCACAATGGTAGGGGAGATGCCCTCAGGGCAGCACAGCCCCCCCCCGCCCCCCAGGAGCTTCCACTTCTTCAAAGCCCCCCAAGGCCAGAAGTCCATCAGGCTCCCCACAAAGCACCACAGTGGTGCGAAGACTTTGGGCCCAGGAGCCACGTTTCACCTGTGGCAGCTTGAAGATGGCTGGACTTCCAACTCCCAGAATTCCCCAGACAGCTTTTATTGCTTTAATCCCTTTTAACAGTTTTAAAATGTGCTTTAAGATTTCAGTGGTAATAAGGGACCCAGAGTCCTTTGCTAACATGGGTGGCTATAAAAATCAAAGCAAATCAACAATACGCCAGCCCTCCTCTCCACCCAATCTCCTAACTGCTAAGCCCCGTCCATCATTCCTCAGCCTCCTGGATCCACCACCAGAGGGAGACACTTCCCCACCTCTTTGGCTCAACTCTGTTTCAATACAGGTAGATCTCCACTTACGACACTTCATTCAGTGACCGTTCGAACTTACAACAGCACTGAAAAAAGGGTCTTATGACCATTTTTCACACTTACGACCGCTGTAGCATCCCCGTGGTCACATGATCAAAATTCAGACACTTGGCAACTGACTCATATTTATGACGCTTGCCGTGTCCAGGAATCACGTGATCCCCTTTTGCGACCTTTTGCCAAGCAAAGTCAATGGGGGAAAACAGATTCACTTAAGAACCGTGTGACTCACTTAAGAACTGCAGTGATTCGCTGAACAAATGCGGCGAGAAAAGTCGTAAAATGGGGCAAAACTCAACAAATCTTTCACTTAGCAACATAAATGTTGGGGTCAATGGTGGTCATAAATTGAGGACTACCTGTACACTTTCTGCTTTCACTCTGGAACTATTGTGAAGATGCCTCCCTGCACACACACACACACACACACACACATACACACAGAGCTGCCCCTGTCAACCAGGGCCGGACAAGGCCAGCCTGGGAGGTCAGGGAAAACTTGCAACCAAGCACCCTTCTTGAGCTTCAGGCCGGGGGATTCATTCCTCTGGGCTGCCCAGGGGTGGCAGAGCAGCTACAGAGACCCCAGACCCCTGGTCTCCCCCCCTCCCCTTCAAATCCTGCTCCAGTAATAGATCCTAACTTGTTTCCCCCTCCCCCCTCGGGCCAGGCCTTGTCTGCCTCTTCCGGAGCCTCGTTTTGCACCTGCAAAAATCACAACTGGAGAGTCCGCGATTGTTCCTGAATTCCTCAAAGGCGGCTCTTTATCCTGGAAGCCACAGCCAAGTCCTTGTCTAGGAAGAGAACAAGCCGGCCAGTGTCGCCACTTCGCTGACCACGAGGCCAAGTTGGCTCAGCGGCCGGAGGAAGGATCTGCGGAAGTCCAGCTGCAACGAGACAGGCCTCGTCTTTGTTGGTGCCCAACACACGGATTCCCTCCCCCCTCTCCCCCAAACACACACATCTGCAGAGGACCAGCAGGGTTTCCCACAGCTGCATGGAGACAAAACCTTTGGAGCGCCCCTCGCCTGGCCCTCCCCCCTTTGGCTGGCAGCTGCCCCTTCCGAGGTGGTCCCTGGGCCCTCCCAGGGGAAGAGAGGAAGGAGGATGAGGCTCTGGAAGACCCTGGCCTGGCACCCAGAAATGGGCTCTCCAGCCACTGCCAGACCTCTCCATCCATTTACAAGCCAAATACTCTGGATTTCTACCCACTTCAGTACCAAAGCAGCTGAAGGCAGGACAAGAAGCAACGGACGGAAACTAATCAGGGAGAGAAGCAACCTGGAATTAAGGAGGCATTTCCTGGCAGTGAGAACAATCAAACAGTGGAACAGCTTGCCACCAGAAGTTGTGGGTGCTCCAACACTGGAAGTTTTTAAGAAGACAAGCATTTTTCCCAAATGGTGTGAGGTCTCCTTCTTGAGCAGGGACCTCCAATGTCCCTTCCAGCTCTCTTATTCCAAGAAAATCAGATTAAAGCAGGCTAAGCCGAAGGTCTGGTCTCCAAAGCACGTGAGGGCAGGAGAAGAAGCAACTGATGGAAACTACTCAGGGAGAGAAGCAACCGGGAGCTGAGGAGGAACTTCCTGACAGGGAGAAGAGGTTGTGGCAGCCCCTCAGAGGCTGGAGGGGCTTGAAAGAGATGTTGCAAGAAGCAGAAGCTGCACTGAAGCCAAGGCGAGAGGAGGGCCCTGCACTGCACGGGTTCCCCAAGATCCCATCTGCTCCACAGGCCCAGCTGGAAATCCTCTCCTGCGCCCGGCTCCTCCTTTGATCAACACGCTTCAACTGCTCAGACGCCAGAAAATGAACCCAGATTCGCTGCATGGCATGAAGGCAGAGCTCAGGCTCCAAAGCAACGAAGGAGGAGAAAGGCAGGACGGCTGTTGTGCCAAAGCCGGCAAGCGGAGGAGGCCTAGCAAATTCCAGGCCTCCGGGGCAAAGAGGGCGGGGACCGAATTACGTGGGCCCCGGGGCAGAAGGGCACGGCTCGGGAGCAGTCACCACCTGGAGGAAATCCAAGTTGGCACCTCACCCTGCTGGCTGCAAAGAAAGAGGGAAAACCTGCACTGAGAGTCTAAGGGCAAAATCCTCCTGCCTATTAAAGCAGGGGGTTGGACTAGAAGACCTCTAAGGTCCCTTCCAGCTCTACTCTGTATTGACTGAAGATCAAATGCTCTGCTTTGGCATATCGGGGGGGGGTCCCCTGGGCCCTCTCCCTTAGGCAAAGCCAGGCTTGGACCAAAGGCAGGAGGGCTGCCCTTCGCCCCCTCCCCAGTTCAGAGAGGAAGAAGATCCTGGTACAAGCACCCAGAGGATGAGACACTTTGGGGACAAGGGAAGGATGCCACACAGCACCTTTCTGCCAACTGATGCCCTCACTTCAAGGCCCATGGTCCACAGACCCCATAAAGCCAGACTCCCAGGATTTCAGTCCCCCAAAAGGAAGGGAAATGGCTGCCAAGCAGAATCCGGTTCCCAGGCAGAGGGGCCGCTTCGTGCAAAGAGAACCAGATGCCACCGGACCATTTTCACCCAAGCAGCTTTTCCAAGCCACCCCAAACCTCCCTCTCCCTCCCTCCCTCCCCCAGGCAGGCCCTGCTGCCAGACTCATCCGTGACCCAGGAGGTTCTGGGTAGGGTTGCCCCAAAGCAAACCTCCTTTGGCAGAGAGAGAGGCCTGGGCACCTCTCCGGACGAAACGCCACGAACGCCTCATGCCGTCTGCCTCCCTCGCAAGGCCCCGCTGCATCTGTACTGGGGTGGACCCAGAAAGGGCAGCAACCCAATGAAAGCCTCCTCCATCGAGGGGGAGTCAAAGGCCACTTCAGGACTAAGAAGCTGCCAGGCTGCAAAGGTGGCAGCCCTGGCACCCAGCCGGTCTCTGCTCACCTTCTGCAGAGGAGCTGGAATTAGGAGAACGAGCCAGAGAGATCCAGGCGCCCCCAAAATGCCAGCTCTTCTCCCCCTGCCTGGCACCACAAAGGAGCAGCTCCTGCCCCTCCCTGCCCCAGAGGTTCTCCCCCTCCTTCCCTGCCCAACCCCCAGCCCCACAAGGCGGACTACAGGCAGTCCTCGACTTACAACCACCATTTCTGTTGAGACAGGCAAAGCAAGAGTTCTGCCCCATTTTACGACTTTTCTTGCCACAGTTGTTAAATGAATCCAGCTTCCCCCTTGGCTTTGCCTGCCAGAAGGTCACAAAAGGGGATCACGTGAACCCCCCCCCACCCGGGACACTGCGACTGTCATAAATATGAGTCAGTTGCTAAGCATCTGAATTTTGGCCACGTGACCCTGGGATGCTACAACAGTCATAAGTGTGAGAAACTGTCATAAGTCACTTTTTTCAGCACCATCGTAAGTTTGAACGGTCACTAAATGAATGGTTATAAGTCTAGAACTATCTGTATTTCCTTTCCTTTCCAGGGCCAGCCTGACCGAAGGGGAGGCACCCAAACAAAGGGGCTCCATAGGAGACGACCAGGCTGAACCTGAGGGAGAGGGGCCAAAGGCACCATCAGTTTGGAGTCCCCCCCAAACGAGACCTTGAAGTCTTGTCTGGCACCAATTGGCCTTGGCCGTTAGTAGATCAGATTGTTTTCTATCTATCTATCTATCTATCTATCTATCTATCTATCTATCTATCTCATCTATCAATCATCTATCATCTATTTATCATCTGTCTATCATCTATATCATCTATCTATCATCTAACTATCCATATCTATCATCTATCTATCTATCTATCTATCTATCTATCTATCTATCTATCTATCTATCTACCATCTATCATCTATCTATCAATCATCTATCTATCTTTATCATGTCTGTCTGTCTGTCTGTCTCTATCTGGTGGCACAGAGGTTAGAATGCAGAATTGCAGGCCAATTCAGCTCACTACCAGGAGTTCAATCCTGACCAGCCCAAGGTTGACTCAGCCTTCCTTCCTTCCTTTCTTCCTTCCAGTAAAATGTCAGTAAAATGAGGACCTTGCAATATGCTGACTCTGCAAACTGCTTAGAGAGGGCTATGCTACAGCATTTGCTAAAGCACTATGGAGCAGTATATGCGTCTAAGTGCCATTGCTATGAAATGAACTCTAGCCTGGCTCCTGATTTCCTGCGCCTGGCAGTCCCTCCTTCTTGGCAGCAGAGAAGGGTCTGCATGGGGACAACCCCCACCCCAAGGGCTCGCCCACGGAAAGCAGCAAAGCTGGACCCCAAGCAGGCAGCCCAGAGCACCTGCAAAGCCAGCCGGTCCCCACCCATTCCACAAAGGCCATTCCAGCAGCCGAGTTTTACACACACACACACACACACTCAGCACGATTCCTGTATGCAGCAAACGGGGCTTTGCAAACATCGGAGGAGCTTCCGAGTACACAGAACGATTATCTGCTCCCGAGGCTGCACCTTCCCCTGCCAGCAGCCGGTTTCCTTGGGCAGCCTGCAGGGAGCAGGACCCAGAGAGTACTTCCACAGGGCCCAGGCACAAAGGGCGGCGTGCCAAACAGGCGTGCCCGGAGCATGCCACACCTGGGGATCCCTTCTGATTTCGGCAAAGCTGAGTTTCCACAGATCATGTGCTTGGCACATGCCCACTTCCCACCCTGTCCTGGCACGCTTCTCACTCACTTATTATTCTTGGCTACCTCCCCCACCTCTTTTCTCCTTTCCCCCTGCAGACCCCCTGCAGTCTAGTGAAAAGGAGGACAGGATAGCAGTGATCCAGTATTTGAGGGGCTCCCACAGAAAAGAAGGGGTCCATCTATTCTCCAGAGCATCAGAAGGCAAGGCAAGAAGCAATGGACGGAAACTAACCAAAGAGAGAAGCAACCTGGAATTAAGGAGACACTTTCTGACAGTGAGGTCAATTAACCAGTGGAACAGAAGTGGCCTCCAGAAGTTGTGGGAGCTCCATCGCTGGAGGTTTTTAAGAAGAGATTGGGCAGCTATTTGTCTGAAATGGTATAAGATCTCCCGCTTAAAGCAGGGGGTTGGACTAGAAGACCTCCAAAGTCCCTTCCAACTCTGTTATTCACAACCTGACACAAACCTACAACTCTGCCCCACAACAGGGGTGGAAAGAGGAATGCAGGCCCTGGGCAGAGCTCAGCAACTCTGCAGCCACCCCGAAACCACTCCATTAGATATGCAGGCTGCCAATTCTGCAAGTGGAAACGGGGAATTCTATCCTGACTGCAAATTCTGCAGTTGGAAATTCTGAGATGCCTCCAATTTTAGCTCTGGCTGGAGAAGTCTGGTGGGTCTCCACACATAAGCAGGACCGGATCTGATTAGTCCTGGCTGAAGTACATCCTAATCAAGGTGGATAAAAATCAGATTTTTTTAAAAAAAAATCATATTTTTTTTATTTAAATCGGATTTTTTTGATTTAAATCAGATTTTTTTTATTTTTATCGAATTTATTTTAATAAAAAACTTTTGGGGTAAAAATTTATAACATAGTTTTCTATTTAAGATACATAAATAATTTAGTTTATTCAGCATGAAGTGGAGCTTAGTTATGTAGCAGGAGGCTGTATATTCTGCAACACTGAGACTATCGGTGAGTCCACAGTGGGTCAAAGGAGTAGCAGAGATGGCAGTTGCTCTTTAAAAATTATGATTTAAATCAAGTTGATTTAAATCAAGCCTTTTTACTAGTGATTTAAATCATGATTTAACTTGTGATTTAAATCAACTCGATTTAAATCAAATCCACCCTGATCCTAATTGTCCCTGAAGTTAGCTTAGCTCCGCCTCCTTTGACACCCCAGAAGTCCCTCAAGATCTGGGCTTCACAGTGGAGACGGGCTCAGGTGGCCAATTTTATCCTGCCTTTGTCTGCAGTTTGTACCTTTTTATAACTTTTATATAATTATTTTTAATGTGGATTTTTATATTTTCAGAGCTATTGTTTTACCGAATGTTGCATATCTCGCTTTTTGAGAGGTGGGTGGTGTGAAGGACGGTGTCTGCAAAGGGGGAGGTGGTGTGATGGACTACAATGAAGAGGCAGATTCCCCGGGAAGAAGGGAGCCCATTCCAGGAAGGGGAGGAGGGGTGAGACAAGAGGCAGCCCAGCCCAGAGACGAAGAGGAAGAGACTTAGGACAGCCCCTCCCTAGAAGCTCCCAGGGTGAGAGCCATAAAGGTCTAGTCTAGTCTGGCAAGATTCTGTCTCTTGGGTGGGAGCAAATAAAGAGCTGGACTTTGGCTGCTATGTAGTTCTTGAGCTGGGCTTAACAAGCAGCAATACAAATTTGATAGAGACAGACAGACAGTCGAGAAAGAGATGTAGGTAGGTAGGTAGATAACAGGTAGGTGATGAGGAGGAGGAAATAGATAGACAGACAGATGTAGGAAGGGAGAGTGAGTGAGAAAGAGAGAGAGTTGAAGGCAGGAGGTAGATGATGGGTATCTAGATGATGATAAGAGGAAGAGATATAGGTAGGCAGGTAGGCGGTAGATTGTCAGATGTGAACAACCAGGTCCACACGTGAAGAATTCAATTAGCTGATTTACTGCTGAAGCCCCTTCCCAGGAATCTCTTCCAAGAGATGCTCTGCAGTTGGGTGAAACTGAGACGGTTCAAGAGCCTTCAAAGGAGCTTGGGCTTCACCCTCTTATGACTCCACGGAGGCTCTAAAGCAGTGCCCCACTTGACTCCTCCCCCCGGCTCTGCCAGTCTCCCTCCAGCCCAGACGGAGGGAAGGGCCAGCCGCGACTGCACCGCTGGGTAAAAAGCCACCTGGGCTTTCCCTTCTCACGGGAGCAGCCGTCCTGGGCTCCATGAGGTGGATTCCTACCGAGCCACAAGGCGCCTCAGCGGGAAGTCAGCTTGCAAACCAGGCTTAACAGCTCCAAAGGAGCGAAGCCAACCAGATGCACCGGAGGGAACCCACAACGGTGCCGCATGCGTGACAACCCCATCATCACACAAACGAGGCCAACTCCCTCATCCGCTCGCTCAGGCGGCTTCAACAAACGAGGGCTTCCTTTGCAAAGGCTGAGCACAATAGGTGAGCTCAGCCGGCCGATCGGAAGATGCCCAAAGGGCAGAAACGTTTCCCAGGGCCGTGCCTGGAAATGGGTTGCCCACCCACCCCCCCTGCTTCTTCCAGATCTCCCCCTTCTGCAACAGCTCAGCCGTGAATGATTTTTCCCTTCTCCAAGCTGCAGGTGCCTTTGCATGCAATCCCCTGCGTTCAATCCCATGCCCAAAGCAGCAGCACGTGGCCGGCTCCTCCATCCCAGCGAGAGGCTTTCTCCTCTAATCCGCCTCCAGGGCAGCACAGGCAGCAGATGGCATCGCCCTGCAGGCTGCATGGACGCCGGGAGGCTCAGGAAACGAGAGGCGAGGCCAGGCCACTGAGAAAACCAACCTTCCGGCACCGTGTCCCAAAGGTGCCTCTGCAACTGACTTTCTCCAGGGTTTCTTCTTCTTTGAAAACGTTTCGCTTCTCATCCAAGAAGCTTCCTCAAGTTCTAACTGAATGGTGCGGAATGGAAGGATTTGCAAAGAAAACAGATATAAATCCCACCCAGAGAACAGCTCAGGCTCTGCTAGGGAGACGTTCCCCCAGGATGGGCTCCAGCAAGAGTCCGAAAGCTCGGAAGATTAAATCTCTGGTCCTGGCGACTGACCCAGGTTTGATCCTGCGCCATTATCCCGGGACGCGTCTCTTCGCCTTCATTCATGAGCTATAACTCCTTCCACTCCCCTCCGTTCCGTCAGAACTGAAGAGGCTTCTTAGCGAAATGTTTTCAAAGGGGGAAAAAACCCCCAGAAAGTCCAGTTGCCTTTTGGGAAAAAAGCACTTTTGGGACCACCCTGACCTGGATGAGGGGGGAGAATCTCCCTATGGACTTCAAGCACAACATCTCCCTTTTCATGAATGGGGCAAATGCTGGGGGGAGGGGGCACACCTGTGTGTCCAGGTGCAAAAACCCACGGGTGCCAAGTCGAAATTAAATTTGGCATCAGCCTGTGCCACCCGGCCAGGCAGGGAAGTTACGTTGCAGAGCCTGGTAAAGAATTCCAACTGGGGGGGGGTTGTTTCCCAGGAAGAGAGCCTTTTCTGCCATTGCCCCCATCCTATCACAGACACACACACACACACACACACACACACACACAGAGACGAGGCCCAGAGCCCCCCTCTGCAGGCCTTCTGAAAAGAAGTTAAAAGAAGTTAAGTGGCTCCTGAAAGCCCCACCCCCACCTTTGAACTAATTTTAATCTCTTGCCTTCTCTTATCATTTTTAATTTTTATATGCACTCTTTTATATTTTAACATTTTATTATACAGGTAGTCCTCAACTTACAACCGTTTGTTTAGTGACCATCCAAAGTTACAGCGGCACTGAAAAAAGTGACTTATGACCAATTTCCACACAACCGTTGCTACGTCCCCGTGGTCACGTGATCAAAATTCAGATGCTTGGGAACTGACTCACATTTATGACGGCCACAGTGTCCCGGGATCAAGTGATCCCTTTTTGTGACCTTCCAACAAGCAAAGTCAACGGGGAAGCCAGATTCACTTAACAACCGTCTTACTAATTTAACAACTGCAGTGATTCACTTAACAACTTTGGGAAGAAAGGTTGTAAAATGGGGAAAAACTAATTGAACAACTGTCTCACATAGCAACAGAAATTTTGGGCTCAATTATTATTATTATTATTATTATTAATTAGATTTCTATACCGCCCTACTCCCGAAGGACTCAGGGCGGTGCACAGCCAAACAATAAAAACACATACAATACAAAATTTAAAAAATAGAATAAAATCAAATTAAATAATTTTGGCCCCGACAAATTTAAAACCCCAAACTTTTAAAACCAATTTAAAATTGAATATATAAATACTAAAAGATATTTAAAATTTTAAAAATCTTTTATAAAAGAGGGGGAAAATTAGGCCAGGCCGGCCTGGTGCAATAGTAAGGTCTTTAAGGCACGGCGGAAGGTGCGCAGATCCGGGATCCTCCGTATCTCTGGGGGGAGCTCGTTCCAGATAGTAGGTGCCCCCACAGAGAAGGCTCTCCCCCTGGGGGCTGCCAGTCGACATTGTTTGGCTGACGGCACCCGGAGGAGCCCCTCTCTATGGGAGCGTACCGGCCGGTGGGAGGCTATTGGTGGTAGTAGGCGGTCCCGCAAGTACCCGGGTCCTAAGCCATGGAGCGCTTTAAAGGTGGTAACCAAAACCTTGAAGCGCACCCGGAAGACCACCGGGAGCCAGTGCAGCTCGCGCAGGAGAGGATTGCGGTCGTAAGCAGAGGAATACCTGTACTCTATACTGTTTTTGTAGCTAAACGTTTTATTGTGCACCCTCCAGAGTTTCCCTTGAGGGAGGCGGCTGGTACAGAAATGTGAAGAATAAACCGACTGCTCTATTTATGGTCTGCCTCTAATACAGGAATCTTCCCCAGCCTGGCAGCCTTGTCCTGGGAACAGACGGGACGGTCTGAACGATGTTTCCTACAGTCCTGATGGGGAGCAAAACGGAGCAACTCTTTAATAATGAAATTTAACAGGAAGAAACGCAAACTTTGTCAAACGCAGAATTCAAGGCAAGAGACGCAGAATGGATTGATGGCAGCATTTGAAAATGATCGGCCCTTCGTACCTTGACTGCAAACTGACCCGTAGCCTGAAAACAAGGTGGAGCTGCTAAAAATGCACCATTGATGCACTGCATCCATTGAAGAATAATTTCCAGTGAAATCTCTGCAGGAAAACCATCCAGCTCAGAGAGCATCAAGGAATCCACAACTCTCCTCCTCCCTCCACACAAACCCCTCTCCCTTCTAGCACTGATGATGTTCCCTAGCAGGGTCATGAAACGTCTGCAAGAAAACCACCAAGGTCAGAGAGCACCCAGGACCCCTCAGTCCATTTCTTCCTCCTCCCCCCCTGAAGAAATTCTCTTCTTTCGGAGCAGGGCTGAGCCTGTGCCCGATGGCCCAGAACCAATGATAGGTTAACCAGTATTTCCCACGTTTTTTCCCCAGACTTTACAGATTATACTTCCAAACCACAGTCTGCTTTGAAGGTAACCCAATTTTTCCCCATAAGTATTGATTATTTCCTGGGGCTCAAGAATGTAAAGCCTAAAGGGGTCTGAATGGATACATCTGTGTAATTTTGGGGGGGCCACAATATTCTTCAGCCCGTGGAGGAGATCAGCCAAACCTGGTTAGTGCCACTTGTGCCACTTTCCGAGACTCGACCACTTTAACGCCGGGCTAAAACCAACGTCGTTTTTCAATGATTTGCTAGGAGAAGATTTAAGAGCGCCATCCTACGCTCCACTTTGAAGACGTCCCACTGAGCCAGATGGGCTTACGTCTGCGTAGTGGAGTGGCGGGTGCATCTCCTGTGACCTTTCTGGAGCCTGGAAGGTGGACCAGGGGTCAGCTAAGGGGCCAGAGAAGGCAAGGCAGGATGGCCAAGCCTTCAGAGTAACCACGGTGGGGAGCCCTTCCAGAGTCACAGGAGCAACCCCAGACAAAGAGTCTAAAGCTGTGGGGGGGGGGGGGGAAGCAGCTTTTCAAAGAGGACATTTTCTGCTCCACAAAGCAGAGAAATCTTCCATCAAGCAACAAGGAGAAAACTGCTCTCTCAACAAAGGCGATCAGGAGGCTGGGGGACCTCAAGCATACAAAGAACAGTTGCAGGAATTGGCTGTATCTAGTTTAATGAAGAGAAGGACTGGGGTGACAGGATAGCATCTTCCAATATTTGAGGGGCTGCCACAAGGAAGAGCGAGGTCACTCTCAACCTGTTCTCCAAAGCCCCTGAAGGCAGGACAAGAAGCAGCAGGTGGAAACTCATCAAGGGGAGAGGCAACCTGGAACTAAAGAGGAAATTCCTGACAATTAACCAGCGGAACAGCTTCCCTCCAGGAGTTGTGAATGCTCCAACACTGGAGGCTTTTAAGAAGAGACTGGACAGCCACTCATCTGAAATCTCCTGCTTGAGCAGAAGGCTGGACTAGAAGACCTCCAAGGTCCCTTCCAACTATATTATTCTGTTCTGTTTTATTTATTTATTATAAATCTGTTCTGTTATTCTGTCATTCTTTCTAATGAAGCCCAAATAAAGTCCAGAATGGTGTAGGATCTCCTGCCATGCACAGGGGGTTGGACTAGAAGACCTTCAGGTTCCCTTCCATCCCTACTATACTATGTTCTACTGTAATCTACTGCAGGGGTCTTCCCCAGCCCTTCCGCCCCCCATGGCACAGCTCTTTGGGCAGCTGTCCCACTGGGGTCTCAGCAGACCCTCTCTCCAAAGAGAGGGGCAGGCACTGGATTGAGGTGTTAAATTGGCACCTGCCACCCAGCTGTCTTCCCAGGAGATTCCCATGCTCCAGCAGGCTTCTCAGCCCGAGGGCCCACCTGGGAGATGAGCAGGGCCAGTCCAAAAGCATTCTTGGGCTCCCGTGCCAGGCCCTTGCCACCAGCATCAACAACGGAGGGCAGACCAGCAAGGGCGGGCAAGTCACGAGGGCGCAAGAGAAGTTATCTCCGCGGGCACCGAGCTGCTCCAAGCAAGGTGATGGCTGCAGCTGCCCATGGCTGACTCGGGCAGGGCTCCCCTGGCAGCAGAGCAGAACATCTGGAAACTAAGGGGGGAGGGGAGGATTAGTCCACAGATGCAACGGGCAATGCCACCAGCAACACAGGGAAGGCCAGGCTGCAAGCCCATTCTCTCCCCCACCCCCACCCCGTGGCTTCCCACGAGATTGCCTCCACTTGGCAATCCTCCCCTGGGAAAAAGACAATAATATCTGGAGAACCCCCAACCCAAGAGGTGTTGAAGCTCATTGGAAGACTTGAGTCCCTCCGGGGAGGAAGGTGGGCTTCAAGGACCCCTCCCCACACTCACACCCCAAAGGACCAGTTTGTCAGGAGAGGCCCAGGGAGCAGCAGGCCTTCTTCCGGAGTGGGGCTCTAGGCCCCCCGGCTGCAATGGAGCCCTTCAGGATCTTTCCTTCCTCTTGAGGGAGGCAGGAAAAACAGGGACCCCCCAAGACAAAAGTTAGGAACCAGCAATACAGTTCCTGGAAGGTTGAGGAATTCTGCCAACCTCTCCCTCTGCACATCCCAAGGAAGGTATTTTCCCAGGATGGGATAAGGCAGGGGTGAAATGCTCCCGGTTCAGACTGGATCACCCGATCCAGTAGCGATGGAGGCGGGTGGTTCGGAGAACCGGTAGCAAAAATCCCTGTGCCCCCCCTCCACCATGCCCAGCTGAGCCACACGATCATCAGAGGCATTTTTTTTTTTTACTTTTAAAAGCACTTTTTCTACAACCTCTTCCGCTGAAAAAATGCTTTTAAAAGTGATGATTGCGCTGCTCAGCTGGGATCATCAGAGACTTTTCAAAGCATTTTTTTCTGCAACCTCTTCCGCCAAAGAGGAGGTTAAAAAAGTGCTTTGAAAAGTCTGTGAGGATCCCAGCTGAGTTGCCTGATCGGCAGAGGCTTTTCAAAGCATTTTTTTGCAACCTCTTCGGCGGAAGAGGTTGTAGAAAAAATACTTTGAAAAGTTTTTAAAAAAAAAAAGTTGGCCACGCCCACCGTCACATTACCCCACCACCACCAAGCCACGCCCACAGAACCAGTAGTAACAAATTTTACATTTCACCCCTGGGATAAGGTCTTCTGCCTTGCGCAGGGGGTTGGACTAGAAGACCTCCAAGGCCCCTTCCAGCCCTAGGATTCTGTTTCAGCACACTGAGCCAAGACAGAGGGAGCTGCAGCTGCCTGCTGAGCTTGGCTAATGCATTAACCCCGATTTGTTTGCATGGCGCATTCGGATAATGAAAACACAGGGCCAGAAGTCTCTGACACAGCTGGGTTTTCCAGTAGGGACAGTCTGTGTCTGTAGCCCACATGCCTCTGGATGAGCGTGAGTGTGTGTGATTGTGTGTGTGTGTGTGTGTGAGAGAGAGAGAGAGAGAGACAGAAAGAGGGAGGAAGAAACAGAGTGACAGAGAATTAGAGAGTGAATGAGAAACAGAAAGAAAACAAGAGACCAAAAGAGAGAGAGACCAAGAGAGTGAGTGAGACAGAGAAGAAGAGAGAGAGAAAAAGAGAGAGAGAAAGGGAAGGAAAGAGAGAGGGGGGGGGAAGCAGCCTTTCCAACTCCCTCCGTGCCCTCCTTGTGTGTTGTTGCTCTAACCAGCCTGGCAATCATTGACCTGCCTGTCCGCACAGAGGTTGCAGATGTGCGGCTGCCAACGGCTTCCTCTCTGGCTCAGAGGAGGGAAAAGGGAGGGAGGGAGGGAGGCTTTCCTTGGCTGGAAGCAACTGGATTACCCTGTGGGGGGGGGAGGGAGGTGGGAAGCCAGGGGCCGTAATCCAAGCCCAGCCCAGCCCTGGGCCGGGATTAGCCCTGAAGCAGGGAGGGAGCCGGACGGAGGGCAGGAGAGCAGCCGCTGCCCTCCTCCCACCAGGCCGGTCCCAGCACCCCCTGGTTGGATTCGGAGATTTTTAGTGCTTTGATGGAAACAAACATCTGGAAAAATATTTTAAGGCAGAAAAGCCCTCTGGATTTTATCTATTTATTTAATTTTGCAGCGTTTCAACCGCCCATCTTCACGATAGAGGGACTTTGGGCAGAGTACAATAATGTATCAAAATATAAAAACAGTATATTTAGTCCTCGATGTACGACCACAATTCAGCCCAGCGAAGCACGTGCATAAAGAGAATTGGTAGTAAAGCCGGTTAGAACCCACCACTGGTTCTAGTCCAACCTCAGCCATGAAAGCCAGCTGGATGACTTTGGGCCAATTACCAGGAGCCTGGGAGTTCTAGTCCAACCTCAGCCATGAAAACCAGCTGAGTAACTGAGCCAATCACCATGAGATTCTAGCTCCACCTTAAGCATGAAAGGCCAGTGAGTGACTTTCGGCCAATCACCAGGAGAAGGTGAGTTATAGTCCCACCTTAGGCATGAAAGACAGCTGAGTGACTTTGGGCCACTCCCTCTCTCTTAGCCCACCTCACAGGATTGTTGTTGCAGGGAAAATAGGAAGAGGAAGATGTTTGGATACGTTCCGAGCCATCAGATATTTGTAAAAATAAACTAAGGCAGTATATAAATAAAAATAAAGTGAATAAAAGAGGAGTCCCCCCCCATTAGCCACACTGTGCTACCTCTTGGGAGAGGGAGTCATCTGCCAGAACTCCACCTTTTCAAACAAACCCAGAGGCCTCTAATCCAGTGGATCCATTAAGGTAGGGGGCAACTTTTAAGACTTGTGGACTTCAGTTCCCAGAATTCCCCACCCAGCATGCAATGAGAAGGAGGTTACTAGCTTTGCTGGCTGAGGCATTCTGGGAGTTGAAGTCCACAAGTCTTAAAGTTGCCAAGTTTGGAGGCCCCTGCATTAAGGCATCTCACCAAATCTTACTGGGACGCCCCCTGCCCTTTTAGGATTTGGCTACACTGGGTCCTCTTGAGGTCAAAGCATTGGAAGACCGGAGACTTCCTGGCAGCACAGTCCTGCCGGTGAGCTGAGCTGAAAGGCACCTGGAGGCCATCAAGCTCACCCCCTTGTGCCCAAATCCAGGAGGCCGTTCCTGACAGGAGAATGTCTGGTCTCCTTGGGGGAAATCCTGCAGGGGAAGGACTGCCCCCACCCACACACACTTTGTAGGCAACTGGGAATATATGTCCCGGTGATGACCTGGAGCGTCTGTCCTGGGATGAGGCTTCCAGAAGAGACCCTCTCTAGCTTCCGGTCTTTCAGAAAAACGGCTGAAATTTCTTCTCTAAGGACCCCCAGGTTGGGTAACGGATCCTTCCAACTTTCCCTCCGGGTGGGGGGGGGAAGGAACCACCACAAGCCCCCTCTCCTCCCCCCATGGAATTCTATAGCAATGTAGCTTTCTGGCCACAGCCAGGCCTCTGGCAAGCTCCCAACTCCAGGAAAGCAGCTTTGGATTCCAGTGGGATCTACTCAAGATTGAGTGATTTAAAAAAATATTATTTTCTCCCTTTTGGCCAAAAAAGGCAACTTTCCCTGAAATTGGCGGAAACGGCGTGAAAACGCAGAAGAAAAGGAACCGGTGGGGATGCAAAGGGATTCCCACCAGAGCAGGAGGGGGGGCCACGTTAGCCCAGGCAGGGAAAAGGTCTGGAAAGGCTTCCCCAACTGTTAAAAAGTGGATATTTCTGAATACACAGATAATTCTTGATTCCTGTACGGCTTCACAGGGGATGATCAAAACCTGGAAAACAGTCGCAGAATTTGAGGGAAAATTTTTATAAAATGTTTTATAGATGGCATCTAGATCCTAAAAAGTTGTCATGTATGTACCCTAATGTTCAGCCAAAATGTTGGAGATGTGAATGTTTGGATGCTACGTATTATCATGTTTGGTGGACCTGTAGGAAAGTTAAGGCTTTTTGGATAAAAATATGGTGGGTCATGCAGAATGTTTTGAAGAAAAAAATTCAATTTTCTCCACAATTGTTTTTATTGGGCATAGTTAAGGGTTTTACACGGGATGAAACAAAATTAATATTGTATATGATAACAGCAGCAAGATTGTTGATAGGTAAATATTGGAAGAATGAAGCTTTGCCTACTATCGAGGAATGGACTTCGAAGATGGCTAGTTTTGCAGAGATGGCGAAGATTTCAGCATATTTAAAAGATTGTTCACAAGAGACTTATGAATGGGAATGGAAAAGGTGGATAGAATATGTTCAGAACAAATACCAAATTAGAAAGTATCAAATAGCTTTTATTTGAAAACAATGTATTAGAAATATTTTAATATAAAGAGACAAAGAGGAAAAATTATGTAGGGGGAGGGATGGGTTCAGGTATATATATCAGTGTTATTAGTTATGAGTACATAATAGGGAAGTCAGGGGGGGGGAGGGTTAGGGAGGGTTAGGGAGGACGGGAAGTTTGGGGAGGGAGGTGGGGGGGTGAAAAAAAGGGGTGAAAATGTAATTGTAAAACTTTTGCAATAAAAAAAAAAAAAAAAAAAAACCTGGAACTGGAAGCAAACAGGTACCCAGTGCAGCTTCATTTAGTGGCCGTTCAAAGTTACAACGGCACTGAAAAAATGAGATGACCTGTTTTTCACACCAGACACTTAGCAACTGACTCATATTTATGACGGTCACGGTGTCCCTGAGTCACATGATCCCGTTTTATGATCTTCTGACGAGCAAAGTCAGCGGGGAAGCCGGATTCACTGAATAACTGCAATGACTAATTTAACAACTGCAATGATTCACTTAACGACGGTGGCAAGAGAGGTCATCAAATAATCACAACAAATGTTTCACTTAGCAATGGAAACTTTGAGCTTGATTTTGGTCAAAAGTGGAGGACTGCGGCCAAAGTGGCAACTGCCAAAAAAGCCAAAGCAATCCTAAATTGCATTAACGGAGGGATACAATCAAGATCAAGAGAGGTACTAATACCACTCTATAAAGCCTTAGTAAGGCCACACCTAGAATGCTGCATCCAGTTTTGGTCACCACACTATAAAAAAAGAGGTTGAGACTCTGGAAAGAGTGCAGAGAAGAGCAACCAAGAGGATTTAGGGGACTGGAGGGGCTAAAACATACAATGAACGGTTGCAGGAACTGAGAATGTCTAGTCTAGTGAAGAGAAGAGAAGGACTAGGGGAGACATGATAGCAGTCTTCCAGTATCTCAGGGGCTGCCCCAAAGAAGAGGGAGTCAAGCTATCCTCCAAAGCCCCTGAAGGCAGGACAAGAAGCAACGGGTGGAAACTAATCAAGGAGAGAAGCAACTTGGAACTAAGGAGAAATTTCCTATCAGTGAGAACAATCAATCCACGGAACAGAAGTTGCCTTCGGAAGTTGTGAGTCTTCCAACACTGGAAGTTCTTAAGAAGAGATTGGACAAGCCATTTGTCAGTAATGGTAAATGGTAAAGGGTCTCCTACTTGAGCAGGAGCTTGGACTAGAAGATCTCCAAGGTCCCCTCCAACTCGGTTATTCTGTTTTGCTGACTACGTGTAATTGGTTGATTGGAAAATACATCCCAGATATTTCTTGAACCTCTACACCAATCTTTAGGAAACTCTGGACATACACAGAGAGAGAGAGTGTGTGTGTGTGTGTGTTTGAAAGGACTAGAGGACATGGAAAACCTCCCCTTGCCAGGTGTCCGTGCGAACCTCAGTGGCCCGCTGGTTGCCAGCTGGGCTGAGCCAGGATTCTTTTAATCAGCAGCTGCCCTGGAAAGCACGACTGGCAGGTTGCAAAGCCAAGCGTCACCTCCAACACCTGAGAATATTCTGGGGTCCGGAAGGCCCGAAATTTCCCTGCACGAGGGCCCCCCATGCCAGCAGGAAAGGGTAGTGGGAAGCACCCAAGTGGTCAGTAGCAGCTCTCCCCTTCTGCTGGCTGGGGAATTCTGGGAGTTGACGTCGACAGCTCTTAAAAGTTCCCACGGTTCAATCATCAATGCTAGAAAAGAGGGGGTTTCACAGAGAGGACTGTGGGGTCCTTGGTGCTCTCTGAGCTTGGTGGTTTTCTTACAGACATTTCATGACCCAACTAGGTAACATCATCAGTGCTCAGAGAGCACCAAGGTGGCCAGATAAAGAGACCCAAGAAGGACTGAAACTGGCAGTCCAATTCACACAACCTGCTCCACAAATGAGCCGTCCCTGGACCCAGACACGGCCACACTCTCCACACTCTCTGACCCCACACAGGATGGACAGAATCATGCCAAGCCCTTCGTCACCTTCCTGAGGGTGAGGCATCCCAGACCCACCCAAACGCGGAAATTCCTGAAAAGCCACTCGGGGCATCCACTTCAGTGGGCAAACATCAGACCCACAGGTTGCTCAGCCAGCCTTCCTTCCTGTCCCCATTGGGAGATTTTCCGAATTGTGAGCCACAGTCAACCCCTGGATGGAGCCCACCCACCTTCTTCAACCATCGGAGATGGAAGCCGCCCCCTCCCCTTGTGGAAAGCAGGGCCCAGGAGAGCCAACTGGAGGACCCCAGTTCTGGTTCTCCAAGACCGGGAGCCCCGCGTGACCCAGGCGCCGCTTGGGCGCTTCCCCAGCCAATGCCCAGCCAAGGCAGCCAGGCGCGCAGAGCTCCAGAATCCCGGGCGACCCGCCAGGCTTGGCCGAATCCGGGCAGGGGCCTGGGGGCGCTCCCCGTGGGGGGTTGGGGGAGACGGCGAGGAAGCGGGCGGCGCGGCTCAACCTGCCGCCCAAGGAAAGCGAGGGCGGGGCCGGAGTTTCCTCTGCCCCCCCCGCGTGTAGCCTGGGGTCTCCACCCCCCCCGCCCCCCCGCTCAGGAGGGGACCTGTTTGAAGTGCAGGAATGTCCTCCCGGCCCCTCCCTCCCTCCCTCCTCCCTCCCTCCTCGGCTCTGCCTTTGTCTGCGGCGCATCGGGCGCGCCGGGCGGGGCGGAGGCGGCCCCCGACCACCGCAGCCCGGGAGGGGGAGCCTGCTTGGGGGGGCCGGGGGCGCCCCTTGCAGGAGGACCGGAGCTTCCCGGCGCGCGGAGCCCCGCGAGGAAGGCAGCCCGGCCGCCTCCCTCCCTCCCTCCCTCCCTCCGGCGCGGCGGAGGGCCGGGCTGGGGGCTGGGGGCCGGGCGGGCGAGGCCGGCGGGGGCGCCTCCGGGGCTCACCCAGCATGGAGAAGACGAAGTCCTTGGCGGTGTGGATCTCCAGGGCGCGCTGGTCGTCGTACTCGCGCTGGTCCTGCCGGGCGAAGTCCTGGATCAGCCGGTTCAGCTCCTCCATGCGGGCGCCCGAGCGGAAGTCCAGCTCCGGGAAGGCGGCGGCCGGGCGGGCCGGACCCAGCGCTGAGCCGGAGCCGGAGCCGGAGCCGGGGCCGGGGCCGGGGGCGGCGGTGTTGGCGGCCGAGCTGCCGGCCTTGGAGGCGAGAGGCGGAGCGGCCATCTTCGCGCGAAGCCAGCCGCCCCCGCCGCCGCCGCCGCCGCCCCGGAGCCGCCTCCAGCGCCGCTCCGCCCGGACCCCTCCCCTCCCTCCCCTCCCCTCCCCTCCCTCCGCTGGCGAGGGCGGCGCCGACGGGCGGGGAAGCGGGAGGGACGGAGGGAGCAGCCGGGCAGCGGCCGGAGCCTCCCGGGAAGCGCTTGTCTCCGCCTCGCCCGCCCCGTCCCGGGCGCCGCTCCCTCCGGCCAGCCTCCCCAGGGATGCCCGCTTGCGCGCACCGCTCTTGGCCGGCTGGCAGGGAGCCGCCCTCCGCTCTCCGGGCGGGAGACCAGGCGGCGGGGAGGCGGGGGGGGTCCTCGCCTGGCCCGGCAGCCGAGAGCGGAGCGCCAACCCGGAATCCGGCGACGGCGGCCCGCCAGGTTCCCTGCCAGTGGGGGAGGGGGCTGCTTCGACCCCCCCTCCCCCCCTCCTCTTTTCAGCCAGCCTCCCCTCGGAGCCCGCAGGCAGCAGCTGCCAGTCCTTCTGCCTGGGTGGGCTCAGCCCTGGCCGGGCTTCCTTCAGCGCTGGGCCCCATGATCCCCTGGGCCCCAGCCCCCTCCCAAACTCCCACCGGTCAGCAATGCAGCTTCGGGCCAGAGGGAAGCCCACCTGCGGAGTCGTTTTATTTATTTATTTATTTATTGTTAAGATTTGTTAGCCGCTCATCTTGCCACACGGTAACTTTGGACAGTTGCAATATTAAAAAGAAAAGCTGCAATTGGTAATAAAATAAAGGCAAGAGAGGTTCTCGTTGACCTACAGCAGTTTGTTTAGTGACCGTTCAAAGTTACAACGGCACTGAAAAAAGTGACCTGACTGTTTTTCACACTTACAACCGTTGTACCGTTCCCGTGGTCAGGTGATCAAAATTCAGACGCTTGGTAACTGGTTCATACTTACGACCTTTGCAATATCCCGGGGTCACGTGATCCCCTTTGGCGACCTTCTGATAAGCAAAGTCAATGGGGAAGCCGGATTCACTTAACGACTATGTTACCTACTTAACAACTGCAGAGATACACTTAACAACTGTGGCAGAAAGGTCATAAAACAGGGCAAAACTCACTTAACAAATGTCTCGCCTAACAACAGAAATGCTGGGCTCAATTGTGGTCGTAAGTCAAGGACTCTGTATTGATGTGGTGCCTGGTTGTGTGTGGCTTTTTAGTGGTTGATTGGGGTGTTGATGGGCGGCTATTAAGTCCTTGCTTCCTCACCTCCTAAGGACTTGATAAACCTGGGGGTAAACCAGCACCCCTCTTGACTGACAAGGTTTGTAAGGCTCTTCCCGCAGGGCCCTTGTCACTCTGAACAGTCACTAAACGAATGGTTGTAAGTCGAAGAATACCTGCAGGCCTTAATTGCCGGGGTCACCTGGGACGATGCCAAACCTGAAGCCAGGTGCACGAAGAAGCAGTGAAATCAATACTTCAGGTTTCCACTCGGGTAAGAAGCAATTACTTTCGTTAGCTCAATTTTGAGGTTTCCTATTTTCAGATGCTTCTGTTCCTTTGAGGTTGATCAGACGGGGCCTCTGGGCAAAGAAAATGGATTTTCTGTATCTTGCTCGTATCCGAAAGGCAGCCTCTCCTCGGCCCTGGAAAGGCCAACCTGCAGCTTCAGGTATTCCACGCTCTGAAGAAGTGAGTCATGTAAATTAGCAATGGAGGGATATAATCAATTATGGCTTACATTTACTAATGCATGTAGATCCATGAGTGTGTGTGTGTGTGTTTAAAAATAATTTTGTGTATTTGTTTTCCTTGCATTTTGTTCTTCGTTAATTTAAAAAAATAAGACTCAGAAAAAGAAGCCATCAGTCAGACACTTTTTTTATGGCCAAAGAAAAGAGGAGAAAAGAGACAAGAGGTGTCAAGTTCTCCCAGAGTGCAAAAGAATTAAAACAGCAGGAGGAGGAGGGGGTGGGGGGGCTGGAGGGGCAAGGAAATGCAGATAATAAGGATGACATCAAAGGCTTCTGGCTGCCTCCGATCTTTTCTTTCATGCTTCATCAGGGTCTCCAGATTCGTTCCAAGCTCCGGAGAACGCTGAACTGTTTTCTCTTTTAATCCTGGCCTTTTTACTTCTGCAATAGTTAAAATGTGCTGGCTGCATGCCCAGTGCCAGCCCCCTCGCCTGGTCCGGAAGAACAAAGGGCTCTGGGTGGCCCAGCCCGATACGCAAAGGATCCACTCCTTAGGCCCTGGCTTGATTCCCTTCCCTTCCTCCCTCCCTCGTGTTTCCTTCTCCCTTTCTTCCTCTCTCCTTCCTCCTTTCCTCTCCCTCCCTCCCTCATCTTTTCCTTTTCTTTATTCCACCCTCCCTCGTGTTTCCTCCCTTCCTTTCTCTTCCTCCCGCCTTTCCTTCCTGGACTGAGGTGGAGGTCTGGGTGTTGGGGGGGGATGCAGGTGGGGGGGGGGCACAGGATGCTTTGGAGGAGGGGGCCCCTCCTGGGGGTATCTTAGAGGCCACCGTCTAACTACTTTGGAGACAAATGCCAAAGCCACTCAGGCTTTGAGCCACTTGCACAACAGCCGTGCAGGGACACACCCTGGCCGCGGTCACACTTGGCCGCTCCGCAGCGCCTTCGCTTGTTCCTCCTTAACTCCGAAGGCCCGTCTGGTTGGGAGGCTGCCTTGATCTGCTCCAACCCTTCCCAGCGTCCTTGGCTCCTCCTGCCAGCCGGCCTTTTAAAGCGGCTGCCTACCTATGAATGATAAAGCAGAGTTTTCTGCTCCACCCTTCCTTTCGCAGAGGAGGCGGCCTCCCTCCCTCCCTCCCTCCTCCTCCCTCTCCTCCTCCTGACATGCTACAAAATAAAGGTCCCCTTTTCCTCTTCTCTTCTTTAAGCCAACAGCTAAAAATACCTTTGGGGTTTTTTCGGTCCATCTGTCCTCCTCCTCCTCCTCCCAATCTCCACCCGTGCTCCAGATTTCTGGGCCTGGGGGGGGAGGGGAGCAGTGTTCCAACCTTGGCAACTTGTGGACTTCAATTCCCAGAATTCCCCAGGCAGCCATGGGGGACACACACACACACACACACACACACACACACACACACACAGATCATTTTCAACCAAACTCTGAGACGGGACAAGTTCTTTGCACTACCCAGAGACCCCGTGAATTTACAACATAGAATGCAGAATAATAGGATTGGAAGGGACCCTGGAGGTCTTCTAGACCAACCCGCTGCTGGAGCAGGAAATGCCATTTCAGACAAATGGCTGTCCAGGCTCTTCTTAAAAGCCTGCAGTGATGGAGAATCCACAACTTCAGCAAAACTTCTGGTTACAATGTTCATTTGTGTGCTCTGTCTCTCTCTCTCTCACACACACATACACACACACTCATCCACACTAACCCTTGCCCACTTCCTTCTGAACTAGCCTGCCAGACTGTCATGTCCAAATCCAAAGTCGACTCAGAGTGGGTGTACATCAGGGCTCCTTTTATCCCCCAAACGTGGTTCACCAGACTCCTGCTTTGTTAATTTACAAATCTGGTGGCTGTTGATGGGATTTGGGGAAGGGGTTGCTTCGTGTGCCCCTTGGGCCCACGACATGTTTCCTTCACCCTTCCTTCCTTCCTTCCTTCCTTCCTTCCTTCCTTCCTTCCTTCCTTCCTTCCTTCTTTCTCCTTTCTTTTCCTTCCTTCCTTCCTTCCTTCCTTCCTTCCTTCCTTCCTTCCTTCCTTCCTTCCTTCTATTAACTTTATATACAGCCCATCTCACTCTGCAAAGCTGCTTGACCTTCCTTCCCTGGAGGCCCCCAGGGAGAGGATTCCTGGCTTCTTGTCTTCTCTGCCTGCTTCCTCTTTAGCGAAGGCAGCTTCGGTCTTGCAGGGCCCCACAAGAGGGTCCTGCTTTGTAGACTTTCTTTGTAGAAAGAAAGAGGATAATAAATATCTATACCAAATTAATTGATTTTTACTTTAATTAACAAAAACTTTTGTCTGGCAAGCATAGGCATTGTTTTATATGGAAAAAATGACATCTTAAAATACCCAATTATTTTAAATGTTTCTGTATAGCGGTCGTGAAACATTTTATTCATGCCCCAGAACTATTTGCATAATTAATTTTTTAGATGTAGTTCGGCATTTTGCATAAGGTATAAGTGAGTTGTGCAGTGTGTGTGTGTGTGTGTGTGTGTGTGTGTGTGTGTGTGTGATGCAATTGTTATCTGAACTCCAGAGCAAGGAAACGAAATGACATTTTCTCCAGAGCAAAAATACCACAAAGCACCCAGAGGGAGGGAAGTGCAGGCGATACTTTTACACTCTGGTTGCAATTAACTTACTCAGCAGATGGTCCTCAGGTAGCCGTCCTCCTTGACCCAGGACCCCAGCCCCAAACGCCTGTCCTCGGCTGAACAGCCAGGAAAGACCCCTCCCTTTCTCAGATGGAGGCTCTTTGTAATGGTTCCTGCCACACCTTGAACCTCAGGGATTCACACAACCGCCTGCAAAACACTGTAGGCCCAGGCGGAATTCCCAGCCATCGCGAAGGGCTTCTGACCGGTGCCTAGTTGGGTGCAGCTGTGGAAGCTTGGTCTACCGGTGAAGGCACCAGGCTAAAAACCAGGAGACGGTGAGTTCTAGTCCCACCTTAGGCATGAAGGCTGGCTGGGTTACCTGGGGTCAACCACCCCCACTTAGCCCAACTGTCCTCACAGGGTTGTTGTGGTAGGGAAAACAGGAGGAGGAAGACGTGTTTATACGAATAATAAACAGGTGGGATATAACATCGTAAGTCCTGCCCCAAGGAAGGAAGGAAGCCTCTTTTCCTCTTCCCAAGAGGTATCACGACAGTCATGGAGTTGTTAAGTGAGTTTTGCCCCATTTTACGACCTTTCATCCTACAGTTGGCAAGTGAATCACTGTCTTCCCCATTGACTTTGATTGTCAGAAGGTCGCAGAAGCGGATCATGTGACCCCGTGACGTTGGCAACCGTTACAAATACAAGTCAGCCGCCAAACCTCTGAGCTTTGGTCACATGACCATCAGGATGTCGCAATAGTTATAGGTGTGAAAACCGGCCACGTCCCCTTTTTTCCACGGCTGTTGGATCTTCAAAGGGTCACTAAACGAATAGTTGTCATATATTATCATATGGTAAGTTGAGGATTACTTTAGTTTAGTGTGAAAGACTTTTCCTCCCCTGCCTTGGGAGCCTGTCTTCCACTAACACACCCATTATTCCCTCTTCTGGACTAAAAAAAAGGGGGGGGATACACACCCTCCCAAGTGCTTGAAGCAGGACCCCCTCCCCCCTCCCCCAGGAGGCTCTTTCAAGCTTAAACGTGACCCAGCTGGAATCCCATTCAGAGCCGGCCTTCCCGAGGCAAGAATGCCCAGAATGTAAACAGGACATTTGACCCTTGGGAAGGGGGTGGGGGGGGTGGAGAAAGTCCGGCCGGTTTTCTGTGACTTCCCGGAGAACAGGGCGAGACAGAAGACAGAATCACAGAGCAGGAAGAGACCTTGGAGGGCTTCTAGTCCAACCTCCTGCACAAGCAAAAGATTTAAACAGATTAACAGAGTTGGAAGGGACCTTGGAGGTCATCTAGTCTAATCCCCTGCCCAAGCAGGAGACCCTGCACCGTTTGTGACCGAGGGCAGTCCAGTCTCTTCTTGGAAGCCTCCAGTGATGAAGCTGCCACAACTTCCGAAGGCAACTTCTGTTCCATGGGTTCATTGCTCTCACTGTCAGACAATTCCTCCTTATTTCCAGGTTTATTTATTTATTTATTTATTCAATTTGTATGCCGCCCCTCTCCGAAGACTCAGAGCAGCTCACAATGCATTTAAAGAGAGGTTGAATCTCTCTTTGTTCAGTTTCCATCCATTGTTCCTTGTCTGGCCTTCGGGTCCCTTGGAAAATAGGTTGACCCCCCTCCTTTCTATGGCAGCCCCTCAATTGGAAGGGGCTGCCATCATGTCCCCTCTGGTCCTTCTCTTCACTAGACTAGCCATGCCCAGGTCCTGTATTCATTCTGCATGTATTTGAGCCTCGGGTCCTCTAATCATCCTGGTTGCTTTTCTCTGCACTTTTTCTAGAGTCTCAATGTCTTTTTTTATAGTGTGGTGACCAAAACTGGATGCAGGATTCTAGGTGCGGCCTTACTAAGGCTTTAGAGAGCGGTATTGATACCTCACTTAATCTTGATTGAATCCCTCTGTTCATGCAATTTAGGATTATGAGACCCTGGACCATTCCGGACAAATGCCTGTCCAGTCTCTTCTTAAAAGCCTCCAGTGATGGAGCTCCCACAACTTCTGGAGGGAAGATGTTCCACTGATTAATTGTCCTCAGCGTCAGGAAATTTCTCCTTGATTCTAGGCTGCTTCTCTCCTTGATTAATTTCCACCCATGGCTTCTTCAACCAACCAACCAACCAATCCATTCTCCTGCCTTCTGGTGCTTGGGAGAATAGGCTGATAGGTGGATGGGGAGGAGAAGGAGCTTGGCTTCTTCTTGCAACTTGGGGGTAACCCAGCCTGTCCGGATTCTCCTTGGGAAAGAGGAAACTGGACTTCTCTGATCAACATGGCTCCCTCGTGGCCCTGCTCGGCCGGCCTGGAAGATGCCTCTCGGGGCAGACTGCTGCGCCATGGCTGAACAAGGCCACGCAAAGGCTGGGCTGTTCACGGAGGCGGCTGCTAAGCTCGCTTTTCGTTCACGTTGCTTAAGTGTTCGGGGCTTAGCGCATTGTGTGATCCGGCCCTCTTGGAGAGTCCTGCCCTGTTTTAATCCAGTAACAGGACTAAGCCGGTGGCCGCGGGATGAGATGGGAAAAGGGCAGGAAGTGCAAGAGACACGTTCGTATGTGTGTGCGCACGTGTGTGTGTGTCTGTGCATCTGTGTCTGTGTGTGTTTGTACATGTGTGTCAGTGAGTAAGTGTGTGCGTCTGTGTGTACAGGTGACCACAATGGAGCGACAAATTTAAGTGAGACAGTTGTGAAGTGAATTTTGCTTCATTTTATGACTTCCTTGCCACAGGTGTTGAATGACTCACAGCAGGTAAGTTAGTAGGGCTGTTCAGTGCAGCCGGCTTCCCCATGGACTTTGCTCCTCAGGAGGTTTTAGTTGGAAGAAAAATCCAGGTCCAGGTAAAAGGTGGGAATGAAAGGGAGGCTGATTGGAAAGAAAGGTGAACAGAACCACCCACAGGTTGTGGTTCTGGGGCAGCTGACCCAATGGAGTTGAGAGTCGGTGGGTTTTTTGCCTTCTTGATTCCTATGGGGTCATGGAGGGGTCGTGGCTGGCTCTATAGGCAGAAGGGGAAATACAAATCCTAGGTGATTGAGCTAATCTTGTCAATCTTTGGCTTGCCCAATTCTGTTGCTTATCTGGAGTCTCTGTCTGACCCAGTCTATCTGAATGGATTACCAAACCTGCATTTCTGCTTGGGGCAGGGAGACGGGCTGGTTTCTGCCTCCCTTAATATTTTTTTTCCCATTTCTCCTTTAGGGGAAATATTCTCTTCTGCCTTTGTAATATTCCCCAAAATATTCCATTCTCTAGGAGGGTGGGCGGATGCTGACTTTCTATAGTTGCAAAGGGGGATGGCGGGACCCCTGGACACTGCGACCATCGTTAATAGGAACCAGTTGCCAAGCATTCGAATTTTGATCACATGACCCTAAGGAGGCTGCAACCTGTTGTAAATATGAAAAGTGGTCGTAAGTCACTTTTTTCAGTGATGTTGTTACTTAAAACAGTCACTAAATGAACTGTTGTAAGTCAAGGGCTACCTGTATTTCCAAATTTTCAAACAGGATGGTGTAAACTTCTCAGCAATTTAATTCAGTAACTTTTGGCTGCCCGGGGTGGACTGAGAAGTTGCTGTCTGCTTACAAGAAAAAAGAGAATTAAGCTTTGAAAGAAAAAAAAAACAATTTCTTCCATATTTTGGAAAAGTTGCATTTACTCTTTCCATGAAGTAGCTAAATTATATGATTTTCTTTGGCAGCCAAACCCGGCTGGCTGGCTGTGTAAATATTTTAAATCAGTAAATGAAAATAAAGATACAAGAGTTTCTTGTTTGCCGTTTCCCTTGTTCACAGCTGTGTTGAATGTTGTAACTAGAGTGGAAAAATTTAGGAGGAGGAAAAAACCTGTAGGGTCCTTGGTGCTCTCTGAGCTTGCTTTCTTACAGACGTTCCACGACCCACCTAAGTAACATCATCAGTGCTGGCAAGGAGTGAGCTTTGCACTTATTTTTATATACTAGTGCCTTGCCCTGTCAGTTTTGGTGGGAGCGGTCTTGGAGGTTCCTTGATTGGGCTGTACAAAAAAGCTGTAAAGGTCTAAGCTTTACAGCTTGAAAGACCCTCCCTCCCTGTAGGGTCCTGTGTTCAGATTCTCACCCGTTTCCTGGTTGCTGAGACCAAAGAGCGATGGACTGGATCATGTAGCAGTCGAGGTCCTCCCAGGGCCACCTTTGCTTTGGGATAATTCCTTTCCTGCGAAGGCCCTTTTGTCCCCAGCCTTCTCCGGACTCTCAATCCCTCCTGAACAAAGGGATTCTTGTGAACAGCCTCAGACAGGGCATAATTATTCTGTTCTTTCTATGATGACCTGTATCCATCCCATCGGGCCCAAAGAAAGGCCAGAATGGCAGAGGTTTTCCTGCCATCCGCAGGGGGTTGGTTGGGCAACCTCCAAGGTCCCTTCCAACCTTATTATTCTATATTATTCTATTGCTCTGTTGTTCTATAACTCTGATCGCTTCGTGTGTTCTGAAAGACTGATGATCCCTTTATCTGCGTCTAGTTTGCTCCTCCTCCTCCTCCTCCTCCTCCTGAAATAAGGTGATTGAATTCTTCCTCTGCTTCAACCTCTTCTCCAAGGCACCTGAAGGCACAACAAGAAGCAACAGATGGAAGCTAATCAAGGAGAGAAGCAACCTGGAACTAAAGAGGCATTTCCTGAGAACAATTCATCAGTGTAGGTGCTCCATCACTGGAGTCCCAAAGGGGCTTTTTCAAGGGGCAACTGGACTTCCTTGTTTTTTCTTAGAAGACGTTTCGCTTCTCATCCAAGAAGCTTCTTCAGCTCTGAGTGGATGGTGGGAAACGGAAGGATTTAAATTCCTTTCAGACAGCTAGTCATTTGCCTCCTTTTAGAGGGCCATGGAGTCCACCTGGAGGTTTCTCTGTGTCCTCAGGGTCACCTGAGTGGTGCAAATGGTTCCTGTGGTCTGCAATTTTTTTTCTCTGCAAATCCCTTCCTACTCTTACACCATTCAAAGGATGTTTGTCCCAAACCTTGGTAGTACAGTGGTCTAAAACACCCTGTTATTAAGACCACCTGCCTGCAATTACTGCAGGTTTGAATCTCACCAAGGCTCAAGGTTGACTCAGCCTTCCATCCTTTCTAAGGTAGGTGAAATGAGGACCCAGTTTGTGGGGGCAATAAGCTGAGTTTGTATAAATATACAAAAGTATGAAGGCTATTGCTTAGCACATTGTAAGCCGCCCTGAGTCTCCGGAGAAGGGCGGCATATAAATCAAATTTAAAAAAAAATGCATAGCTAAAAGTCTGTAGAGATTCTCAGCCATGGACTGGACTTCCTTATCTTTTCTTTTGAAGATATTTTGCTTCTCATCCAAGAAGCTTCTTCAGCTCTGACATGGAATCCTTCCATTCCCCACTATCCTGTCAGAGCTGAAGAAGCTTCTTGGATGAGAAGCAAAACGTCTTCAAAAGAAAAAACAAAGTCCAGAAAGTGCCTCCTGAAAAAGCACCTTTGGGCCAAACATGACCTGGATGACAGAGAATCTCTACAGACTTCCAACACTGGAGGTTTTTGAGAAGAGATTGGACAACCGTTTGTCCAGAAAGCAGAGTCCCCGGCTTGAGCAGGGGGTTGGACTAGAAGGCCTCCAAGGTCCCTTCCAACTCTGTTACTCGCCTATTCTGTTCTCATTTAGAATCGGCGTTATAGGGGTGTCCATGCTGGCCGGGGAATTCTGGGAGTTGAAGTCCACAAGCCTTAAAGTAGCCAAGTTTGGACATCCTGACTTAAGAACGATGCTGTCATGGTGAATATAATTCGCTTTACTCAGAGAGTAGGCAGTTGGTGCTACTACACTTCTGAGCCATTTTCAGAGGCTTGTTTCTGGGTGATCCCTTGCAGTCCTTGGGATCTCAGGAGGCTGATATTGCCTTAGGAGATCATTGGGAATATCTTCCTCTGGGGAATTTGATAATATCCCTCCAGCAACAGCAACATCTTTGCTTCCTTTGAATGCCTACGTTCAGTGTAATGGCCTGTCTTGGTGGTACAGAGAGAATGTGCAGCACGGAGGCACAATCTAAGGTGTCATATTTAGATGGAAAAAGAGCAAAAAGAACATTTATTATTCCACTTTCAAAGGTCAGCCGAAATTTGCATTGTCCTAAATTTAATTCAGCCTTGAGAAAGTCAGGCCTCAGCTGACTGTTGTAAGCTGAACAATAAATGTTATTTTTTGTTATACTTGCTTCTAAACATGACACCCCAGGCTGCTATTTTAGTAAACAATCTTGCTGACGATAAACCCCGTGTTTCAAGCTCTATTTAGGTTTATTTCGACAAGAGAAATGCAAATTCAGGATAACCTTTAGAAGATCCTCAGACTTGGCTTAGGGAATAATTGCTAAGATTACAATTGTTTAGGGAGCGGATTGGAGTGAATGTTCCGAGATTTTTATCCTGGCCAAATGAGCTACTGGACAACTAGTAATTTCAAAGGATGATGCTTCCATTGTTTGCTTTCTGCACCGGCTGTGACTGTTGTTTACAGAAGTCTCTTGGAGAAGATCCAGAACTTCACCCAGGCTTTCTCTTGCGCCCAGACCCCTCTCCTCTGGCGTTTGGTCCAGCGCTTGAGGTATCAGGCTAGAGACCAGGAGACAGGGAGTTCTAGTCCAGTCGTAGGCCTGAAAGCTGGGTGTTTCTCAGCAGCTCACCTGGCTGGGGGGTGGTTGTGGGGAAAATAGGAGGAGGAGGAAGTATTAGATATGTTCGCCACCTTGAGTTATTTATAAAGATAATGAAGGTGGGGTCGAAATAAATAAATAAAATGACCCCTAGAGGCCTCTTGGAGATGCCACCCCTACCATTACAGCACAGCTACCAGACACAAATGCTTGGACCTGTAGATGCCAAGGACGGGGAGGGGGGAAGGGGGGGAGGAGTGGGAAAGAGAAGGATGCTACCGGTTCTGTGGGTGTAGCTTGGTGGTGGGGGGTAATGTGACTGGGTGGGCATGGCCAACTTTTTTTTTTAACTTTTCAAAGCATTTTTTCTAATGCTTTGAAAAGCCTCTGCTGATCAGGCAACTCAGCTGGGATCGTCAGAGACTTTTCAAAGCATTTTTTTTACCACCTCTTCGGCCAAGAGGTTGCAGAAAAAAATGCTTTGAAAATCCTCTGACGATCCCAGCTGAGCTCAGAAGAGGTGGTAGAAAAAATGCTTTTAAAAGTTAAAAAAAAAAAGCCTCTGATGATCATGCGGCTCAGCTGTGCATGGTCAGAGGGGGGGGAGCAGGCGCAAGGATTTTTTCTACTGGTTCTCCGAACCACCCGCCGCCATCGCTACCGGATCGAGTGATCCGGTCCGAACCGGGAGCATTTCACCCCGGAAGAAAGGAAGGAAGGAAGGAGTGGGAGGAGAAGAGGGAGGGGGAAGAGAGAGAGAGAGAGAGAGAGTTTGACCAATTCACCAATTCACCACATAGGTTAGAGCTCCATCTACTGTTGGGAAAAAAAACCTTTCCCAGTTTCTATTGAAAGGGAAATGGAGATCTTTGTCTGCCCACATTTCCCCTTTGTTACGGATAGTGTGTAAGGCAGGTGTGCTTTGTGTGTTTGTGTTGCTCTCTTGGCCATAAGGATCCAAGGCTTTTGCCTGTCTTCCAGCTCCTCCGTACTTCCCTCGGGCCTGATGCTCACCTCCTTCGGCTCCGGCAGGCGGAGGGTCAGTGGGAAGGGCCTTGAAGGAGAGAAGAGCAGGCGGCTGCTCCCATGGCCAGTGAGCCGGTCAGAGGAGGCTGGTGGTGCCAGGACAAGGAAGCAACACGGAGAGGAAGCATCTCAGACCGGACCCCGCCCGTTCTCAGCAAGGCACATTCAGACTAGCCAAGTTCTGTAACTGTGATGGCTATGACATCTATATATTAAAATATTAATATATAGAACACCGATTGTTATGAATCTACATATTTTAAAATGTAAACTATAGCTGATATATAATTTCTTGAATTCCTGAAACCTTACAAAATCAGCCCTCGTTGTACCTGTGCTAAGTGGGGAATGTCATTCTGCACAGGGGCTTCCACAGCCTTTGAACCCCCCCTTTTCCTTCACTTCCAGCTCCACAGTCTTTTTCCAAAGTGCTGGGATCTGAACTAGATGGATATTTCAAAGAAAACAGCACAAAAATGGCCACAGAGGTAGTCCTCGACTTACCACCACAATTGTGGCCAGAGTTTCAATAGCCAAGCAAAGCAGATGTTGAACTGTAGCCAATTTTATGACCTTTTTTCCAATAGTTGTTAAGTGAATCACTCAGATATTAAGCAAATCCAGTTTCCCACATGGACTTTGCTTGTCAAAAGGTCACAAACTGCAAATCCCCAGGATGCTGCAACTGTCAAAAATACATGCCGGTTGCCAAGCACCTGAATTTTGATCACATGACGGTGGGGATGCAGCAATGGTCGTAAATGTGAGGATAGGTTGCCTGTTATTTTTGCCTGTTGTAACTTTGAATGGTCACAAAAAGCATGGTCAGGATTATCTGTATCAGTATCGGTACTCTTATTTTTAGTTTTTCTTTTTCTCTCATAGGATCTAGCTATCAATGCCCAGTGTCAGACCTGCCACAATCTGATCCCTTTGGAAAGAAAGACCCTCAATTCCATTGGGTTGAAGCCAAAGGCTCTTCACTAAAAAGATGTTGACTGCAGTAAAGTCAGTCTAGATCTGTTTCCCGCGCTCAAAAGATACAGAAAGCTTTCCCCTCATCCCAGCCCTCCCTCACACCCCCACCCCCCACACCCCGTGGCCAGTCCATCTTCAGCCAATCAGAACTAGCCAAAGTGTTTTGAGAATGCTGAGCTGTTTGGGGGTAATCCACATTCTTTCTCTGGGTGCCTGGTCCTGGATTCCAGTGCACACCAGTTCTGAGCTTCTCCGGTCTTCATCACCTGTCATTCCCTCCTCCCTATTTCCCATCACATACAGACACACAGCTTTATTGCCCATCTATGCTCCCCTCCCTTTCTAGTCTTTGATGGCAGGATGCCCGTGAGGCACCAAGGTGAGCCTGGCAGAGCTGACACACAGTTTGAACCATCCTCTAGGGATACGGCTGCCTGTGTGGCCGGGGGTGAGGTGGGGTGTGGCAGTTCCAGAAGTGTCCCTGTAGGTGCAATTGAAGCTCTGATTGGTTTAATGTGTTTTTATGTGCAGTGCAATGAGGAATCTCTTCTGCCTTTTAGCTTTTGTGTAGTTTTTATCTTTTTAAGTTTACAAGCCACCCAGAATTACCCTGTGGTAAGATGGGCGGCCAATAAATAAACAAGCCCTGGGGGAGCTCCCAACTCTACCATCCTGGCTGCAGTGTTGACTTTTTTGACCAGACCCTGCGGAACCTCCCCCCCCCCCAGCTGGCATGACCATTGGCGATCACCAAACAGGTGACATGCTTTGGAGTGGGGAAGGGCGCATATTTAGAGTCACACAAACGTCTGTGGAGTTTGTCAGTCCTCCAGGTCCTGGCTGTCCCAAAGGCGTTTTTTCAAAAGGCAGCTGGACTTCCTTGGTTTTCCTTGAAGATTTTTCCCTTCTCATCCAAGCAGCTGGAGGAGGCAGAACTGAAGAAGCTTCTTGGGTGGGAAGCGGAATGTCAAAGCCCGGCTGCCTTTTGAAAGAGCACCTTTGGTTCAGACGCACAAAGTAAACGAAACGTTGGCAAACCACACAGGAGTCCTCGCTGGGAAATCACGGCTGCGCTCTCAAGGCCGCCTTCCTCCTTTCCTGGTTGCTCAAGATTCGCCCATTTCCAAAGCCAGGTGTGCCCAGAGCCTCAGAGAGAGTTTGCGATTTCAGGGCGGTTTGGAGCTGTTTGTTCTGGAATCCATGAAAGGCAATCAAACTGGGCGGCCCCTGGCCGACGGAAGGAACCTTCCTGTGTCACTCTTGTCCTAGCAGGGGTCTTGCGTGACTTGGAAGTGACTCACCAGCCCAATACATCTGGGACCTGATGATGTCAGAACCTGCACACACATTGTTTTTTCAACACCTATTGAGACGGGCTGAGCCTCAACTCTGCTCTTGCTCAGAGGACTTGGAAACCATCGAGAGAAATACAGGAAGTTCCTTCAAGAGCTGTGAACCTGGCATGCGTGTCAGTGGAGCGTAATGGGTAGTTTTGCCTGTCAATCACAAGGGAGGAATGGATGAACATTTCCAGTTTCTCTCTCTCTCTCTCTCTCTCACAAACACACACACACACACACACACACACACAATGGCTGAGAAAGAAGAGGGCACTCGGTTGGACTTGAGGGGTCCTTGGTGCTCTCTGAGCTTGGTTCTTTTCTTGCAGACATTTCATTACCCAACTAGGTAACATCATCTGTGCTAGAAGGGAGTGGGCTTTGTGGAGAGGAGGGGGAGGACTGTGGGGTCTTGTTTTTACATAATTAGAATGACAGAGTTGGGAGGGACCTTGGAGATCTTCTAGTCCAACTCCCTGCTTAAGCAGGAAACCCTACACCACTTCAGACAAATGGTTATCCAATCTGGGTGGGCTTGGTTGTTTTCTTGCAAATGTTTCACAACCCAAGTGGGCAACGTCATCAGTGCCAATAACTACCCAGTGATGTTACCTAGTTTGGGTAATGAAATGCATGGAAAAAGACAAAAAAGCTCAGAGAGCACCAAGGACCCCACAGTCGACCTCCTCCTCCTCTCCTCTCCTCTCCTCTCCTCTCCTCTCCTCTCCTCTCCTCTCCTCTCCTCTCCTCTCCCTCTTCTCCCTTCTAGCACTGATTATGTTACTTGCTAAGGTAATCAAACATCTTCAAGAACAAAGCCAAGCTCAGAGAGCACCATTTCAACCCAGAGCTACAATTATTCTCTTTTTTTGGATTGGGTTGACTCACCCAACCTGGTGCCTCTTTGTGGACCATCATGGAAGCCACAAGAGGGAAAGATTTTCTTGAGGAGGTGGCTGTGGAAGGGATCTGCCTTCTAAGGGAGGGACTCCCCAGAACCTTTCACAGCCTTGAATTTTTTCACCCCTCTCTGAGTGAAAGTTAATCAGCACGGAAATGAGATGTTTGAGGAAAGCTGTTGGAGTGACCAGAAGAGAAAAAAACCATAAATGAGTCTGTAAGAGAAAGTATTGGCACAGAACCAGTCTTAAACTACATACAAAAACAGCAAATGAAGTGTTTTGCTCAGGATGTCGTGGGAGTCCAGACCGTACAAGGCATATACAAAAAGAGGAGAAGGTCAGAGAACAGGAGGCAGACCCAAAAGAAGATGGAGGAACAACATCAATGACACAACACAACAACATCAATTAACAAAGTTTAAGGCTGCCAGAAGTGAAGGAACCTGAAATTTCTCTCTCCCTTGATACCCAAGGCACTTTTACAAGACACCACTTGTAAAAGAGGAAGTCAAGAAGATCTGAGCTGGTGCTCCTGTTCCTTCCAGCTGTCCTTGAAGGCCACACACATCATCTGGAAAGGTGTTTATCAGGAGGAATGTTTGGAAGTTGAAGAAAACCTGGTCTAAGAAGAGGTCCTGTGGAGGAGAGTCCTCATGTGATGTGGTGGTGTGATGTTCCCAGAGAATCAGGAGGGAGGGTCACCTACAAGCAAGTGGACTCTTGACTGGATCGACCTTGTTTCCAGTGTGATCTCAGGCTTTGTGGCTTGAGCACCTTCACAGCTACAGAAGCTGAAGCTCAAATACTTTGGCCACCAAATGAGAAGAGAGGAACTCCTTGGAAAGGCTGAAGGCCAAAGGAGGAGAGGACAGCTGAGGATGAGACGGTGGGTTAGATGGGGTCATTCATGCAGCGAACCTGAATTTGGCCATACTCTTGGAGATGGTGGAGGAGAGGGCGGCCTCCCGCGCTTTGGTCCATGGGGTCGGGAAGAGTTGGACACAACTTAGCAACTGAACAACAACAGCAACTATATGAATAGAGTAGCCAGAAGTTGCAAGGCTGGTAGACTTGCATGGGCAGCAACTTCACTGCCTTTTTGATTTAGTTACAGTTGAGGGGGAAAGATGCACAAAAATCAGAGAATAACAGAGTTGGATGGAACCTTGGAGGTCTTCTAGTCCAACCCCCTGCTCAAGCAGCAGATCTTTTACCATTTCAAACAAACGATTGTCCGCAGTCTCTTCTTAAAAACCTCCATGATGAAGCACCCATAATTTCTGGAGGCAAGTAAGTCCACTGATCAATTGTTCTCACGGTCAGGAAATTCTTCCTTAATTCTAGGTTGATCTAAAAAAGAGAGGAGAAATTGGGATGGGCAATTATAAGAGCCCCTTATAAGAGTCTCTTTCCCACATCTCTGTCCACTCCAAGCCTTCCACCATCCCAGCTCAGAAGGATCTGCCAGGACCTCCCCTCACCCAAAGCTATTGTGTTCCTCTGCCCACCTTCTCTTCCTTAGAATAGAATTACAGAGGGGCTTCCGGTGGCGACGTGGTGGCAGTGCAGGGGAAAGAGGACGGTCTCTGTCCTTTAACTCTGATTTTTTTCACGATGGGGACCCTTCGGGGCGCGGAGAGCCTGGAGAGTCACACGAAATAAAGGGGAAGTCTGGGGGGGTAGCGAGGCGAAAGGCAATCACCTACTGTAACAAAAGAAAACCCCTTAAACCTGGCGTGAAAGCGTCTGCTATTGCGAGATGGCAGACCTGAGGTTATGACTAGTCACAGACGATGCAGAAGCAAGGATATATTTAACAGACTCTGTCACTGAAGTGAGTAAAAATATCCCAAAACTGTAATAGAAGAGAAGAGCCTAAAGAAAGAGTAAGTCGTTTATTGTTGGTGAAAGAAGAAAGCTCAATTTGTGAGGGAATCCTCAAAGCAAGCAGCAACCCAGCAGGAAGAGCTGTAAATCAGCAAATTAAAATAACTAAAGATTGAGAGAAGGGAGACAAAGAACTTTGTGTCAAGAGCTTTAGGAGGAGAGGAAAAGCAAGAAAGTGGCTGGGAGAGGATTGGAAGGTGTAATTTGAAACCCAGAACGAAGAAAGAGTGAAAATAGAGGAAAGAGAAAAGGGAGATGGTACAGTGAAGACGAGAGACGGCGGAGTGAGCAAGACGAGACGATGGGTGACAGCTAGGGATAGAATATTGACAGGCAAGGAAGAAAAATTTATAACAAAAGCATATCAATATCTAATAGAAATGGAAGAAGAAATAGTGAAGGGCCCAATGATAGCATGGGCACAAAATGTAGGCCGTAATATAAATTTAGAGGAATGGGAAAAATTATGGAACAAAAACTGTGAATTAACATTGTCGACCGCATATAAAGAAAATCAGTACAAAATGTTTTATAGGTGACATTTAACATCGGCGAGATTGGCTAAAATATACACAAATATGAAACCAGACTGCTGGAAGTGTAAATATAAGGACGTAACATTTTATCACATGTGGTGGCAATGCCGCAAAGCAAAGAAATATTAGGAACAGATGAGATGGTTACAGGAGATAACAGGAGAACAAATTGAATTTGAACCTGAATTATTTTTATTAGGAATAATTAATCAAAAGCTAAAGAAGCAACTCCAACATATCATTTTACATATAGTAACAGCAGCATGAATTGTTTATGCCCAATGTTGGAAACTTGAAAATATACCAGCCAACGAGAGGATTATTCATAAGATATTAGAATGTGCCGAGATGTATAAGCTCACATTAGAAATAAAAGGCAAGGAAGAAACAGAATTTTACGAGGTTTGGGATAAGTGGTATAAGTGGTTAGAACGGAGAAACAAAAACATATAAAAATAAATGTAGATAACTGTAAGAGATATATGACACGGTCCTGTTAAAAAATGCTTATTGTTATGTAAATTGGAAAAATGGAAAATAAACATTAAAAAAAAAAGAATAGAATAACAGAGTCAGAAGGGACCTTGGAGGTCATCTAGTCCAACCCCCCGCCCAAGCAGGAGACCCTACACCATTTCTGACAGATGGCTATCCAGTCTCTTCTTGAAAACTTCCAGGGATGAAGCTCCCACAACTTCTGAAGGCAACTTCTGTTCCATGGGTTGATCGTTCTAATGACAGGAAATTTCCCCTGATTTCCAGGTTGAATCTCTCCTCCAGCCTCCACCACCTCTGCACCTCCCACCCAGGTGAGCACAACAGAGGTGTGCTAGAGTTACAACACATTTCAGTACAAGCGTCTGTTTCTTTCTCGGCCTCATTTTGCCCATGAAGGAATACAGGTAGTCTGTATTCCCACAATTGCATCGTAAGAATTTCCATTACTTTGCAAGGCAATTGCTACCTGAGTCATACCTGATTTTACCACCTTTTTGCCATGGTTGTTAGGCAAATCATTGCAGTTGTTAAATGAGTCATGTGGTGGTTTGTTTATTTATTTATTTATTTATTAGTCCAATTTATATGCCGCCCTACTCCGTAGACTCAGGGCGGCTTACAATGCATTATAGCAATAGCCTGCATACTGTTATGTATATACCTGCTTATTAGGGCTTTCGGCCCCCCCTAAGCTGTGTTGTTCTATACAAAGCTGGCTTATTGCCCCCACAATCCGGGCCCTCAATTTACTTACCTCGAAAGGATGGAAGGCTGAGTCAACCTTGAGCCCGGTGAGATTTGAACTTGCACTAATTGCAGGCAGCTGGCAGCTAAGTGCTAGCACTTGACAGCACTTAGTCCACTGCACCACCAAGGCTGGTTAAGTGAATCCTGCTTCTCCCGTTGATTTTGCTTGTTGGAAACTGGCTGGGAATGGAATGGAATAGCCCCTCTTCTCTCAGGGGCTGCCCCAAAGAAGAGGGAGTCAAGCTATTCTCCAAGCACCTGAAGGCAGGACAAGAAGCAATGGGTGGAAACTAATCAAGGAGAGAAGCAACCTAGAACTAAGGAGAAATTTCATGACAGGGAGAACAATCAACCAGTGGAACAACTTGGCTCCAGAAGTTGTGAACGCTCCAACATTGGAAGTTTTTAAGAAGATGTTGGATAACCATTTGTCTGAAGTGGTGTAGGGTTTCCTGCCTAGGCAGGGGGCTGGACTAGAAGACCTCCAAGGTACCTTCCAACTCTGTTGTTCTGTAATTCTAGAATAGAATAATGAAATGAGGACCCAGATTGTGGGGGCAATAAGCTGACTTTATATAAAAAAAGAACACCGCTTGGGGGGGGCAAAAGCCCTACTAAGCAGGTATATACAAAAGTATGAAGGCTATTGCTTAATGCATTGTAAGCCGCCCTGAGTCTCCGGAGAAGGGCGGCATATAAATCGAACCAATAAATAAATAAATAAATAAATGGAATAATAACTTTATTGTCATTTTGAATGTTTGCTAATCGGCATACATTAAAATGAAACTTCATTGCATACAGCTCTCAAAGGGTCCAATATACACTACAATATACACTACATAAACATTATATATATATATGTATATATAATACACTCTCTGTAGGGACTTTTTATCTGAGGCGCTGCTGCCACCAAACCAAAGAGGGATGCGGGCAGTTTGTGAAAGCGTTCTCCATTGGGCCTCTGCGGAAAGTGACCAGGACAGAGGGAGAAAGCTGGGCTCTCCTCATCCGACGCAGGAAATGCAGATGGTCACAAAGGGTGATCAGGGGACCTGGGATGCTGCCGCAGCTGTCAACATAGGCCTACTTACAAGCCCCTGAATGTTGAGCGTGAGAGCATGGAGGAGATGTGCAAGTATTGGTTGTAAGTCATGCCAGAAGAATAATTTTGTTATTTGGAGCTCCCAACTCAAGCCGGGGTTACTGGAGGACAAATCAGAATGAAACCCAGAGAAACTGGGAGGAAAAGAGCTTTATTTATTCCCCAAAGCGAAGAGCTTTGCCCGTGGGGGCAGCTACAGAGGAAACGGTGGTTTTGTAAGGGGAGGGGTCCTTGGAGTGGGCTTGAGGGGTGTGCTGATTTTAGGGTGTGACCCTTGAAGGGCGGGAGCACGGTATGTGTCATCTATGATGTTCATTCTCGTGAACATGCGGTTCCGCTGGGAGACAGTTTTAATCCACTCTATCTGGGTTAGAGGCCTTCTCCTTTGATATGAGGATTAAGTCTGGATAACCTATTTGGGCGTTCAAGGAAGTTTGAGTCAAAGATTTTTTCCCCCATTTGCTGTTTTTACTTAACTTAGTTTCAGCTGGACTGTCAATGATCTAGCTGGTTCTCAGTCCACAGTGGATTCCGTTAAAGGAAGACGGTAGAAGGATGAAAATAGATTTTGATATGAAATTTCCCACAGTAGCTTTTTCCAGTGTCGTCCTAACTTTGAGCAGTCGCTGCACAAACGGTTGTAAGTGGAGGATTACCTGTAATAAAACTGTTGGAAACCCATGTTTCTGCTAAGTAGATTTGAGTTAATTTCTGGATTTTCTCATTCTCTCATTTTTTTTTTAATGGCTTGGCTTTTTGTTTAAGAGGGAAATACAACAATATTCAACTCTGGATATAGGCAAATAGCTTAATTTAATTTTCCTCCAATGGCCATGATGGCCGGGGCTGATGGGGACTGAAGTCCAATGGAAATGCTGGCAGAAAGGATGATAGTTTTACAGGATTACAAATTCTTGATGATTCACTAAATTTTCCTTTGGTAAAATGAGCACAAGTAGTCCTTGACTTACAACAATCCATTTAGTGACCAAAGTTACAATGGTACCGGAAAGAGTGATTTATGACCATTTTCACACTTACAACCGTTGCAGTATCCTCATGTCACATGATCAGAGTTCAGACAATTGGCAACTGACTCGTATTTATGACGTTTGCAGTGTCCTGGAGTCACATGGTCCCCTTTTGTGACTGTCTGACAAGCCAAGCCCATGCTTGGGAAGCCAGATTCGCTTAATAATCACGTTACTCATTTAACAACTGCAGTGATTCACTTAGCAACTGTGGCAAGAAAGGTCCTAAAATGAGGCAAAATTCACTTAACAACTGTCTCACTTAGCGACAGAACTTTTAGGCTCAAATGTGATCATCGGTCAAGGATTACCTCTACTTATCCAATATAGCTTTAACATTTTAATCTTATTTTTTATATTTGCTGGATGGCCAAGTGGTTACCTCTTCCCTCCCCCCAAAAAACAGACCTATGGCAGCCCCTTGTTTATAAAGGCTGCCATAGGCCTTCTGGGGGGGGGGGGAGAGGTAACCCCTTGACACACACACACACATACACACACACACACACACACACACACATATATATATATATTGTATATTGTATATTGTATATTTAAAAAACCCAAATAACTCTGCTTTTCAGTTTTATAACAGCTGCTGGTTTTATAAGCTCAGTTATAGACTGAAACATTTTATGCTGTAACTGAACTTTACTCTTCATGCTATAAAAAGATATATTAGAATAATCTGGACGTATAGTGTGCCCATAGTTGCCCTCTTTTTCATAAAGGACCCAGATTGTTGGGGGCAAGAGGCTGACTCTGTAAACCACTTGGAGAGGGCTCTAAAGCTCTGTAAAGTGGCATATAAGTCTTAAGTGCTATTGCTAGCGCTATAAAACAGATGGAAAAAAGCTAACTCAAAAGGCTTTGGGGGGAAAAAAAGCTATAAAATGCTGGGTCCAAATGCCTATAAGGGAGACAAAGAATTGTAAAGATTAACGTTGAGTTAAAAGCAGATTTTTGGGGGGGACAGTTGGCACTTCCAGACTATCGGCTAGAAAAGACTGATGGAGGAGTGTTTTCATACACGGCAATTGCAACAAGATCGTAGGATGCACCAAGTTGGAAAAATCCAAATATACCTGCAATGGTGGAGTGGATAGTGAAAATGACAGAATTTGCAGAAATGGCAAAATTGACTTGCTTGAGTAGAGAAAGGGCCACAAATACATTTATCAGCGACTGGAAACCTCTGTGGACTTTTTGCTGAAAATGGGAAAATGGTGATTTATGGATTTGATTAATGCAAAGGGTAGAAGATGGGAAGAAGGGAGTAACCTTAACGAGGAAGAATACATACATTTATTTATAACTGCTGTAAAGAAGATGAGAAGTGATTTTTTTCTCTTTTTTTTCTTTTTCCTGTTTCTCTTTCCTTCCTTTTTGTATTCACCATTTTTCTTTATTCTTTTTTTCCTTAAATTTGTAACATTTTTACTATTATATAAAATTCCTTAATAATAATAAAAAGAAAGAAGCAAGATTGCCCACTGGAAACCAGCATCTGCAGTTTACAGAGTAAAGTTATGAGGAAGTACCAGCCCGTATCTGTGAATCGCATCAATCATTTATAAACATCTGCCTTGAATATGAAAACACACCTTTTTAAAGCAAAGTAAATAAAACCTCTACTCCGTTAGACTTTCATGTCACCGTATCTTGGTTTAAAGTAAACCAGAGCTGGAAAAGGAAAGGTCACCATGTAAAATTGCAAAGTTTAAGGGGAAGTGTCAAGTATTTGCAAGCCATTGGCACATGTGTCATATAGACGCCAGTGGAGGCAGAGAGTGTCTCCACCCCTATGTGGAAACTGAGTATTACCCTGAGTATAAAACCCCCTCCAACCTTTTCCACCACGCTCTCTCCATCTCTCTCTTCTCATGTTTGTTCCTCATGAGACTTGATCTCTATTGTACATAGTTAATATGATTTATCATACGAATAAATATGTTTAAGACATTTATTTATGCATCTGCCTCTGAACTCTTCTATGCTCCTGGGTGTTTCTACGATCCCAATTCCACAGGAAGAGACTTTGCCAAGTGCCCAAACCTTCAAAAGCCACTTATGGCAAGTTCAACTGAAGCGTTTCAACATTTGTGGTGACCACAAATAGCACATCAGCCCTTTCAGCTAACAAATCACAGTTCCCAAAGACTAAAGAAGGGCAGGTATTTTCAAAGGGCCACTGGTGTCTCCCGGAGCACCAAAGCATAGAAGCGAGATGCAAACACTGGATTTCACCAAAGCAGAATAAAGTGAACAAGGATTTCCCAGGACAATATTTCTGAGGGGTCCTGGGTGCTCTCTGAGCTTGGTTGTTCTTTAGTCTGGGTCATGAAACGTCTGCAAGAAAACCACCAAGCTCAGAGAGCACCAAGGACCCCTCAGTTCTCCTTCTCCCCCCCCCCCCCCGCAACAATGGTTGGGGCCATTGGCTGCCTCTTGGTTCCTGGCAAGAGAAGGTCCGAGAAGGGAAGCGGGGGGACCCACAGGAACGAGCCCGCCCCATCCAACCAGGGCTGCAAGGGAGGGCGATGGGCATTGTTGTCCTCGAAGGCCTGCAGGGAGGCCCAGTGGCCCACCGCTTAAGAACTGGGGCAGGGGAAGAGAGCTCAGGTCTCGGCGGGAGGTGGGGAGTTGGACAGCCAGAGGGCAGGGCAGAAAAAAGGGGTTTTCTCAGGGGTTCAGCCACATGGGAAGAAGACGGAACATTTGATTAACTGGCATTAAATTAATAATAGCTGCCTAGATGGATTTCTCCGTGAGACTTTGCCCTGTGGAAAAACCAAGCTATAAAATCTGGGTAATTGACTTGGAGACATGAGTAAGCTATGACTATTTTATTTCCTGATGTTTTCCTTGGCAGGAAAGCAAAAACTGATGTTTTTGTCAATAAAAATGTCAGGAGGAGGAGGAGGAGGAGGAGGACAATGACAACTGTGGGGTCCTTGTTGCTCTCTGAGCTGGGTTGTTTTTTTTGCAGCCATTTCATGACCCAACTAGGGAACATCATCAGCGCTAGAAGGGAGAGGGATATGTGAGGACGAGGAGGAAGACAGCCAGGAGAAAGGCCTACATTCTAGCCAGGATGAAGTTGCATGGAGATCATTTCAATTTGGAGGCTGCTTTCCCTGTCATCGATTCCTGCCTTACCCAGCTAATTTGCCAAGTGTCCTTTCCCACAACATCTGGGAACAGAATAAATAAATTCTTATCAATGGGCTGGTGCTCTTGGCAAGGCTGTTGGTAGAGTTTGGGGCCAATATTCCCAGCCCTATCTCTAAAGGACTACCCTTCTCAGCGTGGCCAATCTTACAGATTTACAGAGTTGGAAAGGATCTTGTAGGTCAACTAGTCCAACTCACCACCCAAGCAGGAGTCCCTACACCATTTCTGACTAATGGCAGTCCAGACTCTTCTTGAAAACTTCAAGGGATGAAGTTCCCACAACTTCTGAAGGCAACTTCTCTTCCATTGGTGGATTGTTCTCACTGTAAGAAAAGTTCTCCTTATTTCCAGGTTGAATCTCTTCTTGATCAGTTTCCATCCGTTGTTCCTTGTCCGGCCTTCAGGTGCTTTGGAGAATAGCTTGACCCCCTTCCTCCTCTCTGTGGCAGCCCCTCAAATACTGGAAGATGCTCTCCTGTCTCCCCTGGTCCTTCTCCTCATTAGACTAGCCAGGCCCAGTTCCTGCAACTTCATATGTTTTAGCCTCCAGTCCCCTAATCTTTATCTTTCTTTTATCTTTTATTATCTAATCATCCTGGTTGCTCTTCTCTGCACTCTTTCTAGAGTCTCAAAATCTTTTTTATAGTGTGGTGACCAAAACTGAATGCAGTACTCTAGGTGTGGCCTTACTAGGGATTTATAGAGTGGTAATAGTCCCTCTCTTGATCTCGATTGTATCCCTCTGTTAATGCAATTTAGGATTGCATTGACTTTTTTGGCTGCTGCCGCACACGACTGGCTCATATTTAATTGGTTGTCCACTAAGACGCCAAGATCCCTCTCACAGTCACTGCTATTAAGCCTGGTTTCTCCCAATCTATATGTGTCCTTTTGGTTTTTCTTGCCTAAGTGTAAGGCTTTACTTTTCTCTACTTTGCTCAATCTGATTGCTTGACTGTGGGCCATCAGGCTGGACTTCCCAGAAGTCTCACTCAGGGCCATGCCCAACTCAGCAGAGTTTAACCAAACGAACGACAGAGTTGGAAGGGACCATGGAGGTCTTTTGTGGACCATATGCCATTCCAGACACATAGCTGTCCAGTCTCTTCTTAAAAACCTCTAGTGATGGAGCATCTACAAGTTCTGGTGGCAAGCTGTTCCACTGGTTAATTGTTCTAATCGTCAGGAAATTTATTCTTAGTTCTAGGTTGCTTCTCTCCTTGGTTAGTTTCCATCCATTGCTTCTTGTCCTGCCCTCAGGTGCTTTGGAGAATAGGTGGGTTTCTCCACCAGGTTTCCCCCTGAAGGAGGGCTGGTTAAAGGACCACCTTTAACCTTGAGAGAGAAAATGAAAGTGGCCAAGGGTTCAGTTTGAAGAACTGGGAGAGTCAGGAGTTTCGAGCAACTAGAAACCCCGTCATCAACCAAACAGGGTTCTCGCACAGGAAGTCCAGCTGCTAAAAGCCGGGCTGCATTTTTGAGACTTTATCTTTCAGTCATGCCTGAGTAGCTGGGCCAGAGGAATAGTGACTTGGCTACACACTATGAGGAAGTGTTTGGGGTTTTTTCCCTCCCTTTCTTGGAGAGAAATGGGTGTTCTTCCTCCTCCTCTTTTTTTTGGGTGAGAAGTCACCCTGGCCAGCAGCCAGCTCTCCCTCCCGGGGTTCCTCTTGGGATCCTGAAACCTGCAAGAATGCAAAGCAAAGCAGGGTGAGGCCATCACAAGTTCCTTGAAGCATTCTAGTGACAGGAGGCTTGAGTTCACAGGACGCACTCAACCAGGTTACTGAACGAACCATTTTCTGGGCACATGCAATTCGTTAAACCAGCATTTCTCAACCGTGGCAACTTGAAGATGGGTGGACTTCAACTCCCAAAGCTGGCTGGGGAATTCTGGGAGTTGAAGTCTACCATCTTCGAGTTGCCATGGTTGAAAAACACCATGTTAAACTCTCACCCAGCCATACAGCTGAGCAAAACACAAGAGGACCCACTTCAACCAAGGTGCACTGGTTGTTTTGAAAGCAGGCAAGCATCCTTCCATGGCAACACGCATAACTTTTGCTGGCTGACAGGATCTGCAACCTAAAGCAAAGGTTCTGTGATATAATGAAAGCAAACACCAACCAGGTCACGAAATCATAAAAATATATGCGACTCTATATAACCTTACTATAAAGAAATAAAAGATTACGGATGGGGTGAGCATCGCTGGAGCGCTCTCTGGAAAAGTTCAGTTTTTCCTGGTCTCCGCATCCTTGTGAATGCAGATTTAACAGATTAACAGAGTTGGAAGGGACCTTGGAGGTCATCTAGTCCAACCCCCTGCCCAAGCAGGAGACCCTACACCATTTCTGACAAATGGCAGTCCAGTCTCTTCTTGAAAGCCTCCAGGGATGAAGCTCCCACAACTTCCGAAGGCAACTTCTGTTCCATCGGTTGATTGCTCCCACTGTCAGAAAATTCCTCCTTATTTCCAGGCTGAATCTCTCCTTGTTCAGTTTCCATCCATTATTCCTTCTCTGGCCTTCGGGTACTTTGGGAAAAAGCTTGACCCCTTCCTCTCTTTGGGGCAGCCCCCCAAATATTGGAAGATGCTCTCCTGTCTCCCCCGGTCCTTCTCCCCACTAGACTATCCAGGCCCAGTTCATGTAGCCACTCTGCCCCTTAGCATCTCTATGGTGGTCCCAATAAAATGAATTGGATCCCAGGCACAGCTTAGATTGATTACCAGTTTGAGTGGACTTTGTTTTGATACAGCAAATTTAATAAAGGGAAAGAATTCCATTATTTGTCAGAGTTGGTTTAATGCCAGGGTTCCAAATAACACACCTATAGCAATCAAAATTCCGAGGCAGGTGGATTCCTCAAAGACTAGATTTATTGGATATGTCATATTGGCATGAGCTGGTGAAAGCCGACTGTAAATGTTCCTGCAGTTTTCACCTAATTAAAAGTAAACGTGCTTTCACTTTCTCCGAACAATCCATCCCATGGTCCAATCAGGATACAGTCCAGTTGCTAGATGACTCCAGTCCCCTCCTTCTGGACACCTGGTGGGAATGTCCTGGGAATTCTCCCCAGAGAAAGTATTGTATTTTGGCTACAGCACCCCAGCTGTCTCTACTCCCCCACCCCTTTCCCACAGCTCCGGTTGTGGCAGCACTGAAGCCCCAAAATGACCACAGCCAGGTCAGCCTCAGGGTTGACTTTATTTACTCAATTTATTTTCCTGGTATACCCTGAATATGCAGAGTGAGAAATCAGCGACTCTCAGAAAGTCCACCCTCTAAAAGAACCAACCTAAAGGAAGGAATGCCCAGAGGGAAAAAGGAAAATGATAGGTATATGATGAGCTGACAGACTTGAAACTAATTACTCCGAAGCCGCACTTTCTAGTTGAAGCTGCACCTTCCAGCTTTGATTCCCTTTTACTGACCTCCTGGAAGTGTGGGGCCATGAAGGGTTTGCCTTTCCAATGCTCCACTACAGAATGGGACAACTCGCTATGGACAACTTGCCACGGGACAATTCAACAAATTTAACAGATTTAACAGATTAACAGAGTTGGATGGGACCTTGTAGGTAATCTAGTCCAACCTCCCCTCCCCCACCACCCAAGCTGGAGACCCTACACCGTTTGACAGACGGCAGTCCAATCTCTTCTTGAAACCTTGAAATACAAAAGTGAAATTAATTTCAGCAGAACCTTGGCCAATAATGGCAGAATAAGGAAGTCAACCCAGGAATACAAGAGTTCACAATAATTTTGAAGGAAATGCAGTCACCAATAATAAAAGTTAACTGAATGAAATGATTAATACAGTATTGAATTGTCCCGAGGTGAGTTGTCCTGCAGCGAATGGGCTGCGGCGAGTTGTCGAAAACCCTCTCCAGTGGGCTGGGCTGGGCTGGTGCATTTCCACTGAGGTGAATTGGGATGCCAAGATTTTGAGGGCATCTCTGGAATATTGTTTGCAGAGAAAAGTCCCGTCTGGGAATCCGGTTTTAGGAAAGGACGCTGAGTGTCTGATCACTTTAAATTCTTAGCTGTTTCTTTCTCTCTGAAGATCACGAAATGGCTCTGGCTTGCATCGTTGGATGTAAAAACATTTTTGAAACTATTTATCGAAATCATTGATTTCCCTGAAGTTTTATTTGTTGGATCAAAATAATTACTCTGGTTATTGTCTTAATTACAGGTGGGATTCTTCCATTCCAGTCCACTGGGATAGTTTATAGAACTCGTGAGTGGCTTTTGGCTCCTTTTACAAGGATGTCCTGAAAGTGCGATTAAGAAAAAGTCAAGTGGGAAGCTGAGACGGACGGACGGCCTTTTGACTTGCTGAGCTGCAGATAGCTTGCTTGTCTTCTGTTTAGCCTGGAGCTGGAGACTTTGCTTTGTTCATTAGGCAATTTTGTGATGAACCCGAGGTGTACAGTACAGGGACTGGAACAGAACATAAATTACGACTTTTTGAGCTCTCTAAATTATAGTTTGGAAAAGTAGAGAAAAAAATGAGACAAGTAAGGTTCTACATTTAGGCAAGAAAAACCAAATGCGCAGGTATGGAATATATAGAGCAATTAATCAGTGGGACGGCTTCCCTCCAGAAGTCGTGAATGCTTCATCCCTGGATGTCTTCAAGAAGAGATTGGACAGCCAATTTGTCTGGAATGGTCTAGGGTTTTCTACCTAAGCAGGGGGTTGGACTGGAAGACCTCCAAGGTCCCTTCCAACTCTGCTATCTTGTTAATCCAGGTTCATTACCTAATGTCCAACAATGCAGGCAGTCCTTGATTTACATCCATTCAGTTAACGATTGAGGAAGAAAATGACTTGCCATCTGTACTTGCGTTTGCAACTGTTGAACCGTCACTGCAGTCCTGCAGTTGCTATTCGAGCATTTGGCAACCAGCTCACATTTGCAACATCCTGCAGTCATATGACAGTGATTTGCAAGGTTTTTTGTTTGTTTGTTTTTGCGATTTCTGGCAAAAAAAAAAAAAAGAATCCATTGGGGAAGCTGGCTTTGATTTCCTTGTATCTGCATAATTAACTGGTCTTCTCCTGCCTTCCATCACCTCACCCCACATTAAACCCTCTTTCAGCATAATCATGAATCCAAGGAACTGCAACTGACTGCCTTTTAACCTGGTTTATTATCCTGAAAAGCTGCTGCCCCTCTTTCTGATTGTTGACCCCCCCTCCCATAAATTAACATAGGTCTCCTCCTACAAGTTCTTCCTTTGATCAGGTTACCATTAATAATGTTTTCAAAGCTTTCAAAGTAACAAAAAGAAGATAATTCATCCAAAGAAGCTGAATAGCATCATATTCAGATAAAAATGAATTTTGCTAGCTGTGCTTTTTTTTTTTCTTGATGTATTCTCAGAACCTCCAACACTTTGGAACACACAAGGTAAAAGTATTTTTAGTGGTTACACAACTAAAACACAACTAAAAAGCTGCAGTAAAATATGTGTCACAACACGTGTATGAAATTTGAAACCAAAATTTGAGTTTTCTGAATTACAAAATCATGCTCTGTTTTTTAAAGGTTAAACGCATTTCATATATTATTGAACATATATAGACAAACTCATTAAAATTTGGAACAGAAAATTGGAGTTTTCCGTTTTATAAAACCAGTGCTGTCTGTTTTTTCAAAAAGTTAAATACATTTTGTCTGTTATTAAAATGGAACGAGCTCATTAAAAACAGTTTTTTAAATTCATTTCTCTATGTCAGACGTGCAATAAATCTGAGCATAGATTTGTTCCTAGCCCTTGGTGCTACCCTGTGTTTGCCTCATATTGACTGAGAATTCTCCCTGTGGCATAGATAAGATAGGAAAATGTTGCAAAAGTTTGGAATCCGTCAATCTCTGGAGAACTTTGGATCTGCCTGGGTGAGATTGTTGTGTAAAGGATGGTTGTGTTCCTGGAAGAGGAATTGTGCAGATGCCAAAGGTTGCTTTGCTGAAGTGTGCCAACTCTCGGCCTTTGAATTGGCTTTTGAACGTCAGGGAAAGATGGACAATGTGATTCTGTGGAGTCTCGATTCTTGTTTAACAATTGAGTTATAGCAATGATCACCCAGTAGAAATCATTGCTGTATTTTACTTTTGAGTTGGTTCAAAATCAAGATCACGAGAAGTGATACTACCACTTTATAAGTGGTATTACCAAGCCACTTTATAATGCCATGGTAAGATCACGCTTGGAATGCTGCATCCAGTTTTGGTCACCACAATATTAAAAAATGAGATTCTAGAAAGAGTGCAGAGGAGAGCAACCAGGATGACTAGGGGACTGGAGGCTAAAAAAGGGTTGCTGGAATTGGGGATTTTTAGTTCAAAGGAAAAAAGGACTCGGGGCGACATGATAGCAGTCTTGCAATATTTAACAGAATAACAGAGTTGGAAGGGATCTCAGAGGTCATCTAATCCAACCCTCTACCCAAGCAGGAGACCCTACTCCATTTCTGACAGTTGGCAGTCCAGTCTCTTCTTGAAAGCCTCCAGTGATGAAGCTCTTGCAACTTCTGAAGGCGACTTCTGTTCCATCAGCTGATTGCTCTCACTTTCAGGAAATTTCTCCTTATTTCTGGGTTGAAGCTCTCCTTATTCAGTTTCCATCTGTTGCTTCTTTTCCTGCCTTCAGGTGCTTTGGAAAACAGGTTGACACCACACCCCCTCCTCCTCTCTGTGGCAACCCCTCAAATATTGAAAGTCTGCACTACTATTAATCTTTTCATCGTTCCCACCTCCCATCTCCTCCCACTTACGACTGTATGACTATAACTTTGTTGCTTGTATCCTTATGATTTATATTGATATTGTTTCCTGATTGCTTATTTGTACCCTATTACTATCATTAAGTGTTTTACCTTATGATTCTTGACGAACGTATCTTTTCTTTTATGTACACTGAGAGCATATGCACCAAGGACAAATTCCTTGTGTGTCCAATCACACTTGGCCAATAAAAAATTCTATTCTATTCTATTCTATTCTATTCTATTCTATTCTATTCTATTCTATTCTATTCTATTCTATTCTATTCTATTCTATTCTATTCTATTCTATTCTCATGTCTCCCCTGGTCCTTCTCTTCACTAGAATTTGAGGGATTGCCCCAAAGAAGGTGTCAATTTATTCTCCAGGACAAGGAGTAATGAATGGGTAGAAACTCACTGGAGAGAGATCCTACCTAGAATCAAGGAGGACATTTTTCAGACCTGCCTCAGCTTGAACCTCTAATTAAGAATGATCCCCAACTCCATTTGTTGAGAAAGGCATAGTTCTAGCAAACTATGCCTTTCTCAACAAATGGAGTTGGGGATCATTCTTAATTAGAGTCAAGTCAAGTAAAATTGCAGTAGTGCAGAGCCGGAACTGAGAATTTCGTGCCAAAATCCTGAAGTCTAACTCTTCCCTCCCTTAGTCGCCTCCCATCACTGCCCCCCTCCCCCATGTCCAATCAAATTCAAAGAAGATGTTTTCAGAACCGTCACTTCAGGTGTAGGTTTGATATGCAGCTTTATTTTGGTTCCCAGCTGGGTGACCTTGAAGCTCTTCTGGGAGAGAAACAGTGAACTTTTGCTTCTCTCCCATCGAGTTCATGGCAGCTGTGTGGTGGCAGCTGGCAATATTCCTGTCAGGGAGAACCATTAATCCACAGAATGGCTTCCCTCCTGAAGTCGTGGGTGCTCCATCACTGGAGGCTTTTCAAGGAAAGACTTGATATGAGGACTCCTGACTTGCCCAGGGGGTTGGAGTAGAAGACCTCTGGGGCCCCTTCCCTTCCCTAGGATTCTACGATTCTACAAGCCCCAGATCAAAAGTGGTCATCCTGTTTGGAGGTCTACGGAGAGTCTCAGTCATCCAGGTCATCCCAAAGATGCTTTTTCATGAGGTAGCCAGCCTTTCCAGAAAGTCCAGTCGGCTCTGGAAAAAGCACCTTTGGGGCATCCGAATCAGAGATTCCCTGGAGGAAAATCTCCCCTTTGCAAAATGGCTCCGTGCTTCCCAGCCACAAGCCCCAAATAAGCCCCTTCCCTGCTGGGAGGGTGTCTTCCGCCTTCTCCTCCTTTCTTCCAAGGCTGAGGAGCTGCCTCGCATCATTTGAATTTCCATGTCCTGGAAAGGCGATGAGGAAATGACAGAGCCAGCCTGGTGCTGAGGGTGACTTTACCCCCCTCCTGGATGGGAGCCCCATCGAGGTGCAAAGGGCACCAGCTGAGGAGACTTTTGCTGGGGATTTCCCCATTTCATCTGTCCATCCCGTAATTAAAGAATAATCACGCGACAAAGTTAGTGGACCAGAATTAGAATCCTGTGAACATCCCAACATGATTTCTTCAGGGAAAAAAAGAAATGGAAACAACTCTCTTTTTAACCTGCCCACCCCCCCACCCCCCACCCCAGGATATTTGCCCAGCACACATCCCGGGATGCAGCATCAGAGGAGGCAGCCTCCCTCCCTGGCCCAATGCTGCTGTGGGGTCAAAGGGCCGGGAGCTCAGCCCCGGGGCTCAGCCTTACAGCCCAGACCGAGCCTCGGTTCTCATCTTCTACCCTTGGGCTCGGAAAGCACCACCCACACCAGCCACAGCAGCCCTTGTGGGCCACACACATCCCACGTTGTGCTCCATCGCAAGCAGAGCACCCCAGAGTGGAATAGGAGAATAGAGAAAATAATAGAATAATAGAGAAGAGAAGGGAAGGGAAGGGAAAGAAGAGAAGGGAAGGGAAGGGAAGGGGAAGGGAAGGGAGGGGAAGGGAAAGAAGAGAAGGGAAGGGAAGGGAAGGAAAAGAAGAGAAGGGAAGGGAAGAGGAGAGGAGAGAAGAGAAGAGAAGAGAAGAGAAGAGAAGAGAAGAGAAGAGAAGAGAAGAGAAGAGAAGAGAAGAGAAGAGAAGAGAAGAACTTTATCATCACTTTGAATTTAAACTAATTGACATACATTAAAATGAAATTCTATGCTTACGCTATAAACTGAGCATCCTATGCACTGGCAGGAAGGGAGAGCTGAGAATGAAGGACAAGAACAAAGTTGTGGTTCTTAATAAACCATCACTGGGTGTGACTGTAGTTGGGGAGCTGATTTTATCAATTTTCTGGGTTGTGCAATGCCCCGAACCACCAACCATTCAATGGGCTCAGCTTGCACAATACTTAAAAAAATGATTGTCCAATCTGTTCTTAAAAACCTCCAGTGATGGAGTCCCCACAGCTTCTGGAGGCAATCCCTTCCACTGGTTAATTGTTCTCATGGTCAGGAAACAGTGTCTCCTTGATTCTGATTCTGAGATGCTCAGGGACACAATATTAAAGAACCATAATAGAGCTGGAAGGGACCTGGGAGGTCTTCTAGTCCAGCCCCCTGCTCAAGCCTGAGACCCTATGCCATGTCAGACAATCCAATCTCTTCTTAAAATGCTCCAGTGATGAAGCAGCCACAATATCTGAAGGCAAGCTGTTCCACCAATTAATTGTCCTCACTCCTAGGAAGTTTCTCCTCAATTCCAGGTGGCTTCTCTCCTTGATCGGTTTCCATCCTTTGCTTCTTGTCTCATGAACAGCTGGCACCAGCTAAGAACCCAGGCCAAGCCTGTGCAGATGTCCTGCTCCCTTGTTCCCCAGGCTCCCTGCAATTCCCCCTCCTGGCCCTGGGAAAACCGCCCCCCCCCACCTCATTCTGATGGAGATTGAACCAACCCTGGCCTGCCGGCAATGGGAGAAGAGGGACGCAAGAAGCTGCCACTGCATTGCAAGCCTGACATTCCTGTCATAATCCTGAGCCTTCTAACAATGCTGGTCAGTCTCAGGTTGCACTGGTGAGCAAAATGAATCCTGTTTGAAGTGGAACCGTCTCTCTTATCTTGGGTGCACAATCTATTAATTGTGATGGGTCTAAAGAAGTGAAAATTTAAAAAACCTTATAAGGGATCTGGTGACACATCCAGCAATTGGACACTTTTACAGTTTCCTTATAAAAGGAAAGTGTAAAATTAAACTACTTTCTAGACATACAGTTTTTACAGCTATTAAAAACAAAGCAAGATCCCAATTTAACTTGAGTTAATGTCTTGAGTTAATAGAAACCGAGGGCTGGAATGGGCCTTGAAGGTCTTCTAGTCCAACCCTCTGCTCAAGGCAGGAGTCCTTAAGAAGGACGCCTGCAGCAGCCCTGGGATCTGCCCCACCCCCACCCCGGGGACAGAAGCCCTTCGCCTAGACCCCAAAAACTGCCTCTTGGGTCAGCAGTGCCAGGAACAGGCCTTCGGGTGCAAGGCAATGCCCACCACGGACTTCCTTGAAAAAAACCACATCACCAAGAGCGGAGTGGACTTGACTGACCCAAAGGTGCTTTTCAAAAAGCAACTGGACTTTCTTGGTTTCTTTTTCCTTTGAAGATGTTTTGCTTCTGATCCAAGGAGCTTCTTCAGTGAGGAGGAGGAGGAGGGCGGAGGGGAAGGAAGGGGGAGAGAGGAGAGAGGAGGGGGAGGGGAGAGGAGGGGGAGAAGGGAGGAGGGGAGAGAGGAGGAGAAAGAGAAGGGAAGAGGAGGAGGGAGAGGAGAGAAGAGGAAGAGGGAGGGGAAGGACGGAGGAGACATCATAGATCTTTGGAAGTGACCTCAGAGTCAAATCCCTTCTCCAGCTTCCTAAACTGGACCCATAAAATACCATCACAACAGTGGTATCAAGGTGGGAGGGCAAACTGGGGCTTGTTGGGTGTTTTGTGTGTCCTTCTGCAAACTCCAAACACACACACACACACTTTGTGGCTTGTTCTAGGGCAGGGAGGAATTTGAACCTTGTCTTGAGCAACTGGGCCAGGTACAGTGACTTGATTTATGCTCCCATCTCCTCCCCCGCGAAATGGGGGGGCAGAGGGGGCATTGACCTGCACCTTCCATAAAATATGGGAAAAGCAACCAAACAACCGAAGGGCTGGAATCACAAAAGGATTGTTAAGAGTCGCAGTGGCACAGTGGTTAGAGTGCAGTGTTGCAGGCTCCTCCTGCTGACTGCTGGCTGACTACAATTTGGCAGTTCAAATCTCACCAGGCTCAAGGTCGACTCAGCCTCCCGTCCTTCCGAGGTGGGTAAAATGAGGACCCAGATTGTTGGGGGCAAGAGGCTGACTCTGTAAAACCGCTTAGAGACGGCTGTAAAAGCCCCGTGAAGCAGTATATGAGTCGAAGGGCTATTGCTATTGCTATCCCTACAGGTTCAAGATCAGCGCAAGGGGAATGTGGGTTTTTTTTTTTTTTTTTTTTTAATTTGATTTATATGCCGCCCTTCTCCGGAGACTCAGGGCGGCTTACAATGCGCTAAGCAATAGCCTTCATACTTTTGTATATTTATACAAAGTCAGCTTATTGCCCCCACAAACTGGGTCCTCATTTTACCCACCTTAGAGAGGATGGAAGGCTGAGTCGATCTTGAGCCTGGGGAGATTCGAACTTGCAGTAATTGCAGGCAGCTGGTCTTAATAACAGGGTGCTTTAGACCACTGTACTATCAAGGCTCTGTTGCCTGTCCTGTTGCCTTCTTCACACTGACAGAGGCTGAACGGACTATAAAATCAGAGAAGCAGAGTGTTTGGATGACCTCAGGGGTCCCTCTCCTCCCTCCCTCCCCCTCCCCCTCCCTTCTAACACTGATGAGGTCACCTAGTTTGCATCATGCAAGGTCTGCAAGAAAACCCCCCAGCCCAGAGAGCACCCAGGGCCCCTCAGAGGTTCAACCCTGAGCTACGAAGATTCTCCTTTGTCCCGCCGATTTCTCACTGCCCTTCTCCAACTCCGCTGCCCAGAACTGGACCCAGGAAGGCCGCAGGGGATCGGAGCAGGATGGCCTAGAGAGGAGAAGCATGGCTTCCAGGACCTGGGCTCTGCCTTTCTGCCTATCCTCCCAAAGCTGCTTTTTCAAAAGGCGACTGGACTTTGTTTTTCGTAAAGACGTTTCGCTTCTCATCCAAGCAGCTTCTTCAGTTCTGACTGAAGGGTGGGGGATGGAAGGATTCATATTCCTGGAATATAAATTCAGAAATCATGGGCATTCCATCACTGGAGGTTTTTAAGAAGAGACTGGACAGCCACTTATCTGAAATGGTAGAGCTTCTCCTGCTTTAGTAGAAGACTGGACTAGAAAACCTCCAAGGTCCCTTCCAACTCTGTTTATTTTGTTCTGTTCTGTTCTGTTCTGTTCTGTTCTGTTCCAAATCTTTCCATTCTCCATCATTCAGTCAGAACCGAAGAAGCTTCTTGGATGAGAAGTGAAATATTTTCAAGGAAAAAACCGAGAAAGTCGGTTTTGGGACAAGCATGAACTGGATAACTGAGAGCCTCCAGAGTCGTTTCTGTTAAGGCATTTCGGGATCGTATTGGCCTCTTTAAACTTGTTTTAAGTTTGAATCAATGACGCCCAGATCCTTTCCACGGGTGCTGCAGCCAGGCCTGGCCTCTCCCACTTTAGAGGCCTCGGTTTGACTTCCAGGCAGGCATTGGTGAGGGAGACCAGGCGGCCCTCGGCTTCTGCAGTTATTTTCTCCGTTTAAATGAGGAGCTGCTTTAAGAGCCGTGGCAGCATTTTGGAGAGAGCCAGCTCTGAGCCAAGCAGAGAAGCAACGCACAACCGTGGGAGCGGCTGGCTTCCAGGAGAGCCGGTGGCCGGTGAGGGCTGGCTGGGATGCTGGCTTTGCAAGCAGGAACTGGGTGAAAAGACCCACCTTAGGATCTCGGCTGGGGGTAGCCACAGGCCTCACCCAGGCAGAGAAAAACTCAGCGGCTGCAGACCACACAAAACCCAGCTTGGCAGTTTTATGCCTTTCTGGAAACGTCTTTGAAAGATAAACCCACAATGTTCTGTGTGGTGTGATGCGAAGGCAATCCCTTCCTTGAGAAATTTGAGGGGCTGCCCCAAAGAAGAGGAAGGGGTCCATCTATTCTCCAAAGCCCCTGAAGGCAGGAGAAGAAGCAACGGATGGGAACTAATCAAGGAGAGAAGCAACCTGGAATTAAGGAGAAACTTCCTGACAGTGAGAACAATTAATCAATGGAACGACTTGCCTCCAGAAGTTGTGGGAGCTCCATCCCTGGAGGCTTTAAAGAAGAGAGTGGACAGCCATTTGTCTAAAGTGGTATAGGGTTTCTTGCTTGAGCAGGGGGTTGGTCTAGAAGACCTCCAAGCTCCTTCCCAACTCTGTGGTTCTAAATGCTCTCCATCCAGCCTTCCCCAGCGGTGGCCATGAGGGCTCCCAGTAGCTGCCATTGCTTGGAAGGAAGGACTACGGCAGAGAAGAATCAGCCTGATGGATTCCCTCCTGGAGAAGAAATCCAGGCAGAAACCCAACAGAAGATGAACTGCATCCCAGGATCTTGGCGGACTTGGGGGACCCACCCAGCCCTGGAAAGAGGGAACCGCAGGAGAAATGACCCCTCCCCCTTGAAGGGCATCCTCTGGCTGAAGCATCTGGACCCTAAGCAGGAGGGTCTTAGCCCACCTTCTCCCCTTCCTGCTTTTGGCCACAGCCTGCCTGAGATCTAGCAGACTCCTTGGCAACATTGGGCCAGTCGTGAGAAGGGCATGACCCATCCGTGGTCCTGGGCTTCCTCAGTTTTGGTCACCACACTATAAAAAAGATGTTGAGACTCTAGAAAAAGTGCAGAGAAGAGCAACCAGGAACAGAAGTTGCCTTCGGACGTTGTGGGAGCTTCATCACTTGAGACTTTCAAGAAAAGATTGGACTGCATTTTTTAAAAATGGTATAGGGTCTCCTGCTTGAGCGGGGGGTTGGACTAGATGACCTATAAAGTCCCTTCCAACTCTGTTAATCTCTCTCTGGGTTAAGGCCAGGGTCTTCCCACATTCACCTTGGTTTCACCTGTGTGCACACCTGAAGGGAGAAACCTGCTGGGACTCCGCCCTCCTGTCATTCCTCTTGGGGCTGTGTCACCCACAGCCGGTCCTCACTCTGCTCCTGGCTGGCAGCTGGGTGGCATTGAGATTATGCAGAGCAGCCCCAGAGAGAGAAGCTGAGAAGAACCGACAGCTGCAGCAGCTTCTGATGCTGCCCAACACCATGGGGATCCGGTGGTGCCTGATAGGCATTTGGGTCTTCCTGTGTTTTGCCCTGCGAGAGAGCCAAGGGTAAGATGCTACATTTTGGGATCCAGGATTATGTTAGCCAAGGGATCTGCTTCATGTTAAACAGGAATCTCTGCTTCTTTCCTGAGAGCTGAAAGTGTTTTCCGATGAACAGCTGGGAAGTTCTTGTCAGTTTCTCGCCCTTCTTCCACTGGGAAGATGTGGAGATGCTGGCCACGGGAATCCCTCTTGCCTTGTCTCTGCCAGATGTGACCTCTGGGGGCCTCTCTCTGATGTGCTAGTGAGGTTTAGCTCGTATTTTCCCACTGGAGCAAAACTTGGCTGGGTCTTCTGTCACTTGTTTCTCTTTGGCTAGCAAATTATATTGTTGGTGTGTGTGAAAGAGAGAGGGGGGAGGGAGAGAGGGACAAAGGGGGGAAGGAGAGAGGGAGGGAGGGGATAGAGGGAGAGGGAGAGGGAGAGGGAGAGGGAGAGGGAGAGGGAGAGAGAGAGAGAGAGAGAGAGAGAGAGAGAGAGAGAGAGAGAGATCATTACTGTGAGCTGCGCAACTGAAGGTCCCCCTAAAAAGTTCTCCTTGATAAAGCATCTTTGGACACAAGGTCAGCTCGGATGAAGACCCTTCCCATAATAATGTGGTTAAGACTCTAGCTATGACTGCCTGGGGGTCCCTTTCCTGCAGGGTGAGAGATGCATTTCTGCGATGTTGGGGAGGATCGCCTGATCCAGTCTCCCCCACCAAAGTTTATTTATTTGTATTATTTATTTATTTATTTTATTCAATTTGTATACCGCCCTTCTCCTAGTGGACTCAGGGCGGTGCACAGCCAGAACTAAAACACATACCAATACAAAATTGAAAATGTTTAAAAGATTTATATAACTGTGGCCGAAAATTTAAAACATTGAAACTAAAACCCATTATTTTTACAAATAACTCAAGGCAGCAAATGCACACAATATTCCTTCCTCCTCCTCTTTGCCCCACAACAACAACCTTGTGGGGCGAGTTGAGCAGAGGGAGAGAAAGACCGGCCCAAAGTTAGCCAGTCAGCTTTTGTCCCTAAGTGGGACTAGAACTCACTGTCTCCTGGGGACTGGCCCAGAGTCACCCAGCTGGCTTTTGGGACTAAGTCGGGACTAGAACTCAGAGTCTCTCCGTTTTGTAGTCTGTTGTCTTAACTTCTAGTCCAAACTGACCTTTTCTGATCTGTAACGTGGGCAGAAGCCGATCGCCCACCCTGTAGCATGTTAGAACAATTGGCGAACGCTTGCCTGCATTCATACAACCCAGAGAACCTGGGGGTGAAACCCGCCTCCTTTCAGGGCGTGTAGAATTCCCCAAACCATCCATTAGCCAAGAGTTCACTGAGTAGAAATAACTCCCTAGGCCACGGAAGACTGCAACCCAGGGTAATATTCACTGGTCTTCAGGAGTTGTGTGAATGCTCTACCAGACTGGCTGGCTGCAGACCCAATCATTGGGATGCCACAAAGGGTGGCTGGAGCATTGCAGGTAGTCCTCCAGTTACAACGGTTCATTTAGTGAGGTTTGAAGTTACAATAGCACTGAAAAAAACTGATTTATGACCGAGGGTGAAGATTCGTTCTCCAAACTTGCGGGTTGGTTTCTGAACATTTCATTACCAGGCTAGGTAACATCTTCAGTGGAGTTGAGGGGCCGTCAGTGTCCGGGTTCTTCTGCTTATCAGAGCGTTGGGTCGTTTATGACCGGTCCAGTGTCCCGGGGTCATGCGATCCCCTTTTGTGACCTTCTGACCAGCGACGTTCATGTGAAAGCTGGATTCCCTTATCAACTGTGTTGCTAATTTAACTGGAGCGATTCCTTTAACAACTGTGGTCGTAAAATGGAGCAAAATTCACTTCACTACTGTCTCGCTTAGCAGCATAAAGGTAGGGCTCGGTTGTAGTCGTAAGTCGAGGACTACCTGAATTGGGGACAAGCTCTACATGATGCTTTGGCTGTTTCTGTCCACAGGCAGAGCTTCTTTGGGGTGGGGGTGGGGGAGAAGGCGAGGAAGAGGAAAGTGGGAGAGGGAGGAGGGAGGGGCATCACCTTTACCCTGGGACTGGAGTCCTGCTCCCAATTTCCTGCTTGTGGTTCCTCTGTGGGGAAAGCCCTTTGCCCCACCTGTGCCAACACCTTTCAGCTGCCAACACCAAAGATCAGCATATTATGCAATACCCCAAGGATGCCTCGGTCTGCCCCAGTGGCTGCAGAGTCCCTGAGGCTGGGCAGGAGAAGGAAAGGAGGGAGGGAGGGAGGGAGGGTCAGGGGGTTTAGGGTTGGGTTAATTATCTTAAAGAAGACATTTCGCTTCTCATCAAAGAAGCTTCCTCACTTCTGAGGAACCCATGAAGCTTCTTGGATGAGAAGCAAAGAGTCTTTCTCAAGAAGAAGAAAAAAAGCAGCCCGGGTAACTTTGGAAAAAAGCACCTTTGATCTGGATGACTGAGAATCTCCAGGGATTTGGGGTTCTTTTCAAACTTTAAATTGGGTGGACTTCAACTCCCACAATTCTCATCCAACCTCTCTTTTTGTTGTTCCCTTAGTTTACGTTATTTTGACTTTTCTAGATAACTCATCTATTTTCTCCTCTGGAACTGCCTCGCTGTTATATAATTTTGCATTTTTTTTAAAAAAAATCCATTTCCTTTTTGTCTGTTGTGAGAGTCAGTTTGGTGTGATGGTTAAGCCAACAGGCTACAAACCAGGAGATGGTGAGTTCTAGCCCTGCCTTTGGCACAAAGCCAGCTGGTTGACGTTAGGCCGATCAGTTTCTCTCAGCCCTAAGAAGGAGGCAATGGCAAACCACCTCAAACATATTGCCAAGAAAATTTCAGGGACTTCTCCAGGCAGCCTCTGAGAATTGGTCACAATTAAAAGGATGAAAATAATTATAATACCTCCTCCTTTCTGCAACTTTAATATCATTTTTTTTCTTTTCCCCCAGTTTGTATGCTAACCACTTCCCTAGCTTATTTGCTGATTCAAAATGTATTGGTTTTGCAAAATGGGGATTTTGCAGTAACCTTCCCCTGCCACATCCACCAAGCCACACCCATCAAGCCATGTCACGCCCACTAAGCCACACCCACAGAACTGGTAGTAAAAAATTTTGAAACCCATCACTGGTACCATCTTGACCCTTTGACCATAAGCTGCCTCTTCTCAAACCACCTTCTGCTCTCTCAGGAGCCACCTACCCACTTCCCAAGATTTCCCCATCGCTTTCCTTTCTCTCCAAGGTCTCCCCCCCCCCCTCGGCAGCCTCTAGGTGGTCCCTTTGCATCCTGGGGAGAAGAGAAGAGGGGGCTTCTCTCCTCCAAGGCTTTTGAAGGCCTCCAAAGACTCAGGGTCCTCTCTTCCTCCACCAAGGCCACCGTGTCTCCACCCAGGGCCATAGCTGGAGGGGCTGAAGGCCATATGGGATATGACACCTTCTGCTTCGTCTCCCCAGGCCTGTAAGAGCCTCTTCCAGGGCAGGTCCCTGGTTACAGTGGAGATAAGATAGAGAGACCAGCGCCAGGTTCCAGAAACTCTCAGGGTGCGTTTGGCCAACCTCACAGGAACGTTTTGAACAGTAATACAGAGATGAGAGTTGGCAGGGACCTTGGCGGTCTTCTAGCATTGCAGCCAAACTCTGCCCACAGCCAGGATTTTGATCCTGACCTGCTCAAGGCTGACTCAGCCTTCCATCCTTCTGAGGTCACTAAAAGGAGGACCCAGATAGTTGGGCGCAATATGCAAATAATGCTGACATTGTGTACTGCCCAGAAAGGGCTGTAAAGTGCTGTGGGGTGGTATGTAAGTCTACATGCCATTGCTATAGCTATTGCTATTAATAGATGTAAATAAATGCATGTGTAGCATCTCTATGCTGCATCGGAGGAGGCCAACAGCGGCTCTCAAAAGCCTCTGAAGAAAAGGTCAGAGAAGGAAGACCTGCTCCCAACCCCTGCCTGATTTGGGGCCATCAGAGGGGATATGGCTCTCCTCCTCCTCACCCCACAAGCTCCACTTTCTTCTAGCACTGATGATGTTGCCTAGTTGGGTCATGCAATGTCTGCAAGAAAACAGCCAAACTCAGAGAGCCCCAAGGACCCCACAATAATCCTCCTCCTCCAATAGATCTGCTGCTGGCAGAAAAGTAGACACCACCCCAAGCCTCAATACCCCCATGCATCCCTCAGCCACACCCCCTCCTTGGCAGGACCCTGACCCCCCTGGGGGTGGGTTGCTTGACATCCCCTCATTCTCTCCGTTTCCAGCTGCCTTCATGCCTCGTTCTCATTCTCGCAGTTGACCAAACACCGGGACTTCTACGTTCAGCCTACGGTGTCTTTCTATGAAGGCATAAGAGGGTGGCATTGATCCTTTTATTGCCTCTTATATCCCCCTTCTACTAGTTGCACACTTTTAGAATTAGTATCATGTTATGTTGTTTTGCATGTACACTGAGCGCTTCTACACCAGAGACAAATTCCTTTTGTGTCTAACCACGCTTGGCCAAATAAATCTATTCCCTATTCTAAGTCTTAGTCTTAGTTTTTTAGTCTTATTCTTAATTTTCTATTCTCTCCTCTCCTCTCACCTCCTCTTATCTTTTTCTAGCCCATCCAATCCCCTCCTCCCTTGTCCCATCATCTCCTCTCCCCTCCCCTCCCCTCCCTTCCCTTCCCCTCTCCTCTCATAATCTTATCTTCTTCTATCCCCTCCCCTCCCTTATCCTATAGCCCCTCCTCGCAAAGCAGGATGCTGCAGTCCAAGGCCGGTTGGCTAGGGATGTGGTGCTTACTTTGGTGATGCCATTTACACAAAGCCCCTTCTGTCCCTCCCCCCCCCCCCCCCGGACGAGTTCAGCCAGCAGTGATGTTGCTGTCCTTTGGGTCCCAGGGAAGGTGTATTTCTTCCTCTTGGCACGAGTATGAACCCCTTTCTTCACTCTCCACCGTGGTCATTTCTCACACCATATTGATGGTGGACACTTTGCTCCCTGTGTATTTTCCCTTGGACCCCCTGTCTGCCCACCATGGGTCAGTTGGTCCCTCTGGTGGGAAGGAGGTGGGCCCAGGGACCACGCCTCAATTGTCCCCTCTTTGATTGGCAGGAGAGAAGAAGGCAGCTGGGCGGCCGGTTTGGAGAGCTGGACTCACAATGCAGGTATAGCCCCCACCTCACTCCTGCCAGATACCTTAAAGCAGCTTCCCTTCCCCCCACCCCTTCCCCAGTTCTGCATCTCTCAAATATCTTGGAAACCCCGTCTCAGATTTTCGTGCCAGCCAACTGGCTGTGGACGATGGGGGTTCTTTTTCAAGGCTACCAGGTTGAGAGAGGCTGCTGGGAAGTATGTCTGCCTGTTCTTCACTGTGTTCCCCCCTCCCCAATTCAGACTACCTGGCCGGCTGTGACTTCAACAACAACTCCTGGCCCTTTTGCGACTGGACCCAAACCTGTGGCACCAACCAAGGCACCTGGATACGCACCAAGCACGATACGCCCACCCCTGGCACCGGCCCAAGCGGGGATTATCCGGATGGAAGTAAGTGCTCCATAACCGCAATGGGCAAAGCCCCCTCCCCATTCTCCATGTCCTTGGTCCCCTTCCTCACAGGTCAGAGGGTCATGCACCCTCCCTCCCTCCCTCCCTCCCTCCCTCGGTGCAGCTGGGGACATCCGGGTCTCTTTGGGCTTGAGTGGGTTCCCATGGCCATCGGAAGACTGGAGCAGGCTGGAAGGGTTTGTGGCTACCCGCTTGACATGGGCAGCAGGATGTGGTCCTCACCAACCATGCGTGGTCCTCACCTCCTCCAAGTCAGCATACAAGCTTTGTCCCCTCTCTCCACCAAGGCTGGAAGGGTGGAAAAGAAGGGTGATCCAAGGGCTGGATTCCAACTGCTCTTAGACCCCACCCAGTTGGCCAGGGATGATGGGACATGGAATCCAAAAGCAGATGGAGGGCCAGAGATCTCCGCATCCTTGAAAAGAGATGCTCCTCTGTCTGGAATCAAAGTCACAACTGCAAGGCCTTTGATTGACAAAGGTGCCTCTTCTCCCAGCATAGCTCCTGTCTCTTGGAGCCAACAGAATCTGACCCAAAGAGAGAAAGGCGATTGTCCCGCAAACTCTGCACCAGCCCTCTTTGCCTCTTGTCTGCCAGGTGGCCATGGAGCCCGGAGCCTTCCCGGGGGCCATCGCTGCCCTGTTCCCTCCGCTTGTGGGTAGCAGCCATTGTGCCCAGCTGCTGAATATCGATTTTGATCCCAAATCGTCCTCCTGGGTTTCTTTTCCAACTGCACAGATTATTGCTGCATTAAGGAAAGCACGTCTTTGGCCCAACACACTCAGGGCATTGTTTTTGACAAACGCTCACACTTAACCTTAGCAGGATTTACTCCATCAACCCAATTTTGGGAGACTGCACCACACCTTGGCTCTTAAATGATCAACATGGACACAACACTCCAGGCTAAAACACACTAAGTGAATATACTGTGTGTTGTGTGAATCTTCCCTATGGCTGCTTTTCTCCGTAGGGGCCTGAAATTCGGTGGTGGTGCAAATGGGTCTTGGCCTCCCCTCCCCAAATTTCAAGGACCAGAATTCCTTGAGGAAATGACTCTTTAAGCTTGCAACACAGATGGATCTGGAGTCTGCAAAAGCTCCCGGCCTCCCTTGTTATGATGGTTTAGGAAGCCCACCCCCACCCCCCAGCCTCTGTTTCCAGAAAGAACAGCAACATCCCAAAGGGGCTTTTCCAAAAGGAAACTGGATTTTCTTGGGTTTTTTTCTTTGAAAATGTTTTGCTTCTCATCCAAGAAGCTTCTTCAGTTCTGACTGAATGATGGGGAAAGGAAGGATTTTATAGTCTGCAGACATCTTCTCCTTAGTACTTTGAAGGTCGGTTGTTAGCTCTCCGAGAGTCATTGATACCACCTATCTCCTGTTTACGCTCCTTTCAGCAGTCCCAAGAAGGTGCCACACCTGTTTATGCTCTGATTCAGGTGACCCTGAGGGCCCAGGTAACCCCCAACAACTCTCAGATAGCTAACCATCAGCCCACCAGTGTTAATGACCAGACCACTGCGAAGAATATAAATCCTTCCATTCCCCACCAGTCAGTTAGAACTGAAGAAACTTCTTGGATGAGGAGCAAAATGTTTTCAAGGGAAAACCCAAGAAACCCCAGTTGCCCTTTGGAAAAAAACACCTTTGGGATGTTGTCACTTCCTAACAATTAGGCTTTGTTTGCGTCTCCTATGAAAGTTCTGAGATGATTGATGTGGTTTGCACTAAGCACACACTGCATGAAGCTGGCCGGGTCTCTTTGATCACCCCTTAGCACACCTGACTTGGCACGTCCAGCCGGGCCCTCGTGCTCCCTTGCTCCCTGGTTCCAATAAAGAGTTTGGGGGCATCTCCCCTTTTTCTTGCAGGAGGCTACTTCATCTACCAAGAGGCCAGCAACCTGATTCCCTACGACCTCAACAGACTGGAGAGTCCCCAGCTGCTGGGCTCTGGCGAAGTCTGCATCGACTTCCAGTATCACATGTTTGGCTCCGAGGACTTCAATGAACTGCATGTGACCCTCTTGAGGGACCAGGGCGAGACTGTGGTGTGGAGCCAAATGGGGAGCCAGAGCCCTGAGTGGCAGCATGGACTCACCTCGGTCTACTTTGAGAAGGAGGCTCGCTTCCAGGTAACAGCGTGGCAGCTCTTGTAGAATAGGTTGGGCCAAAGGGTCACTGCATCTTCCGCCCTGCTCCCGAAGTGAGAGGAAGCCCCTCTCGGCAATCAAGAGCAGTGCCCCCTCCCCCATTTCTAGCAGCTGGCAGTTCAAGCCTGGCACCTCTGGCAGCTGATGCAATTCTTAAGGCTAGGCCGGGGCTACTGACAAGCAGTGTGTGGCAGCTGCCAAAAAAGCCAATGCAATCTAGGCTGCATCAACAGAGGGATAGAATCAAGATCGCATGAAGTGTTAATACCACTTTATAATGCCCTGGTAAGGCCACGCTTGAAATACGGCATCCAGTTTTGGTTGCCATGATATAAAACAGATGCTGAGACCCTAGAAAGAGTGCAGAGAAGAGCAACCAAGAGGATTAGGGGGCTGGAGGCTAAAACATAGGAAGGACGTTCCAGGAATTGGGCATGTCTAGTTTAGTGAAGAGAAGAATTAAGGGTGACATGATAGGAGTCTTCCAATATTTGAGGGGCTGCCAGAAAGAAGAGGGAGTCCACCTATTCTCCAAAGCACCTGAAGCAGTGGTGGGTTGCTCCCGGTTCGCACTGGTTCGCAAGAACCAGTAGTAAAAAACTTTAGTAGTTCGGAGAACCGGTAATAACATTGGCTGGCTATGCTCCCGAACCGGTCCCCAGCCCAGGCGCCGCTTGCTTACCCTGCCCACCTCATCAGAGGCTTTTTAAAAAAAACTTTTAAAAGCATTTTTTCTACAACCTCTTTGACTGAAAAAATGCTTTTAAAAGTTTTTTAAAAAGCCTCTGATGATCGCGCAGCTCAGCTTCTAAAAGCATGTTTTCCTTTAAAAGCCTCTGGCAATCCCAGATGACTTGCCTGATCGTCAGAGGCTTCTAAAAGCATTTTTTTCTGCAACCTCTTAAGGTTGTGGAAATAATGTTTTTAAAAGTTAAAAAAAAAAAGTTGGCCACATCCACATTATCCCCCAAGCCACGTCCATAAAATAAGGCACGCCCACAGAACCAGTAGTAAAAAAAATTAGAATCCACCCCTGACCTGAAGGCAGGACAAGAAGCAACAGATGGAAACGAATCAAGGAGAGAAACAACCTGGAATTAAGGAGGAATTTCCTGACAGGGAGGACAATCAACCAGTGGAACTACTTTCCTCCAGAAGTTGTGGGTGCTCCATCACTGGAAGTTTTTAAGAAGAGATTGGACAACCGTTTGTTTGAAAGGGTCTAGGGCCCTAGGTACTCTCTGCCTTGGCCAGAGGGATAGACTAGAAGATCTCCAAGGTCCCGTCCAATGTTGTTATTCTACTATTCTGACAACCTTCACCTAGAACCAGATTAGCCTCATTCTAAAGCCACCCAGGTTGAGGACCAACATAAGAGGCTGTCTGAAAATCCCTCAGAAATCTTTTCAGCATTATTGAGTGACACCCAGGTTGTGGTATTTTAAAATGGGTGGCAAGGGTGGAATTCTTCACTTTCTCTGCAGAACAAGAGAAACTACAAAAGAAACAAAGCGTATTTTATATACCAACCAAGATTAATGATCTGGAAAAGACACATAATAGTAACATTCATATTCATTCATTGTAAGCCACGCAGAGTCATTGACTGAGATGGATGGCTGTAGAAATTGAATGAGGGAGGGAGGGAACACCACTCTCTGGGTATGAGCTTAAAGAAAAACCTTCAGTTGGTCTGAGGTTCTAACACGTGGCAGTTTTTCCCTACCTGGCGCTGGGGAGGATGGAAAGTGCCGTTGAGCTCATCTGGAAGACAGCCGTGGCTTCAGAGGGTCTCCTTCCATCTGGCTCCTCCAGCAGGACCTCTCCTGTTGCTCCTTGCAGACGCAGCAGCCTCCTTGCTCTGACTGGACTTTCTTTCACTCCTCACAGGTGGCTTTTGATGCCATTCGAGGGTTGACAGAATATGGGGACACAGCCGTGGACAATGTGGTGGTCAGGAGAGGGCCTTGCGGTAAGTGACTCCTTCTTCATTTCAGCTTTTCCATCCAAGAGGTTCCCATGAAGTTGATCTTGGATTGCAACATCAGAGGTCCTTTCAGAAGAGGTCCTGAGTCTTCAAGCTGTAGTTGTTCCCCGAAGGATGGATGAATGCAGGAAGGGAGCCACCAAAAATACCCCTCAGCCCTGGGGGAGATGTGAGGGGCCTTCCAGACTCCAAAATACTCAGGGCTCCTGCAGAATCCAGGAAGAACTTATTCTGAAGTATCTATGGAGCTTCTCAGTCATCCAGATCATGGTTGTCCCAAAGGTGCTTTTCCAAAAGATAACTGACTTTCTTGGGTTTTTTTCTTGGAAAACTTTTTGTTTCTCATCCAAGAAGCTTCTTCAGTTCTAATGTTGTTCTGAACTAGTTGCAACTCTGTCAGATAATATCATTATCTGCTGATGGGAAGAAGAGTCACAGGACTCTTCTTCCCATCAGCAAAGGCCAAACTTGGAATCTCACCTAAAAGATACTGGCCAGATGACCAGGCAAAAGGCAGCAAAGCAAGGAGGACATTTACTTAGCCAGCATTACAGTGCCACCTACAGCCCAGAAGCTTTTTCGGCCTCCAGGCTGAGGGCCAGAAACGGTTTTGAAGACAAGGGGCAGAAGAGATGGCCCAAAGCAGGGGTTAAATGCTACGATCCGGTAGCGATGGAGGCAGGTGGTTCGGAGAACCGGTAGCAAAAATCCCTGCCCCCTCCCCCATGCCCAGCTGAGCCGCGCAATCATCAGAGGCTTTTTTTCTTTTAAATGCCTCTGACGATCCAAGCTGAGTTGCCTGATCGGCAGAGGCTTTTTTAAAAACCCTCTGCTGATCAGGCAACTCAGCTGGGATCGTCAGAGCCTTTTGAAAGCATTTTTTTACAACCTCTTCGTGTAGAAAAAATGGTTTTAAAAGTAAAAAAAAAATGACCACACCTACCCAGTCACATTACCACCCCCACCACCACCAAGCCACGCCCACAGAACCGGTAGTAACAAATTTTAGATTTCACCACTGACCCAAAGGTGCTTTTTCCAAAAGGTAACTGGACATTCTTGGGGGTTTTTTTTAAATGTTTCAAAAAAAGCAAAACATTTTTAAAAAAACATTTTTTAAAAAATAGCAGTAGCACTTAAACTTATATACCGCTTCACAGTGCTTCACAGCCCTCTCTAAGCAGTTTTACAGAGTCAGCCTCTTGCCCCCAAGAATCTGGGTCCTCATTTTACCCACCTCGGAAGGACGGATGGCTGAGCCGGGGACAATCGAACTTCTGGCAATGGGCAATGGGCAGAGTTAGCCTGCAGCACTGCTTTTGAAGGAAGGAAGGAAGGAAGGAAGGAAGGAAGGAAGGAAGGAAGGAAGGAAGGAAGGAAGGAAGGAAGGAAGGAATAGCAATAGCCCTTAGACTTATATACCGCTTCACAGCCGTCTCTAAGCGGTTTTACAGAGTCAGCATATTGACCGTAACACTCTGGGGCCTCATTTTACCGATCTCGGATAAATGGAAGGCAGAGTCAACCTTGAGCCCCATCAGGATCGAATTTCCGACTGTGAGCAGAGTCAGCCTGCAATGCTGCATTCTAACCACTGCGCCACCTGGGTTCTTAAAAAATAAAGGAAGTGCCGTTGCCTTTTGGAAAAGCACAATGGAGACCAAACAAATCTCAACAGGGGTGACTTTCTGTTGTAACTTCAAGCAGTTGTAAGTCAAGGACTATCTGCAGGGAGCAGGACCTCCCCTGAATCTCCTGCAGACAAGAAGTGACCTGAGAAGACAGGGGGCCTTTGCCCTTCTGGTATCAGCCATTGTGGGGCTTTTCAAGAGGGATGAGAGTCCCCCCGTGGCTGATGGGAACCAGAACTCCTTGGCTTCAGCCAGCCTTCCTTGGCAGACCCGCCCATTGAGGGGTGCACCCCTCATGACCCTCTACGGCCCCTGAAATACACAGACAACCAGCTGCCTCTTCTTCCAGGGAGGTCCCTGTGCGAGCTGTCCTCACTTCAGATGACGAGGGCGACTGACAGATTGACAGATCCTGTCACCAGATCTCGCCCTGCCACTAATCAGCATAATTTTAATAACGTCTTGCTTAAGTTGTAAACGGCTGTAATCAGTGACAGTGGCTGGATTTTTCTACCTGAGAGAACTGCTGAAGTGTCTGATTAGGGAGTTAAATTTTAACCCCTATAATATCTTCAAGATAAACCTGGGTAATTTCACGGAGCAGATCAAACAAAAGGTCTTAATTCCCTGTCCTGTCAGCAAGTTGCTCACCATTTCCTTCTCCTGCACAGGCAATATTCTGAGCTTAATCAAAGTTCAGCAGGTGACACCAATTTCCTGAGTCATCAGGCCATTTTGAAAAAATGGGACACAGTTCTCACTAATAAAAGAGAATATTCATATGTAGCTCAGACCTGATGATGTTACCTAATTTGGGTCATGAAAGGTCTACAAGAAAACAGCCAAGCTCAGAGAGCACCAAGGACCCCACAGTTGTTGTTGTGTCCCTTCTCCTCCTCTCCCCAAACCTGCTTCCTTCTAACACTGAAGATGTTCTCTAGTTGGGCCATGAAATGTCTGTAAGAAGACTACCCAGTTCAGAGAATACCAAGGGCCCCCACAGTCCTTTTTCTTTCCTCCTCCTCCTCACCTTCTTCTCCTCCATTTTGCAAACCCTTCTCTTTTCTAGCACTGCTTCTCAGTCACCCAGGTCCTGGTTGTCCCAAAGTTGCTTTTTTTTCAAGAGGCAACTGGACTCTCTGGTTTTTCTTTTGAAGAGGTTTCGCTTCTCCTCCAAGAAGCTTCTTCAGCTCTGACTGGATGGTGGGGAATGGAAGGATTGATACTCCTTGCAGACAGCTGGTCATTTGCATCCTTTTAGAGAGACATTGAGGCCACTTGGAGGTTTCTCTGTGTCCTCAGGGTCACCTGAGTGGTGCAAATGGTTCCTGTAGTCTGCAATTTTTTTTCCTCTGGAAACCTATTCCTCCTCCCACATCATTCGAAGGGTCTTCATCCCAAAGTCCTTGGCTAAAAATCTATGGAGATTCTCCGTCATCCAGGTTATGGAGCGTGCAAGCTTTCCTCATCCTATGCACCCTTCCTCGACTAAAGTGGAGAACATTAACAGGAGTGTTGCTCATAACTTGAACTTTTTCTTTTGTTCACCAGAACCGACACCGACACCCGCAGAGCCCAGTACACCAGGTAATCCTGCCCCTCAAACTGATTATAATTGCAATGCTTGAAGGACATTCCTGAAACCACCCACTTTCCCAGTGATGGGCAAAATCCGTGGTCAAAAATAGGGTGTTTCCAAAATCCATGTTGCTGCCTTGTTAAGAACACACGTGAATGACAATTGGAAGGTTGATCCTAACATGCCTTCTTTTCTTTCTTCAACAGAACCAACACCTTCACCTGTAGAGCCATGTTTCTCAGGTAATGTGAACCTCAGGAGAAGACCATATGTTCTTTCCTGCCTTGTTTCTACCTCTGCGGCTGCCCCTTGGATGGCACTTGGACGACATGTCGTTCCGTGAGGAAGAATATATTCCCAGGAGACTCTTGTTCACCTTGTAAAGCAGGGCGGAGAATCTCTTCATCAGCCCAATAAGTTATGATTATGCTCATTAGACGCCACTTGAACTCTAGTGCCACCAGCAAAATAAATGAGCTGACGCCGGCCTGTGTTTGACCTCCCTTTCTTCTTTCCAGAGTCCTGCCTGGTGTCGGGTGACCCTCATTATTACACTTTTGACAAGCAGACGCACCACTTCATGGGCAACTGTACCTATACTCTCTCCCAACTGTGTGACCGAAACAACTCTCTGCTCCCCTACTTCAACGTGGAAGCAAGCAATGAGCACCGAGGGGGCCACACACACGTCTCCTACGTTGAGAGTGTGCACATTGATGTCTTTGGCATCCGGGTCACCCTGGGAAAGGGAGGAAGAGTGACGGTAGGTGGAGCTGCTGCTGCTGAAGGACAGCTGTGCTTTGTTGTTGGGGTACGAAAGAGCACCGTTGTTCCTGAGTCCCCTACAGTGATGCCTGAACCTCTTTCTAGGTCGATGGGGAGCCAGTCATCGTCCCCTCCACCCCAATAGGGGGTGTGGAGATCTTTCCCAGCGGCTTCTACACAGTGGTTTCTACGGATTTTGGGTTGAGAGTCAAGTTTGACGGAGACCACCAGGTGGAAGTGTCCCTCCCCAGCACGTACAAGGGTGAGGTCTGCGGCATGTGTGGAAACTACAACGGGGATCCTTCTGACGATTTCCTCAACCCCGATGGGAAACCAGAGACTGACTCCACAAGCTTGGGCAACAGCTGGCAGGTGGCCAACCTCACCAGGTTCGTAGCTTATATCCCTGAATAGCAGCTTTTGTCTAGATGGAAATCGTAGGGTATTCAACCACAGTATTTTTTTTGCTACAGTTGTTCCTCTGGACATGATCCAGTCTGCACGGAGGATGAGAAAGACATGGCCAAAAGCAGCGATTTCTGTGGACGCCTGACAGATATCAATGGACCATTCAGGCATTGCCAGAGCGTCTTGGATCCAACAGGGCATTTTGAAAGCTGCCTTTACGATCAGTGCGCCCTGCACTTAGACCCAGGCTCCCTCTGCAGGAGCTTGCAGTCCTACGCAGATGCCTGCCAGTCCCTGGGAATCGCCATCGAACCCTGGCGGAATGCCACCTTCTGCCGTAAGTTTTGTGGCAGCAATACCTGTGGTGGGCCTTGAGTATCGCGAAACATCTATGTGAGCGGAGGGGTCAGGGGATCAACTGAAAGAGGGAGGGTGTTTCCTCTGTCTCTTTGAAGAGACTCCCGTCGAGAGAGGGACATGTATTGCCACGTTCCCTCTTGGAGACACACTGTCTGCAACTCCAGCTTATCCTGGAGGACAAATATCATAAATCAGTGGCCCTCAACCTCTGTGGCTTGATGGCCCAGCAGGGCCCGGGAGAGGGGAACTGGACTAGGCAGATGTGCCCAAATGTGCACATAGCTTGACTTCTGGGAGCAGTGGGCCAATGAGCCTGCGCATGCACACGCAGATCGACCTGCGCAGGGATTGTGTATGAGGAACCTTATGTGTAAAGGGGGAGTCTAGGGATCAACTGAAAGAGGGAGGGTGTTTTCTCTGTCTCTTTGAAGAAGATCACTCCCATTGAGAGAGGCACATATATCGCCACGTTCTCTCTTGGAGACACACGGAATGTAACTCCAGCTTACCCTAGAAAGCAAATAGCCTAAATCTCTGGCTGGGATCCTGGGGAGCAGGGAATGCAACCTAGGAAGAAACCGTCCCCCAGTGAGGGACTCGCATCCAAGTCCATTAAGGGATGCAGTGTGTACTTTAGGACCAAACCTCCGGCACTGAGCTCAGGGAGATCTTCTTCCCTCCTGCAGCCATTCATTGCCCACTCAGCAGCCACTACGAGCCTTGCGCCAATGCCTGTCCATCCACCTGCAAGGACCCAAATGCTCCGGACACCTGCAACCTGCCGTGCATGGAAGCCTGCGTCTGCGACTCCGGGTTCTTCCTTTACAATGGCACCTGTGTGCCCAGCCATCAGTGTGGGTGCTGGCAGCAGGGGAAGCACTACCCAGTGGGCTCCAGCTTTTGGACCGACGACACCTGCACCACCAGATGCACCTGCCCCAGTCCAGGTGGCAAGCTCAGCTGCTTTGATGATTCCTGCCCTAAGCATTATTACTGCGGAGTCCAAAATGGTGTCCCCAGCTGCTACCGACATACGTACGGGGTCTGCCGCGTCCACAACGACCCTCATTACAACACCTTTGACAAACAGACACACCACTTCATGGGTACCTGCACCTACACCCTGGCCAAGGTCTGCGCCAATGAGACGGGGCTGCCCTACTTTAACATCGAGGCCAAGAACGAACACCGTGGGAATCCCTCCGTCTCTTACGTCCAGCGGGTCCTAGTGGAGGTTTACGGGCACCGGATTGAGATTCTCAAAGGACACAGGGATCAAGTGCTGGTAACCCAAAGCAGTTTCTCATTTCCTGCTTGTGCTTTGAAATAGAAGGAAGCTATGTTCCTTCCCAATTCTCTGCTGAACGGTTTTTGATTGGAAGGTGTGGGGAAATCCTATTTTCTAACCTCTGGTTGAATATCGGTTTGATCAAGGATAAGAGTGAACAAAATAGTAACAGCCTCTCCTTTGATTGGTGGCAGGGTAGGATTTCTTATTGATTGATTAATTTTTAATGATACTTCTTTTCCCGCTCCTGCAAATATACTCAGAGTCGGTATTTCTGTACGGGGACTTAGTAATCGGGAACCCAACTCTTCCCATCCTGATCATCTTCAGACGGTTCCTTTCTTTGGAAATAAAGTTACAATTTGTGTCTGACTCCTTCTAGGTGAACAAAGTGCTTACAAGGCTTTCTGTGCGCAAGCTGAACAACGCCCTGAGAGTGGACATCGACGGACGCTACGTGACCCTAGAAACGGAATTCGGGCTGATTGTCTCTTACGACACGGATCACTCGGTGGAGATCAGGGTCCCCACGGACTTCTTCAACAAGACCTGCGGCATGTGTGGGAACTTCAACAGCCACAGGCAGGATGACAGCATGATGCCCAACGGAGAGCAAGCCAAGAATTCCAATGAGCTGGGAAACAGCTGGCAGGTGCCCAATGCAACGTACGACGCCCCTGATTGTACAGGCCCACCTCCACCCCCAGAACTTTGTCCCTCAGAGCTGAAGAATCTCTATGAGACAGAGGCCTATTGCGGACAGCTAACCAGTAGCCAAAGACCGTTGGCAGTTTGCCATTCTGCAATCAACCCCAACAGCTTCTTCCAGAGTTGCGTCTTTGACCTGTGTGAGCTGCATGGGTCCCAGCAGGCCTTGTGTGGTGCTTTGGAGGCGTACGCTGATGCCTGCCAAAGAGCTGGCGTGCAGCTTCCCGACTGGAGGAATGCCACTTCCTGCAGTGAGTATCCACGTAGAATACCCTAAAAGATGAGCAATTGACCTAGTTGGGGAAATATGCTCTCTTGGTTGGTTGCAGCAGCATTCCGGGTCCTGCAGAAGGGCAGGTATCGCCTAAAATCTGCCTTTGGATGAAGGACTCGCTTGTCTTCAGGTGGTGATTGGGGTGGAGATGGGCCATCACTTTAGTTATCGCCCCAGACGGCAAGCCATCTATCTACCAGATTCCATGGCTCCCGCTGTCATGATCCACTTGCAAATGTGGTTCCCCGAGCACGTAGAATCAAGGCAGCATCCCTATTCTTTCCAGCATCACTGGTAGCTTCCTGTTCCCAACAAGCTGACCTAGAAAGCTGCTTGCACTGAGTGTGACCTTGGGAAGTGTACCTCGTTTTCTGAGTGGTTCCTGCTTTGTTTTGTAGAAATCCCTTGCGGTCATCATAGCCATTACAACGTGTGCGCCACGTCCTGTCCCGCCACGTGTTCCAATCCACTGGCTCCGTGGAACTGCACCAAGCCTTGCGTGGAGGACTGCGAATGCGACGAAGGCTTTGTCCTGAGCGGAGCACAATGTGTGCCGCAGGAGGATTGTGGCTGTGTACATGGAGATCAATATTATGAGGTTTGTTCCCAAGCAACGTCTGGGGCCGTGACAGAACCTGCAGCAACTTTCACAACAGTGCAGGGTCCACATCTTTTACTTTGGCTTTTCTCCAACAGAAAGGAGAGACGTTCTGGCAGCCGGATTGCGTCGGCCAATGTCGCTGTGCAGAACATGGCAACTTGTCCTGCGACCCAGACAGTTGCAAAAAAGACCAAGTCTGTAAAGTACAGAATGGCATCCTGGGATGCTACATTCCAGACAAGGCCACCTGTCACATCTACGGAGACCCTCACTATGTCACCTTCGATGGGCGACTCTATCATTTCCAGGGTGGGTGCAATTACACCGCAGTGCAAATCTGCAGCAACTCCTCCGAGCGCTTCTCCGTGACCACTCGGAACGAACATCGCTCCAGCCCGCACTGGACGGCTCTCAACTCAGTGGCCATCTCGCTAAGAAACATCCACCTGGCTCTGAGGAAGAACAAAGAGGTCTACGTGAGTATTGCACCCTGAAGAATTGTGCAAGGGAATTGACTACCTGGATGAAATTCTGGCGTTCCCCTTCACATTTAGCCGTCCTCCCAGAAAAGTTGCCCAGGAATAGATGCAGTCCTATGGTGCCAAGTTGCTAACTTTGTGGGGCAGGTGCTAATTCAGTGAAACCAGACACGGGGTACTGTAGGTGGTAGCCCATGAAGCCCAGAAACCCGAAGGAATTACAATTCCTAGGCTGACCTTTTTCCTTTCTACAGCTGAATGGGGCCAGAGTTGATCTTCCTTTGAAGCTCCAGTCAGACATTCAGGTGGAGGAACAGCTTCCGTATGTGGTTGTTGACAGTCCCCTTGGCTTTCGGGTGAAGTTTGATGGGGACCAGCAGCTGCTTATCCAAGTGGACGAGAGATACGAGGGACACCTCTGTGGGCTGTGCGGCACGTACTCGGGCAGCCAGCTGGACGATTTCCAACAGCCAGATGGGATGCTGGTGACCGACGCCAACAAATTTGGCAACAGCTGGAGAGTGGAAGATGACGAGTGGAGGCAAGTGACTGTGAACGACAAGGTGTTTTCAGGGGTCCGCAACATTTTCCGTATCGGGTTCTAGGATATGGATTACGAAATCAGAATTGGTCAGCCAGTTGAACACACTGTGCAGTACCTTGTATACCGATAAGAAACTCAACCATTAGAGGAAGGGAACCCCAAAAATGTAGTGTTTAAAGGGGACACAGTTGTTCCTCATTAAACTCTTCAGCACTTGCACCCTCCTAGTGCCAGAACGAGCAGGCTAACTGAGCCAAAACGTTTCATGTACATTTCTCTTTGGGCATCCAAACAAAGGGTGTTTTAACGTTGGCCTTTTTTCTGCCTCTAGCTGTTCCCCAGGACCACCCATAGATCCACCCCACTGCGACCCTGTGGAAGAGGCAGGTTTTGAAGATCGGTGCAGAGTGATTCTGTCCTCAAACGGGCCTTTTACCGACTGCCATGGCAGCCTCCCTCCTCAGCTGTACTTTGAAAGCTGCGTGTATGACCAGTGTGCCACCGGGGGAGACGAAGGGCAGTTGTGCAAAAGTCTGGAAGCGTATGCCGCTGCGTGCGAAATGAACGGGGCCGACCTTGGAGATTGGGAAAAGGATACAGTTTGTGGTGAGTAGAGCTGTTGTGCGACTTGGGTATCTTCCCGCTAGCCTGAAGGTGCCAACAGGACAAGCGATCAGATCTCTGTGAGAGCATCTGTGCCTAGTTCCCCTTCTCACCAGCCTGCAGCACCTCCTGTGGAACAGTAACAAAGGAGAGATCACATATTTGGGCAGACTGAGTTTCTTCCCCTCCTAAGGAGCAGCAGTTGTCCTTCCACCTCTGTGCAATGAATTGTGCTGGCTGATCACAGATCAGGGATTCCATGCTGCTGGTGGACATGCAGAAAGACAATACAACGGCTTGGCTTTCTCTTCCCATTTTCTATACGTCCATCCATGTTTCTCCTTGTGTGCAAAATACAACCGATAGGAAATCTCACGTGACCATTCTCCTTTTCACATGGATAACGAACCTCCCTGGGAATTCCACTGTCAGCCTGAACCCTCCAAGGCCAGGCGAGTCTGCTCAAAGCTAGAGCAGATCCGTTCTCCAATTGTCTTCTCCCGTTTTTCACCCAATGACGTTCCTCCTGAGACCTTGCCACTGATTCATGTTGACTAGGGAGAGAGAAGTGCAGGGGGAATGATGTCCTCAGCCGTGATTTGAGAGTCCATGGAGCTCCATTCCTTATCACCTTGTCCCACGCGCACAGAAGTATTTTCTCTTTGTGGAAACGTTGCTTATGGAGATCCAGAGAGTTCTGGCCAATGAGCGCTAAACATTGCACAGAGCTGCCCAAAGCAGCCACCTCATTTTGCCAGCTGGAATTTCTGTCACCCTCAGTCCGTAGAACTCTCTGTATCACCGGCTGCCTCCAGTGCCGCCCCTCCTTTGGCATTCATTCCCAGTCCTTTCAGGATTTCCAGACCTTCCTTCCAACAACACAGCACGGTCTCCTTTCTGTTGTGTTCCTAGGTTCCTTCCTCTCCTGCGGTTTCTCCTGCACTTTTGAGAAGGATTTCTGTTCCTGGAACCAATTGTCCACCGACAGCTTTGACTGGAGACGACACAAAGGCCCAACACCCTCACCAGACACAGGACCCTTGTATGACCACACCACCGGAGGTGAGGCTGGCACACTGGTCCTTCCTGGGTTCCCAGAGGAATAAATCCTTATTCTTTTCCTTCTTTGGTAGCATCTTACAGCTGGAAACAGCTGTTTACCTGATGGAATCCAATACCTACCGCGCTTCCCCGAAAATAAGACCTTGTTTTATATATTTTTTGAATCCCAAAATAAGCGCTTGGCCTTATTTTTGAGGAGGTCTTATTATTTTGGGGTGCGTGGAGCAAGACGGGGCTCCTCTTGCCATCTTACTTGATCTCCACCTCTGTCTCCGTAACCCTAATCAGAGGAAATGGCGGGGACCGGTTGCGCGTGCATTTAAATATTTTAGGGGAGGGCTTATTTTGGGGGAGGGCTTATTTGGGGGGGGGCTTATTTTAGGACATGCACTCAAAAGCCTGATTGGGCTTATTATCCGGGGAGGTCTTATTTTCAGGGAAACAGGGTACTCAGTGTAGGAATCCCAACTATTGAATCTCCAAGAGAGGAGCAATTATTTTATTCATTTGAACCCTTAGGTAGCACCCAACTCAGTCCATATGACTGTCTGTGGTGCATAAGAAGAAAACAAGGGTTAAACCCCCCAAAATGGGACCATAATCAAGAAACATAAATCTTTCTCTTAAAACATCCCAAAATAATAAAATGGCATTTTCTGTCACTCGTCAATGGAGAGTTCTGAGCGTGGTTGCTAAAGGCCTGGGAGATGAAAGTTATTGAGCCTCTTCTTGGACACGTCCACCAGTTTTCTTACTGCCTTCCAATATAGGGACTGAAATATGCAGGACTGAATATTTAGCAGTTGCCGCCTCTCAGCTCTCAGATTGTTGCCCTGCTGCTGCACTCCCATGTGGGCCACCTTCCATGAAGGAGTCCTGCTTGTGAGATAGAGATGTAGGACCCACAGGCCAAGGACAAGACTCTTGCTGGAGAGAGGTCGCAGCACTTGCCAGGGTTTACGGGAGATAGGTTGTGTCCTTGGAAGTTCAAGGCATCAGACCAGGAGAGCTACTCTGTGTCCTTATCTCTGAGGAACCCCAGGCAGCTTGGATTGCACTAAACTGTCTCTTCACATCTCTGAGGAACCCCGTTGCTTTGACCTCTGTCTCTTTCTTTAGGAGGTTACTTCATTTACCTGGAGGGAAACGATGCCAACCCTGGGGATGTGGCACGTTTGGTCAGCCCCCCGTGTGACCTTCAGGGGCCCATGTGCTTCAGCTTTTGGTATCATATGTATGGCGTAGCCCGCACGATGGCGCTGCGCTTCTATGTCATCTTGGATGATGCACCAGCTTTCCTGGTCTGGTCAGAAACGGGGAACAAGGGCAACCGTTGGAAGACAGCAGAATTCAGCGTAGTTCACAATGGCAGGGTGAAGGTAAGGCCGAGGGTGACAACTTTACACCCAAACATCTGGCTGATATCATGGCATTTGTCCCTACTTGAAACATACAGGAGATCTTCTTCTCTTCCTAGATACTGCTGGAAGGAATGCGGGGAGAGGACTTCCGCAGCGATTTGGCCGTGGATGACATCTCTGTACAGGAGGGTTATTGCCCGTGTAAGATTTCACAGTTTATTCCTTTCTCGGAGGTGGGATCTGGCACTGAAGGAGGATAACATCATAGAAACATTTCTGGGCATGTTCCACGATTTGAGGTTTCCCCAGTGTGGATAAGGAGGGACCCAAATCCCTAGGAACACATTCCAAAGGTTTAAATCTAACCTCGGTTAGCATAAGGATGGTTTCAGAGGGTGGGTCGTGTGATAGAGATGCTTCCTTCTTCTCTTTGCCTCCTCAGCTAAGGAGTATCTGGTCACAAGCTCAAGTGGGATTCAAGATTGGTCAGGGAGACTTGGTGATGTTTTAATGACCCTTCACATTTCTCAATCTTAGAGGAACACACAAATGTCATTTCCCTTTACAGCATTGACACCACCCACTCCTGGACCTACACCCACACTGACACCACCTACGCCCACCCAAGGTAAGTGCCTTTAAGGTTGAAGCAAATCTTTTGTTCACTTTCCCTCTTCTGATGGATCTTTGGCTTGGTGTTCAGTCCTGATGTCTCGGAAGAGAAGGAGTGCAAGATTTTACTGAGCTGAGAATTTTTCCCAGAACTTATGGAGCTTGTCTCACTATGACATCCTTCTTTGATGTTCATTAAATGGTGCTATACACCTGGTAACAATGTCCCTGAAGACTCTATTTAGCCCGACAATGCTACTGGGGTGAGAAGGGACTGTTGTCGAGTACAAGGCAGAGTTTAAGTTTCTTGAACCATTTCAAGTCCTTTCCTGCCTTGTACTCAAAATATAAATGTCACTTCAGATGCTATATCAATCATCCCTATATCTGCAACCCCACAGACACCACTTATGCCCACCCAAAGTGAGTATCTTTAAGGCTGAAGCTTAAACTTCCCACTTCCGATGGGTTTTGGGTTTGACTGCAGTCCTGGTGGCTAGGAAGAGGAGAAGTGCAGGAAATTAGCTGTTGTCAAGTACAAGGAAAAGCTTGAGATCCTTGGACCATTCCAAGTTGCTAAAAATGAAGGAGGCACCCAAAGTGTATCTGCTATTCCTGTCCAAAGTATAGCCTCCCATTTCAAATGAGCTGACGCCGGCCTGTGTCTGACCTCCCTTTCTTCTTTCCAGAGTCCTGCCTGGTGTCGGGTGACCCTCATTATTACACTTTTGACAAGCAGACGCACCACTTCATGGGCAACTGTACCTATACTCTCTCCCAACTGTGTGACCGAAACAACTCTCTGCTCCCCTACTTCAACGTGGAAGCAAGCAACGAGCACCGAGGGGGCCACACACACGTCTCCTACGTTGAGAGTGTGCACATTGACGTCTTTGGCATCCGGGTCACCCTGGGAAAGGGAGGAAGAGTGACGGTAGGTGGAGCTGCTGCTGCTGAAGGACAGCTGTGCTTTGTTGTTGGGGTACGAAAGAGCACCGTTGTTCCTGAGTCCCCTACAGTGATGCCTGAACCTCTTTCTAGGTCGATGGGGAGCCAGTCATCGTCCCCTCCACCCCAATAGGGGGTGTGGAGATCTTTCCCAGCGGCTTCTACACAGTGGTTTCTACGGATTTTGGGTTGAGAGTCAAGTTTGACGGAGACCACCAGGTGGAAGTGTCCCTCCGCAGCACGTACAAGGGTGAGGTCTGCGGCATGTGTGGAAACTACAACGGGGATCCTTCTGACGATTTCCTCAACCCCGATGGGAAACCAGAGCCTGACTCCACAAGCTTGGGCAACAGCTGGCAGGTGGCCAACCTCACCAGGTTCGTAGCTTATATCCCTGAATAGCAGCTTTTGTCCAGATGGAAATCGTTGGGTATTCAACCACAGTATTTTTTTTGCTACAGTTGTTCCTCTGGACATGATCCAGTCTGCACGGAGGATGAGAAAGACATGGCCAAAAGCAGCGATTTCTGTGGACGCCTGACAGATATCAATGGACCATTCAGGCATTGCCAGAGCGTCTTGGATCCAACGGGGCATTTTGAAAGCTGCCTTTACGATCAGTGCGCCCTGCACTTAGACCCAGGCTCCCTCTGCAAGAGCTTGCAGTCCTACGCAGATGCCTGCCAGTCCCTGGGAATCGCCATCGAACCCTGGCGGAATGCCACCTTCTGCCGTAAGTTTTGTGGCAGCAATACCTGTGGTGAGCCTTGAGTATCGCGAAACATCTATGTGAGCGGAGGGGTCAGGGGATCAACTGAAAGAGGGAGGGTGTTTCCTCTGTCTCTTTGAAGAGACTCCCGTCGAGAGAGGGACATGTATTGCCACGTTCCCTCTTGGAGACACACTGTCTGCAACTCCAGCTTACCCTAGAAAGCAAATAGCCTAAATCTCTGGCTGGGATCCTGGGGAGCAGGGAATGCAACCTAGGAAGAAACCGTGCCCCAGTGAGGGACTCGCATCCAAGTCCATTAAGGGATGCAGTGTGTACTTTAGGACCAAACCTCCGGCACTGAGCTCAGGGAGATCTTCTTCCCTCCTGCAGCCATTCATTGCCCACTCAGCAGCCACTACGAGCCTTGCGCCAATGCCTGTCCATCCACCTGCAAGGACCCAAATGCTCCGGACACCTGCAACCTGCCGTGCATGGAAGCCTGCGTCTGCGACTCCGGGTTCTTCCTTTACAATGGCACCTGTGTGCCCAGCCATCAGTGTGGGTGCTGGCAGCAGGGGAAGCACTACCCAGTGGGCTCCAGCTTTTGGACCGACGACACCTGCACCACCAGATGCACCTGCCCCAGTCCAGGTGGCAAGCTCAGCTGCTTTGATGATTCCTGCCCTAAGCATTATTACTGCGGAGTCCAAAATGGTGTCCCCAGCTGCTACCGACATACGTACGGGGTCTGCCGCGTCCACAACGACCCTCATTACAACACCTTTGACAAAGAGACGCACCACTTCATGGGCACCTGCACCTACACCCTGGCCAAGGTCTGCGCCAATGAGACGGGGCTGCCCTACTTTAACATCGAGGCCAAGAACGAACACCGTGGGAATCCCTCCGTCTCTTACGTCCAGCGGGTCCTAGTGGAGGTTTACGGGCACCGGATTGAGATTCTCAAAGGACACAGGGATCAAGTGCTGGTAACCCAAAGCAGTTTCTCATTTCCTGCTTGTGCTTTGAAATAGAAGGAAGCTATGTTCCTTCCCGATTCTCTGCTGAACGGTTTTTGATTGGAAGGTGTGGGGAAATCCTATTTTCTAACCTCTGGTTGAATATCGGTTTGATCAAGGATAAGAGTGAACAAAATAGTAACAGCCTCTCCTTTGATTGGTGGCAGGGTACGATTTCTTATTGATTGATTAATTTTTAATGATACTTCTTTTCCCGCTCCTGCAAATATACTCAGAGTCGGTATTTCTGTACGGGGACTTAGTAATGGGGAACCCAACTCTTCCCATCCTGATCATCTTCAGACGGTTCCTTTCTTTGGAAATAAAGTTACAATTTGTGTCTGACTCCTTCTAGGTGAACAAAGTGCTTACAAGGCTTTCTGTGCGCAAGCTGAACAACGCCCTGAGAGTGGACATCGACGGACGCTACGTGACCCTAGAAACGGAATTCGGGCTGATTGTCTCTTACGACACGGATCACTCGGTGGAGATCAGGGTCCCCACGGACTTCTTCAACAAGACCTGCGGCATGTGTGGGAACTTCAACAGCCACAGGCAGGATGACAGCATGATGCCCAACGGAGAGCAAGCCAAGAATTCCAATGAGCTGGGAAACAGCTGGCAGGTGCCCAATGCAACGTACGACGCCCCCGATTGTACAGGCCCACCTCCAACCCCAGGACCTTGTTCCTCAGAGCTGAAGAATCTCTATGAGACAGAGGCCTATTGCGGACAGCTAACCAGTAGCCAAAGACCGTTGGCAGTTTGCCATTCTGCAATCAACCCCAACAGCTTCTTCCAGAGTTGCGTCTTTGACCTGTGTGAGCTGCATGGGTCCCAGCAGGCCTTGTGTGGTGCTTTGGAGGCGTACGCTGATGCCTGCCAAAGAGCTGGCGTGCAGCTTCCCGACTGGAGGAATGCCACTTCCTGCAGTGAGTATCCACGTAGAATACCCTAAAAGATGAGCAATTGACCTAGTTGGGGAAATATGCTCTCTTGGTTGGTTGCAGCAGCATTCCGGGTCCTGCAGAAGGGCAGGTGTCGCCTAAAATCTGCCTTTGGATGAAGGACTCGCTTGTCTTCAGGTGGTGATTGGGGTGGAGATGGGCCATCACTTTAGTTATCGCCCCAGACGGCAAGCCATCTATCTACCAGATTCCATGGCTCCCGCTGTCATGATCCACTTGCAAATGTGGTTCCCCGAGCACGTAGAATCAAGGCAGCATCCCTATTCTTTCCAGCATCACTGGTAGCTTCCTGTTCCCAACAAGCTGACCTAGAAAGCTGCTTGCACTGAGTGTGACCTTGGGAAGTGTACCTCGTTTTCTGAGTGGTTCCTGCTTTGTTTTGTAGAAATCCCTTGCGGTCATCACAGCCATTACAATGTGTGCGCCACGTCCTGTCCCGCCACGTGTTTCAATCCACTGGCTCCGTGGAACTGCACCAAGCCTTGCGTGGAGGACTGCGAATGCGACGAAGGCTTTGTCCTGAGCGGAGCACAATGTGTGCCGCAGGAGGATTGTGGCTGTGTACATGGAGATCAATATTATGAGGTTTGTTCCCAAGCAACGTCTGGGGCCGTGACAGAACCTGCAGCAACTTTCACAACAGTGCAGGGTCCACATCTTTTACTTTGGCTTTTCTCCAACAGAAAGGAGAGACGTTCTGGCAGCCGGATTGCGTCGGCCAATGTCGCTGTGCAGAACATGGCAACTTGTCCTGCAACTCAGACAGTTGCAAAAAAGACCAAGTCTGTAAAGTACAGAATGGCATCCTGGGATGCTACATTCCAGACAAGGCCACCTGTCACATCTACGGAGACCCTCACTATGTCACCTTCGATGGGCGACTCTATCATTTCCAGGGTGGGTGCAATTACACCGCAGTGCAAATCTGCAGCAACTCCTCCGAGCGCTTCTCCGTGACCACTCGGAACGAACATCGCTCCAGCCCGCACTGGACGGCTCTCAACTCAGTGGCCATCTCGCTGAGAAACATCCACCTGGCTCTGAGGAAGAACAAAGAGGTCTACGTGAGTATTGCACCCTGAAGAATTGTGCAAGGGAATTGACTACCTGGATGAAATTCTGGCATTCCCCTTCACATTTAGCCGTCCTCCCAGAAAAGTTGCCCAGGAATAGATGCAGTCCTATGGTGCCAAGTTGCTAACTTTGTGGGGCAGGTGCTAATTCAGTGAAACCAGACACGGGGTACTGTAGGTGGTAGCCCATGAAGCCCAGAAATCCAATGGAATTACAATTCCTAGGCTGACCTTTTTCCTTTCTACAGCTGAATGGGGCCAGAGTTGATCTTCCTTTGAAGCTCCAGTCAGACATTCAGGTGGAGGAACAGCTTCCGTATGTGGTTGTTGACAGTCCCCTTGGCTTTCGGGTGAAGTTTGATGGGGACCAGCAGCTGCTTATCCAAGTGGACGAGAGATACGAGGGACACCTCTGTGGGCTGTGCGGCACGTACTCGGGCAACCAGCTGGACGATTTCCAACAGCCAGATGGGATGCTGGTGACCGACGCCAACAAATTTGGCAACAGCTGGAGAGTGGAAGATGACGAGTGGAGGCAAGTGACTGTGAACGACAAGGTGTTTTCAGGGGTCCGCAACATTTTCCGTATCGGGTTCTAGGATATGGATTACGAAATCAGAATTGGTCAGCCAGTTGAACACACTGTGCAGTACCTTGTATACCGATAAGAAACTCAACCATTAGAGGAAGGGAACCCCAAAAATGTAGTGTTTAAAGGGGACACAGTTGTTCCTCATTAAACTCTTCAGCACTTGCACCCTCCTAGTGCCAGAACGAGCAGGCTAACTGAGCCAAAACGTTTCATGTACATTTCTCTTTGGGCATCCAAACAAAGGGTGTTTTAATGTTGGCCTTTTTTCTGCCTCTAGCTGTTCCCCAGGACCACCCATAGATCCACCCCACTGCGACCCTGTGGAAGAGGCAGGTTTTGAAGATCGGTGCAGAGTGATTCTGTCCTCAAACGGGCCTTTTACCAACTGCCATGGCAGCCTCCCTCCTCAGCTGTACTTTGAAAGCTGCGTGTATGACCAGTGTGCCACCGGGGGAGACGAAGGGCAGTTGTGCAAAAGTCTGGAAGCGTATGCCGCTGCGTGCGAAATGAACGGGGCCGACCTTGGAGATTGGGAAAAGGATACAGTTTGTGGTGAGTAGAGCTGTTGTGCAACTTGGGTGTTTTCCCGCTAGCCTGAATGTGAAAAAGGGGCATACAATCAGATCTCAGTGAGAACACCTGTGCCTACCATGTTTCCCCAACCCTATCTTATTTTCTTTCCGCCCAAAAATAAGCACCAGGTCTTATTTTACCCACTTACCTTAGGACCACTGCAATCATGCTTCCCATTCCCTGACACCTGTCATGCTGCTTCCCTGACTTTTCCGGCAGCTGCTCGCAGCCAAACACAGCATGGCTTGCTTTGCCGGTGCCATTGCTCATGGCAGGTGGCTGCATGATGAGTTGTGCCTTTGAAGGCACAAGCGGCAAAACCAGCATGATGCACCACGTGGCATCCGACTGCAATTGGCCACAAGGAGCTGCAGAATAAGTTGGGCGGTGGCATGACAGCAGGGCATGGGAGGCCTGGCTGTGGCAGTCCTAATGTAAGGCACATGTGGGCCGTGTAGTGCATGTTGGGCAGCTCCATCCCCCCCACTCCTGCCCTAGCTTGATTTTTACGCTTGTGCCTTGCCCCACCTTGTAGAACCAGACAGTAGACAGGCCTTGAGTAGGGCTTATTTTGGGGGGTACGGCTTATATTAGGAGCAGATGTGAACATTGGACTCGGGCTTGTTTTCGGAATTGGTTCTATTTTCGGGGAAACCCATTACTTTCCCCTTCTCACAAGTGTGCAGCATCTGTAGTACAGTTGAGCACTTGGGAGACTCCATTCCTCTCTCTTGTGTCCCATTTGAAACAAGGCAAGGCCAGCAATGGCACCTTTCTGGTGTCTTCCTTGACAATTTCCTAGCTTTTGTCAAGGTTCTCCTTGACAAATGTTGCATGGAATGTTGCATGGAATGGTAAGACAAAAAAGGTCAAACATTTGGGCAGGTTGAATTTTTCCCCCTCCTTAGAAGCAGTAGTGTTAGTGTTAGGGTTAGGGTTAGGGTTAGGGTTAGGGTTAGGGTTAGGGTTAGGGTTAGGGTTAGGGTTAGGGTTAGGGTTAGGGTTAGGGTTAGGGTTAGGGTTAGGGTTAGTCCTTCCACCTCTTTACAATGAATGGTGCAGGATGATCACAGATCAGGGATTCTGTGCTCCTGACTGCACACACGGAACAGCAATACAAGGCTTGGCTTTACTTTCCCATTTCCTCTCAGTCAATCAATGTTTCTGCTTGTGCATACAATACAAATGATAGGAATCGGACATGGCCATTCTCTCTTTAACCTGGATAACTACCATCCCTGGAGGTTCCACTGTCAGCGTAAACCCTCCCACCTCATGTGAATCTCCTCCAAACCAGAGCAGGTCCATTCTCCAATTGTTCCTCAAATCTTTCACCCAATGATGTTCCTGCAGTGCCCTCGCCCTCCCCCCTTGGGCTGAGCTTCACAAACAGTTCAGGATTTCAAGCCCGGGAGAGTCTAAGGTTTCCTCGTCCAATTCACCCTCCCTCGGCTAAAGTGGAGGTTGACAACAGGAGTGTTAATCATAATTTGAACTGTTCCTTTTCTTTTCCAGAACCGACACCTACACCCCCGGAACCCAGTACACCAGGTAATCCTGCCCCTCAACTTTACTTTAATGACAACGTTTGAAGGACATTCCTGAAAGCACCCAGTTTCCCAGTGATGGGCATAATAGGTGGAGATTGGAGGTCAACAGGACGTTCCCCAGCCCTTGTTCTTCCGTTGCTAAGAACACATATTCCCCTTCTTCTAAGGGATGAATGACAATTGGAGGGGTGATCCTAACTTGCCTTCTTTTCTTTGTCCACCAGAACCAACACCTACACCTGCGGAACCCAGTACACCAGGTAATCCTACCCCTCAACCTTATTTTAATGACAATGTTTGAAGGACATCCCTGAAAGCACCCAGTTTCCCAGTGATGGGCATAATAGGTGGAGATTGGAGGTCAACAGGATGTTCCCCAGCCCTTGTTCTTCCATATTCCCCTTCTTCTAAGGGATGAATGACAATTGGAGGGGTGATCCTAACTTGCCTTCTTTTCTTTGTCCACCAGAACCAACACCTACACCTGCGGAACCCAGTACACCAGGTAATCCTACCCCTCAACTTTATTTTAATGACAATGTTTGAAGGACATTCCTGAAAGCACCCAGTTTCCCAGTGATGGGCATAATAGGTGGAGATTGGAGGTCAACAGGATGTTCCCCAGCCCTTGTTCTTCCATATTCCCCTTCTTCTAAGGGATGAATGACAATTGGAGGGGTGATCCTAACTTGCCTTCTTTTCTTTGTCCACCAGAACCAACACCTACACCTGCGGAACCCAGTACACCAGGTAATCCTACCCCTCAACCTTATTTTAATGACAATGTTTGAAGGACATTCCTGAAAGCACCCAGTTTCCCAGTGATGGGCATAATAGGTGGAGATTGGAGGTCAACAGGATGTTCCCCAGCCCTTGTTCTTCCATATTCCCCTTCTTCTAAGGGATGAATGACAATTGGAGGGGTGATCCTAACTTGCCTTCTTTTCTTTGTCCACCAGAACCAACACATACACCTGCGGAACCCAGTACACCAGGTAATCCTACCCCTCAACCTTATTTTAATGACAATGTTTGAAGGACATTCCTGAAAGCACCCAGTTTCCCAGTGATGGGCATAATAGGTGGAGATTGGAGGTCAACAGGATGTTCCCCAGCCCTTGTTCTTCCATATTCCCCATCTTCTAAGGGATGAATGACAATTGGAGGGGTGATCCTAACTTGCCTTCTTTTCTTTGTCCACCAGAACCAACACCTACACCTGCGGAACCCAGTACACCAGGTAATCCTACCCCTCAACTTTATTTTAATGACAATGTTTGAAGGACATTCCTGAAAGCACCCAGTTTCCCAGTGATGGGCATAATAGGTGGAGATTGGAGGTCAACAGGATGTTCCCCAGCCCTTGTTCTTCCATATTCCCCTTCTTCTAAGGGATGAATGACAATTGGAGGGGTGATCCTAACTTGCCTTCTTTTCTTTGTCCACCAGAACCAACACATACACCTGCGGAACCCAGTACACCAGGTAATCCTACCCCTCAACTTTATTTTAATGACAACGTTTGAAGGACATTCCTGAAAGCACCCAGTTTCCCAGTGATGGGCATAATTGGTGGAGATTGGAGGTCAACAGGATGTTCCCCACCCCTTGTTCTTCCATATTCCTCTTCTTCTAAGGGATGAATGACAATTGGAGGGGTGATCCTAACTTGCCTTCTTTTCTTTGTCCACCAGAACCGACACCTACCCCTGTGGGGACCACTGACTCAGGTAATGCTGGGTGTCAAATCTTTCTTAGGTGCAATTCTTGGAGGAGAGCTCTGCCCTCAATCCAATTGCATGTTTCCACTAGGAAAAGATGTCTGCCCTGTAGCTAGCTTCAAATCTGCCCTATAGATCTCTTTTGGTTCACACCTTGGAAGTCATGTGTGACAATATCCATAGGGAAATTCGTTTCCCATTTTTCTCCCAAAGGTTTTCCTCCATTCTCACAAGGCAATGGCCAAACTTCTCTTGCTATCAAGAGGTCATAAAACCCACCACCATCATGGAGATGTGATAGGTACTGGGGCAATAACTCCAATCACATGTAACTATTCCAAGCACATGGAAAATGGCATACTGGCAGCTTTAGTCACATAGCTGGAATAGACTCCCCCACTTTCCACAGGGACACAGGGATGTGCTCCAACATCACTGAATTGTTCCACCTGAACAGAGCTCTGGAAAAGGGGGGCATTCTCACTTTATCATATTTTCTCCGTGATACCTGCGCACAATGAAGAAATGGTGCTTGTTAGAGGGGGTAGGAATGGCCTCTAGATCAGAGCCCCAAATCTCTGTTGCTCCCCTCAAAAGTGGATCCTCTGCTACTCTGACAAGTACAAGGCAGAGTTTAAGTTTCTTGAACCATTTCAAGTCCTTTCCTGCCTTGTACTCAAAATATAAATGTCACTTCAGATGATACATCAACCACCCCTATATCTGCAACCCCACAGACACCACTTACGCCCACCCAAGGTGAATATGTTTAAGGCTGAAGCTTAAACTTCCCACTTGCGATGGGTTTTGGGTTTGACTGCAGTCCTGGTGGCTAGGAAGAGGAGAAGTGCAGGAAATTAGCTGTTGTCAAGTACAAGGAAAAGCTTGAGATCCTTGGACCATTCCAAGCTGCTAAAAATGAAGGAGGCACCCAAAGTGTATCTGCTATTCCTGTCCAAAGTATAGCCTCCCATTTCAAATGAGCTGACGCCGGCCTGTGTCTGACCTCCCTTTCTTCTTTCCAGAGTCCTGCCTGGTGTCGGGTGACCCTCATTATTACACTTTTGACAAGCAGACGCACCACTTCATGGGCAACTGTACCTATACTCTCTCCCAACTGTGTGACCGAAACAACTCTCTGCTCCCCTACTTCAACGTGGAAGCAAGCAACGAGCACCGAGGGGGCCACACACACGTCTCCTACGTTGAGAGTGTGCACATTGACGTCTTTGGCATCCGGGTCACCCTGGGAAAGGGAGGAAGAGTGACGGTAGGTGGAGCTGCTGCTGCTGAAGGACAGCTGTGCTTTGTTGTTGGGGTACGAAAGAGCACCGTTGTTCCTGAGTCCCCTACAGTGATGCCTGAACCTCTTTCTAGGTCGATGGGGAGCCAGTCATCGTCCCCTCCACCCCAATAGGGGGTGTGGAGATCTTTCCCAGCGGCTTCTACACAGTGGTTTCTACGGATTTTGGGTTGAGAGTCAAGTTTGACGGAGACCACCAGGTGGAAGTGTCCCTCCGCAGCACGTACAAGGGTGAGGTCTGCGGCATGTGTGGAAACTACAACGGGGATCCTTCTGACGATTTCCTCAACCCCGATGGGAAACCAGAGCCTGACTCCACAAGCTTGGGCAACAGCTGGCAGGTGGCCAACCTCACCAGGTTCGTAGCTTATATCCCTGAATAGCAGCTTTTGTCCAGATGGAAATCGTTGGGTATTCAACCACAGTATTTTTTTTGCTACAGTTGTTCCTCTGGACATGATCCAGTCTGCACGGAGGATGAGAAAGACATGGCCAAAAGCAGCGATTTCTGTGGACGCCTGACAGATATCAATGGACCATTCAGACATTGCCAGAGCGTCTTGGATCCAACGGGGCATTTTGAAAGCTGCCTTTACGATCAGTGCGCCCTGCACTTAGACCCAGGCTCCCTCTGCAAGAGCTTGCAGTCCTACGCAGATGCCTGCCAGTCCCTGGGAATCGCCATCGAACCCTGGCGGAATGCCACCTTCTGCCGTAAGTTTTGTGGCAGCAATACCTGTGGTGGGCCTTGAGTATCGCGAAACATCTATGTGAGTGGAGGGGTCAGGGGATCAACTGAAAGAGGGAGGGTGTTTCCTCTGTCTCTTTGAAGAGACTCCCGTCGAGAGAGGGACATGTATTGCCACGTTCCCTCTTGGAGACACACTGTCTGCAACTCCAGCTTACCCTAGAAAGCAAATAGCCTAAATCTCTGGCTGGGATCCTGGGGAGCAGGGAATGCAACCTAGGAAGAAACCGTGCCCCAGTGAGGGACTCGCATCCAAGTCCATTAAGGGATGCAGTGTGTACTTTAGGACCAAACCTCCGGCACTGAGCTCAGGGAGATCTTCTTCCCTCCTGCAGCCATTCATTGCCCACTCAGCAGCCACTACGAGCCTTGCGCCAATGCCTGTCCATCCACCTGCAAGGACCCAAATGCTCCGGACACCTGCAACCTGCCGTGCATGGAAGCCTGCGTCTGCGACTCCGGGTTCTTCCTTTACAATGGCACCTGTGTGCCCAGCCATCAATGTGGGTGCTGGCAGCAGGGGAAGCACTACCCAGTGGGCTCCAGCTTTTGGACCGACGACACCTGCACCACCAGATGCACCTGCCCCAGTCCAGGTGGCAAGCTCAGCTGCTTTGATGATTCCTGCCCTAAGCATTATTACTGCGGAGTCCAAAATGGTGTCCCCAGCTGCTACCGACATACGTACGGGGTCTGCCGCGTCCACAACGACCCTCATTACAACACCTTTGACAAAGAGACGCACCACTTCATGGGCACCTGCACCTACACCCTGGCCAAGGTCTGCGCCAATGAGACGGGGCTGCCCTACTTTAACATCGAGGCCAAGAACGAACACCGTGGGAATCCCTCCGTCTCTTACGTCCAGCGGGTCCTAGTGGAGGTTTACGGGCACCGGATTGAGATTCTCAAAGGACACAGGGATCAAGTGCTGGTAACCCAAAGCAGTTTCTCATTTCCTGCTTGTGCTTTGAAATAGAAGGAAGCTATGTTCCTTCCCGATTCTCTGCTGAACGGTTTTTGATTGGAAGGTGTGGGGAAATCCTATTTTCTAACCTCTGGTTGAATATCGGTTTGATCAAGGATAAGAGTGAACAAAATAGTAACAGCCTCTCCTTTGATTGGTGGCAGGGTACGATTTCTTATTGATTGATTAATTTTTAATGATACTTCTTTTCCCGCTCCTGCAAATATACTCAGAGTCGGTATTTCTGTACGGGGACTTAGTAATGGGGAACCCAACTCTTCCCATCCTGATCATCTTCAGACGGTTCCTTTCTTTGGAAATAAAGTTACAATTTGTGTCTGACTCCTTCTAGGTGAACAAAGTGCTTACAAGGCTTTCTGTGCGCAAGCTGAACAACGCCCTGAGAGTGGACATCGACGGACGCTACGTGACCCTAGAAACGGAATTCGGGCTGATTGTCTCTTACGACACGGATCACTCGGTGGAGATCAGGGTCCCCACGGACTTCTTCAACAAGACCTGCGGCATGTGTGGGAACTTCAACAGCCACAGGCAGGATGACAGCATGATGCCCAACGGAGAGCAAGCCAAGAATTCCAATGAGCTGGGAAACAGCTGGCAGGTGCCCAATGCAACGTACGACGCCCCCGATTGTACAGGCCCACCTCCAACCCCAGGACCTTGTTCCTCAGAGCTGAAGAATCTCTATGAGACAGAGGCCTATTGCGGACAGCTAACCAGTAGCCAAAGACCGTTGGCAGTTTGCCATTCTGCAATCAACCCCAACAGCTTCTTCCAGAGTTGCGTCTTTGACCTGTGTGAGCTGCATGGGTCCCAGCAGGCCTTGTGTGGTGCTTTGGAGGCGTACGCTGATGCCTGCCAAAGAGCTGGCGTGCAGCTTCCCGACTGGAGGAATGCCACTTCCTGCAGTGAGTATCCACGTAGAATACCCTAAAAGATGAGCAATTGACCTAGTTGGGGAAATATGCTCTCTTGGTTGGTTGCAGCAGCATTCCGGGTCCTGCAGAAGGGCAGGTGTCGCCTAAAATCTGCCTTTGGATGAAGGACTCGCTTGTCTTCAGGTGGTGATTGGGGTGGAGATGGGCCATCACTTTAGTTATCGCCCAAAAGGCAAGCCATCTATCTACCAGATTCCATGGCTCCCGCTGTCATGATCCACTTGCAAATGTGGTTCCCCGAGCACGTAGAATCAAGGCAGCATCCCTATTCTTTCCAGCATCACTGGTAGCTTCCTGTTCCCAACAAGCTGACCTAGAAAGCTGCTTGCACTGAGTGTGACCTTGGGAAGTGGACCTCGTTTTCTGAGTGGTTCCTGCTTTGTTTTGTAGAAATCCCTTGCGGTCATCACAGCCATTACAATGTGTGCGCCACGTCCTGTCCCGCCACGTGTTCCAATCCACTGGCTCCGTGGAACTGCACCAAGCCTTGCGTGGAGGACTGCGAATGCGACGAAGGCTTTGTCCTGAGCGGAGCACAATGTGTGCCGCAGGAGGATTGTGGCTGTGTACATGGAGATCAATATTATGAGGTTTGTTCCCAAGCAACGTCTGGGGCCGTGACAGAACCTGCAGCAACTTTCACAACAGTGCAGGGTCCACATCTTTTACTTTGGCTTTTCTCCAACAGAAAGGAGAGACGTTCTGGCAGCCGGATTGCGTCGGCCAATGTCGCTGTGCAGAACATGGCAACTTGTCCTGCAACTCAGACAGTTGCAAAAAAGACCAAGTCTGTAAAGTACAGAATGGCATCCTGGGATGCTACATTCCAGACAAGGCCACCTGTCACATCTACGGAGACCCTCACTATGTCACCTTCGATGGGCGACTCTATCATTTCCAGGGTGGGTGCAATTACACCGCAGTGCAAATCTGCAGCAACTCCTCCGAGCGCTTCTCCGTGACCACTCGGAACGAACATCGCTCCAGCCCGCACTGGACGGCTCTCAACTCAGTGGCCATCTCGCTGAGAAACATCCACCTGGCTCTGAGGAAGAACAAAGAGGTCTACGTGAGTATTGCAACCTGAAGAATTGTGCAAGGGAATTGACTACCTGGATGAAATTCTGGCGTTCCCCTTCACATTTAGCCGTCCTCCCAGAAAAGTTGCCCAGGAATAGATGCAGTCCTATGGTGCCAAGTTGCTAACTTTGTGGGGCAGGTGCTAATTCAGTGATACCAGACACGGGGTACTGTAGGTGGTAGCCCATGAAGCCCAGAAATCCAATGGAATTACAATTCCTAGGCTGACCTTTTTCCTTTCTACAGCTGAATGGGGCCAGAGTTGATCTTCCTTTGAAGCTCCAGTCAGACATTCAGGTGGAGGAACAGCTTCCGTATGTGGTTGTTGACAGTCCCCTTGGCTTTCGGGTGAAGTTTGATGGGGACCAGCAGCTGCTTATCCAAGTGGACGAGAGATACGAGGGACACCTCTGTGGGCTGTGCGGCACGTACTCGGGCAACCAGCTGGACGATTTCCAACAGCCAGATGGGATGCTGGTGACCGACGCCAACAAATTTGGCAACAGCTGGAGAGTGGAAGATGACAAGTGGAGGCAAGTGACTGTGAACGACAAGGTGTTTTCAGGGGTCCGCAACATTTTCCGTATCGGGTTCTAGGATATGGATTACGAAATCAGAATTGGTCAGCCAGTTGAACACACTGTGCAGTACCTTGTATACCGATAAGAAACTCAACCATTAGAGGAAGGGAACCCCAAAAATGTAGTGTTTAAAGGGGACACAGTTGTTCCTCATTAAACTCTTCAGCACTTGCACCCTCCTAGTGCCAGAACGAGCAGGCTAACTGAGCCAAAACGTTTCATGTACATTTCTCTTTGGGCATCCAAACAAAGGGTGTTTTAACGTTGGCCTTTTTTCTGCCTCTAGCTGTTCCCCAGGACCACCCATAGATCCACCCCACTGCGACCCTGTGGAAGAGGCAGGTTTTGAAGATCGGTGCAGAGTGATTCTGTCCTCAAACGGGCCTTTTACCAACTGCCATGGCAGCCTCCCTCCTCAGCTGTACTTTGAAAGCTGCGTGTATGACCAGTGTGCCACCGGGGGAGACGAAGGGCAGTTGTGCAAAAGTCTGGAAGCGTATGCCGCTGCGTGCGAAATGAACGGGGCCGACCTTGGAGATTGGGAAAAGGATACAGTTTGTGGTGAGTAGAGCTGTTGTGCAACTTGGGTGTTTTCCCGCTAGCCTGAATGTGAAAAAGGGGCATACAATCAGATCTCAGTGAGAACACCTGTGCCTACCATGTTTCCCCAACCCTATCTTATTTTCTTTCCGCCCAAAAATAAGCACCAGGTCTTATTTTACCCACTTACCTTAGGACCACTGCAATCATGCTTCCCATTCCCTGACACCTGTCATGCTGCTTCCCTGACTTTTCCGGCAGCTGCTCGCAGCCAAACACAGCATGGCTTGCTTTGCCGGTGCCATTGCTCATGGCAGGTGGCTGCATGATGAGTTGTGCCTTTGAAGGCACAAGCGGCAAAACCAGCATGATGCACCACGTGGCATCCGACTGCAATTGGCCACAAGGAGCTGCAGAATAAGTTGGGCGGTGGCATGACAGCAGGGCATGGGAGGCCTGGCTGTGGCAGTCCTAATGTAAGGCACATGTGGGCCGTGTAGTGCATGTTGGGCAGCTCCATCCCCCCCACTCCTGCCCTAGCTTGATTTTTACGCTTGTGCCTTGCCCCACCTTGTAGAACCAGACAGTAGACAGGCCTTGAGTAGGGCTTATTTTGGGGGGTACGGCTTATATTAGGAGCAGATGTGAACATTGGACTCGGGCTTGTTTTCGGAATTGGTTCTATTTTCGGGGAAACCCATTACTTTCCCCTTCTCACAAGTGTGCAGCATCTGTAGTACAGTTGAGCACTTGGGAGACTCCATTCCTCTCTCTTGTGTCCCATTTGAAACAAGGCAAGGCCAGCAATGGCACCTTTCTGGTGTCTTCCTTGACAATTTCCTAGCTTTTGTCAAGGTTCTCCTTGACAAATGTTGCATGGAATGTTGCATGGAATGGTAAGACAAAAAAGGTCAAACATTTGGGCAGGTTGAATTTTTCCCCCTCCTTAGAAGCAGTAGGGTTAGGGTTAGGGTTAGGGTTAGGGTTAGGGTTAGGGTTAGGGTTAGGGTTAGGGTTAGGGTTAGGGTTAGGGTTAGGGTTAGGGTTAGTCCTTCCACCTCTTTACAATGAATTGTGCAGGATGATCATAGATCAGGGATTCTGTGCTCCTGACTGCACACACGGAACAGCAATACAAGGCTTGGCTTTACTTTCCCATTTCCTCTCAGTCAATCAATGTTTCTGCTTGTGCATACAATACAAATGATAGGAATCGGACATGGCCATTCTCTTTTTAACCTGTATAACTACCATCCCTGGAGGTTCCACTGTCAGCGTAAACACTCCCACCTCATGTGAATCTCCTCCAAACCAGAGCAGGTCCATTCTCCAATTGTTCCTCAAATCTTTCACCCAATGATGTTCCTGCAGTGCCCTCGCCCTCCCCCCTTGGGCTGAGCTTCACAAACAGTTCAGGATTTCAAGCCCGGGAGAGTCTAAGGTTTCCTCGTCCAATTCACCCTCCCTCGGCTAAAGTGGAGGTTGACAACAGGAGTGTTAATCATAACTTGAACTGTTCCTTTTCTTTTCCAGAACCGACACCTACACCCCCGGAACCCAGTACACCAGGTAATCCTGCCCCTCAACTTTACTTTAATGACAACGTTTGAAGGACATTCCTGAAAGCACCCAGTTTCCCAGTGATGGGCATAATAGGTGGAGATTGGAGGTCAACAGGACGTTCCCCAGCCCTTGTTCTTCCGTTGCTAAGAACACATATTCCCCTTCTTCTAAGGGATGAATGACAATTGGAGGAGTGATCCTAACTTGCCTTCTTTTCTTTGTCCACCAGAACCAACACCTACACCTGCGGAACCCAGTACACCAGGTAATCCTACCCCTCAACTTTATTTTAATGACAATGTTTGAAGGACATCCCTGAAAGCACCCAGTTTCCCAGTGATGGGCATAATAGGTGGAGATTGGAGGTCAACAGGATGTTCCCCAGCCCTTGTTCTTCCATATTCCCCTTCTTCTAAGGGATGAATGACAATTGGAGGGGTGATCCTAACTTGCCTTCTTTTCTTTGTCCACCAGAACCAACACCTACACCTGCGGAACCCAGTACACCAGGTAATCCTACCCCTCAACTTTATTTTAATGACAATGTTTGAAGGACATTCCTGAAAGCACCCAGTTTCCCAGTGATGGGCATAATAGGTGGAGATTGGAGGTCAACAGGATGTTCCCCAGCCCTTGTTCTTCCATATTCCCCTTCTTCTAAGGGATGAATGACAATTGGAGGGGTGATCCTAACTTGCCTTCTTTTCTTTGTCCACCAGAACCAACACCTACACCTGCGGAACCCAGTACACCAGGTAATCCTACCCCTCAACCTTATTTTAATGACAATGTTTGAAGGACATTCCTGAAAGCACCCAGTTTCCCAGTGATGGGCATAATAGGTGGAGATTGGAGGTCAACAGGATGTTCCCCAGCCCTTGTTCTTCCATATTCCCCTTCTTCTAAGGGATGAATGACAATTGGAGGGGTGATCCTAACTTGCCTTCTTTTCTTTGTCCACCAGAACCAACACCTACACCTGCGGAACCCAGTACACCAGGTAATCCTACCCCTCAACTTTATTTTAATGACAATGTTTGAAGGACATTCCTGAAAGCACCCAGTTTCCCAGTGATGGGCATAATAGGTGGAGATTGGAGGTCAACAGGATGTTCCCCAGCCCTTGTTCTTCCATATTCCCCTTCTTCTAAGGGATGAATGACAATTGGAGGGGTGATCCTAACTTGCCTTCTTTTCTTTGTCCACCAGAACCAACACCTACACCTGCGGAACCCAGTACACCAGGTAATCCTACCCCTCAACCTTATTTTAATGACAATGTTTGAAGGACATTCCTGAAAGCACCCAGTTTCCCAGTGATGGGCATAATAGGTGGAGATTGGAGGTCAACAGGATGTTCCCCAGCCCTTGTTCTTCCATATTCCCCTTCTTCTAAGGGATGAATGACAATTGGAGGGGTGATCCTAACTTGCCTTCTTTTCTTTGTCCACCAGAACCAACACCTACACCTGCGGAACCCAGTACACCAGGTAATCCTACCCCTCAACTTTATTTTAATGACAATGTTTGAAGGACATCCCTGAAAGCACCCAGTTTCCCAGTGATGGGCATAATAGGTGGAGATTGGAGGTCAACAGGATGTTCCCCAGCCCTTGTTCTTCCATATTCCCCTTCTTCTAAGGGATGAATGACAATTGGAGGGGTGATCCTAACTTGCCTTCTTTTCTTTGTCCACCAGAACAAACACATACACCTGCGGAACCCAGTACACCAGGTAATCCTACCCCTCAACTTTATTTTAATGACAATGTTTGAAGGACATTCCTGAAAGCACCCAGTTTCCCAGTGATGGGCATAATAGGTGGAGATTGGAGGTCAACAGGATGTTCCCCAGCCCTTGTTCTTCCATATTCCCCTTCTTCTAAGGGATGAATGACAATTGGAGGGGTGATCCTAACTTGCCTTCTTTTCTTTGTCCACCAGAACCAACACCTACACCTGCGGAACCCAGTACACCAGGTAATCCTACCCCTCAACCTTATTTTAATGACAATGTTTGAAGGACATTCCTGAAAGCACCCAGTTTCCCAGTGATGGGCATAATAGGTGGAGATTGGAGGTCAACAGGATGTTCCCCAGCCCTTGTTCTTCCATATTCCCCTTCTTCTAAGGGATGAATGACAATTGGAGGGGTGATCCTAACTTGCCTTCTTTTCTTTGTCCACCAGAACCAACACCTACACCTGCGGAACCCAGTACACCAGGTAATCCTACCCCTCAACTTTATTTTAATGACAATGTTTGAAGGACATTCCTGAAAGCACCCAGTTTCCCAGTGATGGGCATAATAGGTGGAGATTGGAGGTCAACAGGATGTTCCCCAGCCCTTGTTCTTCCATATTCCCCTTCTTCTAAGGGATGAATGACAATTGGAGGGGTGATCCTAACTTGCCTTCTTTTCTTTGTCCACCAGAACCAACACATACACCTGCGGAACCCAGTACACCAGGTAATCCTACCCCTCAACTTTATTTTAATGACAATGTTTGAAGGACATTCCTGAAAGCACCCAGTTTCCCAGTGATGGGCATAATAGGTGGAGATTGGAGGTCAACAGGATGTTCCCCAGCCCTTGTTCTTCCATATTCCCCTTCTTCTAAGGGATGAATGACAATTGGAGGGGTGATCCTAACTTGCCTTCTTTTCTTTGTCCACCAGAACCAACACATACACCTGCGGAACCCAGTACACCAGGTAATCCTACCCCTCAACCTTATTTTAATGACAATGTTTGAAGGACATTCCTGAAAGCACCCAGTTTCCCAGTGATGGGCATAATAGGTGGAGATTGGAGGTCAACAGGATGTTCCCCAGCCCTTGTTCTTCCATATTCCCCTTCTTCTAAGGGATGAATGACAATTGGAGGGGTGATCCTAACTTGCCTTCTTTTCTTTGTCCACCAGAACCAACACCTACACCTGCGGAACCCAGTACACCAGGTAATCCTACCCCTCAACTTTATTTTAATGACAACGTTTGAAGGACATTCCTGAAAGCACCCAGTTTCCCAGTGATGGGCATAATAGGTGGAGATTGGAGGTCAACAGGATGTTCCCCAGCCCTTGTTCTTCCATATTCCTCTTCTTCTAAGGGATGAATGACAATTGGAGGGGTGATCCTAACTTGCCTTCTTTTCTTTGTCCACCAGAACCAACACATACACCTGCGGAACCCAGTACACCAGGTAATCCTACCCCTCAACTTTATTTTAATGACAATGTTTGAAGGACATTCCTGAAAGCACCCAGTTTCCCAGTGATGGGCATAATAGGTGGAGATTGGAGGTCAACAGGATGTTCCCCAGCCCTTGTTCTTCCATATTCCCCTTCTTCTAAGGGATGAATGACAATTGGAGGGGTGATCCTAACTTGCCTTCTTTTCTTTGTCCACCAGAACCAACACCTACACCTGCGGAACCCAGTACACCAGGTAATCCTACCCCTCAACCTTATTTTAATGACAATGTTTGAAGGACATTCCTGAAAGCACCCAGTTTCCCAGTGATGGGCATAATAGGTGGAGATTGGAGGTCAACAGGATGTTCCCCAGCCCTTGTTCTTCCATATTCCCCTTCTTCTAAGGGATGAATGACAATTGGAGGGGTGATCCTAACTTGCCTTCTTTTCTTTGTCCACCAGAACCAACACCTACACCTGCGGAACCCAGTACACCAGGTAATCCTACCCCTCAACTTTATTTTAATGACAACGTTTGAAGGACATTCCTGAAAGCACCCAGTTTCCCAGTGATGGGCATAATAGGTGGAGATTGGAGGTCAACAGGATGTTCCCCACCCCTTGTTCTTCCATATTCCTCTTCTTCTAAGGGATGAATGACAATTGGAGGGGTGATCCTAACTTGCCTTCTTTTCTTTGTCCACCAGAACCGACACCTACCCCTGTGGGGACCACTGACTCAGGTAATGCTGGGTGTCAAATCTTTCTTAGGTGCAATTCTTGGAGGAGAGCTCTGCCCTCAATCCAATTGCATGTTTCCACTAGGAAAAGATGTCTGCCCTGTAGCTAGCTTCAAATCTGCCCTATAGATCTCTTTTGGTTCACACCTTGGAAGTCATGTGTGACAATATCCATAGGGAAATTCGTTTCCCATTTTTCTCCCAAAGGTTTTCCTCCATTCTCACAAGGCAATGGCCAAACTTCTCTTGCTATCAAGAGGTCATAAAACCCACCACCATCATGGAGATGTGATAGGTACTGGGGCAATAACTCCAATCACATGTAACTATTCCAAGCACATGGAAAATGGCATACTGGCAGCTTTAGTCACATAGCTGGAATAGACTCCCCCACTTTCCACAGGGACACAGGGATGTGCTCCAACATCACTGAATTGTTCCACCTGAACAGAGCTCTGGAAAAGGGGGGCATTCTCACTTTATCATATTTTCTCCATGATACCTGTGCACAATGAAGAAATGGTGCTTGTTAGAGGGGGTAGGAATGGCCTCTAGATCAGAGCCCCAAATCTCTGTTGCTCCCCTCAAAAGTGGATCCTCTGCTACTCTGACAAGTACAAGGCAGAGTTTAAGTTTCTTGAACCATTTCAAGTCCTTTCCTGCCTTGTACTCAAAATATAAATGTCACTTCAGATGATACATCAACCACCCCTATATCTGTAACCCCACAGACACCACTTACGCCCACCCAAGGTGAATATGTTTAAGGCTGAAGCTTAAACTTCCCACTTGCGATGGGTTTTGGATTTGACTGCAGTCCTGGTGGCTAGGAAGAGGAGAAGTGCAGGAAATTAGCTGTTGTCAAGTACAAGGAAAAGCTTGAGATCCTTGGACCATTCCAAGCTGCTAAAAATGAAGGAGGCACCCAAAGTGTATCTGCTATTCCTGTCCAAAGTATAGCCTCCCATTTCAAATGAGCTGACGCCGGCCTGTGTCTGACCTCCCTTTCTTCTTTCCAGAGTCCTGCCTGGTGTCGGGTGACCCTCATTATTACACTTTTGACAAGCAGACGCACCACTTCATGGGCAACTGTACCTATACTCTCTCCCAACTGTGTGACCGAAACAACTCTCTGCTCCCCTACTTCAACGTGGAAGCAAGCAACGAGCACCGAGGGGGCCACACACACGTCTCCTACGTTGAGAGTGTGCACATTGATGTCTTTGGCATCCGGGTCACCCTGGGAAAGGGAGGAAGAGTGACGGTAGGTGGAGCTGCTGCTGCTGAAGGACAGCTGTGCTTTGTTGTTGGGGTACGAAAGAGCACCGTTGTTCCTGAGTCCCCTACAGTGATGCCTGAACCTCTTTCTAGGTCGATGGGGAGCCAGTCATCGTCCCCTCCACCCCAATAGGGGGTGTGGAGATCTTTCCCAGCGGCTTCTACACAGTGGTTTCTACGGATTTTGGGTTGAGAGTCAAGTTTGACGGAGACCACCAGGTGGAAGTGTCCCTCCGCAGCACGTACAAGGGTGAGGTCTGCGGCATGTGTGGAAACTACAACGGGGATCCTTCTGACGATTTCCTCAACCCCGATGGGAAACCAGAGCCTGACTCCACAAGCTTGGGCAACAGCTGGCAGGTGGCCAACCTCACCAGGTTCGTAGCTTATATCCCTGAATAGCAGCTTTTGTCCAGATGGAAATCGTTGGGTATTCAACCACAGTATTTTTTTTGCTACAGTTGTTCCTCTGGACATGATCCAGTCTGCACGGAGGATGAGAAAGACATGGCCAAAAGCAGCGATTTCTGTGGACGCCTGACAGATATCAATGGACCATTCAGACATTGCCAGAGCGTCTTGGATCCAACGGGGCATTTTGAAAGCTGCCTTTACGATCAGTGCGCCCTGCACTTAGACCCAGGCTCCCTCTGCAAGAGCTTGCAGTCCTACGCAGATGCCTGCCAGTCCCTGGGAATCGCCATCGAACCCTGGCGGAATGCCACCTTCTGCCGTAAGTTTTGTGGCAGCAATACCTGTGGTGGGCCTTGAGTATCGCGAAACATCTATGTGAGTGGAGGGGTCAGGGGATCAACTGAAAGAGGGAGGGTGTTTCCTCTGTCTCTTTGAAGAGACTCCCGTCGAGAGAGGGACATGTATTGCCACGTTCCCTCTTGGAGACACACTGTCTGCAACTCCAGCTTACCCTAGAAAGCAAATAGCCTAAATCTCTGGCTGGGATCCTGGGGAGCAGGGAATGCAACCTAGGAAGAAACCGTGCCCCAGTGAGGGACTCGCATCCAAGTCCATTAAGGGATGCAGTGTGTACTTTAGGACCAAACCTCCGGCACTGAGCTCAGGGAGATCTTCTTCCCTCCTGCAGCCATTCATTGCCCACTCAGCAGCCACTACGAGCCTTGCGCCAATGCCTGTCCATCCACCTGCAAGGACCCAAATGCTCCGGACACCTGCAACCTGCCGTGCATGGAAGCCTGCGTCTGCGACTCCGGGTTCTTCCTTTACAATGGCACCTGTGTGCCCAGCCATCAATGTGGGTGCTGGCAGCAGGGGAAGCACTACCCAGTGGGCTCCAGCTTTTGGACCGACGACACCTGCACCACCAGATGCACCTGCCCCAGTCCAGGTGGCAAGCTCAGCTGCTTTGATGATTCCTGCCCTAAGCATTATTACTGCGGAGTCCAAAATGGTGTCCCCAGCTGCTACCGACATACGTACGGGGTCTGCCGCGTCCACAACGACCCTCATTACAACACCTTTGACAAAGAGACGCACCACTTCATGGGCACCTGCACCTACACCCTGGCCAAGGTCTGCGCCAATGAGACGGGGCTGCCCTACTTTAACATCGAGGCCAAGAACGAACACCGTGGGAATCCCTCCGTCTCTTACGTCCAGCGGGTCCTAGTGGAGGTTTACGGGCACCGGATTGAGATTCTCAAAGGACACAGGGATCAAGTGCTGGTAACCCAAAGCAGTTTCTCATTTCCTGCTTGTGCTTTGAAATAGAAGGAAGCTATGTTCCTTCCCGATTCTCTGCTGAACGGTTTTTGATTGGAAGGTGTGGGGAAATCCTATTTTCTAACCTCTGGTTGAATATCGGTTTGATCAAGGATAAGAGTGAACAAAATAGTAACAGCCTCTCCTTTGATTGGTGGCAGGGTACGATTTCTTATTGATTGATTAATTTTTAATGATACTTCTTTTCCCGCTCCTGCAAATATGCTCAGAGTCGGTATTTCTGTACGGGGACTTAGTAATGGGGAACCCAACTCTTCCCATCCTGATCATCTTCAGACGGTTCCTTTCTTTGGAAATAAAGTTACAATTTGTGTCTGACTCCTTCTAGGTGAACAAAGTGCTTACAAGGCTTTCTGTGCGCAAGCTGAACAACGCCCTGAGAGTGGACATCGACGGACGCTACGTGACCCTAGAAACGGAATTCGGGCTGATTGTCTCTTACGACACGGATCACTCGGTGGAGATCAGGGTCCCCACGGACTTCTTCAACAAGACCTGCGGCATGTGTGGGAACTTCAACAGCCACAGGCAGGATGACAGCATGATGCCCAACGGAGAGCAAGCCAAGAATTCCAATGAGCTGGGAAACAGCTGGCAGGTGCCCAATGCAACGTACGACGCCCCCGATTGTACAGGCCCACCTCCAACCCCAGGACCTTGTTCCTCAGAGCTGAAGAATCTCTATGAGACAGAGGCCTATTGCGGACAGCTAACCAGTAGCCAAAGACCGTTGGCAGTTTGCCATTCTGCAATCAACCCCAACAGCTTCTTCCAGAGTTGCGTCTTTGACCTGTGTGAGCTGCATGGGTCCCAGCAGGCCTTGTGTGGTGCTTTGGAGGCGTACGCTGATGCCTGCCAAAGAGCTGGCGTGCAGCTTCCCGACTGGAGGAATGCCACTTCCTGCAGTGAGTATCCACGTAGAATACCCTAAAAGATGAGCAATTGACCTAGTTGGGGAAATATGCTCTCTTGGTTGGTTGCAGCAGCATTCCGGGTCCTGCAGAAGGGCAGGTGTCGCCTAAAATCTGCCTTTGGATGAAGGACTCGCTTGTCTTCAGGTGGTGATTGGGGTGGAGATGGGCCATCACTTTAGTTATCGCCCAAAAGGCAAGCCATCTATCTACCAGATTCCATGGCTCCCGCTGTCATGATCCACTTGCAAATGTGGTTCCCCGAGCACGTAGAATCAAGGCAGCATCCCTATTCTTTCCAGCATCACTGGTAGCTTCCTGTTCCCAACAAGCTGACCTAGAAAGCTGCTTGCACTGAGTGTGACCTTGGGAAGTGGACCTCGTTTTCTGAGTGGTTCCTGCTTTGTTTTGTAGAAATCCCTTGCGGTCATCACAGCCATTACAATGTGTGCGCCACGTCCTGTCCCGCCACGTGTTCCAATCCACTGGCTCCGTGGAACTGCACCAAGCCTTGCGTGGAGGACTGCGAATGCGACGAAGGCTTTGTCCTGAGCGGAGCACAATGTGTGCCGCAGGAGGATTGTGGCTGTGTACATGGAGATCAATATTATGAGGTTTGTTCCCAAGCAACGTCTGGGGCCGTGACAGAACCTGCAGCAACTTTCACAACAGTGCAGGGTCCACATCTTTTACTTTGGCTTTTCTCCAACAGAAAGGAGAGACGTTCTGGCAGCCGGATTGCGTCGGCCAATGTCGCTGTGCAGAACATGGCAACTTGTCCTGCAACTCAGACAGTTGCAAAAAAGACCAAGTCTGTAAAGTACAGAATGGCATCCTGGGATGCTACATTCCAGACAAGGCCACCTGTCACATCTACGGAGACCCTCACTATGTCACCTTCGATGGGCGACTCTATCATTTCCAGGGTGGGTGCAATTACACCGCAGTGCAAATCTGCAGCAACTCCTCCGAGCGCTTCTCCGTGACCACTCGGAACGAACATCGCTCCAGCCCGCACTGGACGGCTCTCAACTCAGTGGCCATCTCGCTGAGAAACATCCACCTGGCTCTGAGGAAGAACAAAGAGGTCTACGTGAGTATTGCAACCTGAAGAATTGTGCAAGGGAATTGACTACCTGGATGAAATTCTGGCGTTCCCCTTCACATTTAGCCGTCCTCCCAGAAAAGTTGCCCAGGAATAGATGCAGTCCTATGGTGCCAAGTTGCTAACTTTGTGGGGCAGGTGCTAATTCAGTGATACCAGACACGGGGTACTGTAGGTGGTAGCCCATGACGCCCAGAAACCCGAAGGAATTACAATTCCTAGGCTGACCTTTTTCCTTTCTACAGCTGAATGGGGCCAGAGTTGATCTTCCTTTGAAGCTCCAGTCAGACATTCAGGTGGAGGAACAGCTTCCGTATGTGGTTGTTGACAGTCCCCTTGGCTTTCGGGTGAAGTTTGATGGGGACCAGCAGCTGCTTATCCAAGTGGACGAGAGATACGAGGGACACCTCTGTGGGCTGTGCGGCACGTACTCGGGCAACCAGCTGGACGATTTCCAACAGCCAGATGGGATGCTGGTGACCGACGCCAACAAATTTGGCAACAGCTGGAGAGTGGAAGATGACGAGTGGAGGCAAGTGACTGTGAACGACAAGGTGTTTTCAGGGGTCCGCAACATTTTCCGTATCGGGTTCTAGGATATGGATTACGAAATCAGAATTGGTCAGCCAGTTGAACACACTGTGCAGTACCTTGTATACCGATAAGAAACTCAACCATTAGAGGAAGGGAACCCCAAAAATGTAGTGTTTAAAGGGGACACAGTTGTTCCTCATTAAACTCTTCAGCACTTGCACCCTCCTAGTGCCAGAACGAGCAGGCTAACTGAGCCAAAACGTTTCATGTACATTTCTCTTTGGGCATCCAAACAAAGGGTGTTTTAACGTTGGCCTTTTTTCTGCCTCTAGCTGTTCCCCAGGACCACCCATAGATCCACCCCACTGCGACCCTGTGGAAGAGGCAGGTTTTGAAGATCGGTGCAGAGTGATTCTGTCCTCAAACGGGCCTTTTACCAACTGCCATGGCAGCCTCCCTCCTCAGCTGTACTTTGAAAGCTGCGTGTATGACCAGTGTGCCACCGGGGGAGACGAAGGGCAGTTGTGCAAAAGTCTGGAAGCGTATGCCGCTGCGTGCGAAATGAACGGGGCCGACCTTGGAGATTGGGAAAAGGATACAGTTTGTGGTGAGTAGAGCTGTTGTGCAACTTGGGTGTTTTCCCGCTAGCCTGAATGTGAAAAAGGGGCATACAATCAGATCTCAGTGAGAACACCTGTGCCTACCATGTTTCCCCAACCCTATCTTATTTTCTTTCCGCCCAAAAATAAGCACCAGGTCTTATTTTACCCACTTACCTTAGGACCACTGCAATCATGCTTCCCATTCCCTGACACCTGTCATGCTGCTTCCCTGACTTTTCCGGCAGCTGCTCGCAGCCAAACACAGCATGGCTTGCTTTGCCGGTGCCATTGCTCATGGCAGGTGGCTGCATGATGAGTTGTGCCTTTGAAGGCACAAGCGGCAAAACCAGCATGATGCACCACGTGGCATCCGACTGCAATTGGCCACAAGGAGCTGCAGAATAAGTTGGGCGGTGGCATGACAGCAGGGCATGGGAGGCCTGGCTGTGGCAGTCCTAATGTAAGGCACATGTGGGCCGTGTAGTGCGTGTTGGGCAGCTCCATCCCCCCCACTCCTGCCCTAGCTTGATTTTTACGCTTGTGCCTTGCCCCACCTTGTAGAACCAGACAGTGGACAGGCCTTGAGTAGGGCTTATTTTGGGGGGTACGGCTTATATTAGGAGCAGATGTGAACATTGGACTCGGGCTTGTTTTCGGAATTGGTTCTATTTTCGGGGAAACCCATTACTTTCCCCTTCTCACAAGTGTGCAGCATCTGTAGTACAGTTGAGCACTTGGGAGACTCCATTCCTCTCTCTTGTGTCCCATTTGAAACAAGGCAAGGCCAGCAATGGCACCTTTCTGGTGTCTTCCTTGACAATTTCCTAGCTTTTGTCAAGGTTCTCCTTGACAAATGTTGCATGGAATGTTGCATGGAATGGTAAGACAAAAAAGGTCAAACATTTGGGCAGGTTGAATTTTTCCCCCTCCTTAGAAGCAGTAGTGTTAGTGTTAGTGTTAGGGTTAGGGTTAGGGTTAGGGTTAGGGTTAGGGTTAGGGTTAGGGTTAGGGTTAGGGTTAGGGTTAGGGTTAGGGTTAGTCCTTCCACCTCTTTACAATGAATGGTGCAGGATGATCACAGATCAGGGATTCTGTGCTCCTGACTGCACACACGGAACAGCAATACAAGGCTTGGCTTTACTTTCCCATTTCCTCTCAGTCAATCAATGTTTCTGCTTGTGCATACAATACAAATGATAGGAATCGGACATGGCCATTCTCTCTTTAACCTGTATAACTACCATCCCTGGAGGTTCCACTGTCAGTGTAAACCCTCCCACCTCATGTGAATCTCCTCCAAACCAGAGCAGGTCCATTCTCCAATTGTTCCTCGAATCTTTCACCCAATGATGTTCCTGCAGTGCCCTCCCCCTCCCCCCTTGGGCTGAGCTTCACAAACAGTTCAGGATTTCAAGCCGGGAGAGTCTAAGGTTTCCTCATCCAATTCACCCTCCCTCGGCTAAAGTGGAGGTTGACAACAGGAGTGTTAATCATAACTTGAACTGTTCCTTTTCTTTTCCAGAACCAACACCTACACCCCCGGAACCCAGTACACCAGGTAATCCTGCCCCTCAACTTTACTTTAATGACAACGTTTGAAGGACATTCCTGAAAGCACCCAGTTTCCCAGTGATGGGCATAATAGATGGAGATTGGAGGTCAACAGGATGTTCCCCAGCCCTTGTTCTTCCATATTCCCCTTCTTCTAAGAGATGAATGACAATTGGAGGGGTGGTCCTAACTTGCCTTCTTTTCTTTGTCCACCAGAACCAACACCTACACCTGCGGAACCCAGTACACCAGGTAATCCTGCCCCTCAACTTTATTTTAATGACAACGTTTGAAGGACATCCCTGAAAGCACCCAGTTTCCCAGTGATGGGCATAATAGGTGGAGATTGGAGGTCAACAGGATGTTCCCCACCCCTTGTTCTTCCATATTCCCCTTCTTCTAAGAGATGAATGACAATTGGAGGGGTGATCCTAACTTGACTTCTTTTCTTTGTCCACCAGAACCAACACCTACACCTGCGGAACCCAGTACACCAGGTAATCCTGCCCCTCAACTTTACTTTAATGACAATGTTTGAAGGACATCCCTGAAAGCACCCAGTTTCCCAGTGATGGGCATAATAGGTGGAGATTGGAGGTCAACAGATTGTTCCCCAGCCCTTGTTCTTCCATATTCCCCTTCTTCTAAGAGATGAATGACAATTGGAGGGGTGGTCCTAACTTGCCTTCTTTTCTTTGTCCACCAGAACCAACACCTACACCTGCGGAACCCAGTACACCAGGTAATCCTGCCCCTCAACTTTATTTTAATGACAACGTTTGAAGGACATCCCTGAAAGCACCCAGTTTCCCGGTGATGGGCATAATAGATGGAGATTGGAGGTCAACAGGATGTTCCCCAGCCCTTGTTCTTCCATATTCCCCTTCTTCTAAGAGATGAATGACAATTGGAGGGGTGATCCTAACTTGACTTCTTTTCTTTGTCCACCAGAACCAACACCTACACCTGCGGAACCCAGTACACCAGGTAATCCTGCCCCTCAACTTTACTTTAATGACAACGTTTGAAGGACATCCCTGAAAGCACCCAGTTTCCCAGTGATGGGCATAATAGGTGGAGATTGGAGGTCAACAGATTGTTCCCCAGCCCTTGTTCTTCCATATTCCCCTTCTTCTAAGAGATGAATGACAATTGGAGGGGTGGTCCTAACTTGCCTTCTTTTCTTTGTCCACCAGAACCAACACCTACACCTGCGGAACCCAGTACACCAGGTAATCCTGCCCCTCAACTTTATTTTAATGACAACGTTTGAAGGACATCCCTGAAAGCACCCAGTTTCCCGGTGATGGGCATAATAGATGGAGATTGGAGGTCAACAGGATGTTCCCCAGCCCTTGTTCTTCCATATTCCCCTTCTTCTAAGAGATGAATGACAATTGGAGGGGTGATCCTAACTTGACTTCTTTTCTTTGTCCACCAGAACCAACACCTACACCTGCGGAACCCAGTACACCAGGTAATCCTGCCCCTCAACTTTACTTTAATGACAATGTTTGAAGGACATCCCTGAAAGCACCCAGTTTCCCAGTGATGGGCATAATAGGTGGAGATTGGAGGTCAACAGATTGTTCCCCAGCCCTTGTTCTTCCATATTCCCCTTCTTCTAAGAGATGAATGACAATTGGAGGGGTGGTCCTAACTTGCCTTCTTTTCTTTGTCCACCAGAACCAACACCTACACCTGCGGAACCCAGTACACCAGGTAATCCTGCCCCTCAACTTTACTTTAATGACAACGTTTGAAGGACATCCCTGAAAGCACCCAGTTTCCCAGTGATGGGCATAATAGATGGAGATTGGAGGTCAACAGGATGTTCCCCAGCCCTTGTTCTTCCATATTCCCCTTCTTCTAAGAGATGAATGACAATTGGAGGGGTGGTCCTAACTTGCCTTCTTTTCTTTATCCACAGAACCAACACTTACACCTGCAGAACCCAGTACACCAGGTAATCCTACCCCTCAACCTTATTTTTTTTTTATTGAAAAAGTTTTCAAATACAAATTTTCCCCCTTTTTTTTCCCCCTCTCCCTCCCCCTCCCTAACCCCCCCTCCCCACCCATCCCCCCTGTGACTTCTTCATAACAAAAAAAAAAAACCTAATTCATAACAGATTACTTACTCCCTCCTCTAGATATTGACCTTTACTTACTAAAAATATTATTAATATTATAACATCCCCCTTTATCCATACATTTCAGAAAAGAGAAAAGAAAGGGAAAAAAAAAAGACATTATACTATGACATTATAGAATAACTTCTCCACTTTAAAACTATACGATAAGTCCTACTTTAACATTTAATCTTCTATATATATTACTATAACATTTCAAAGCGGCCTTCCCCATAAAATCTAGTTTAACATTTATTCCACTCTATCCATTTCCTCCACTCCCCTAAATATATCACTTAAAAATCCCTTTTCTTAGACTAATCAATCTACTAACTAGCTTATTCACCCACTATCATGCAAAATTACCATACACAACATTTCTTAATATCTTTGATTCACTGCCCACACTACTTAAAAATATATGTCTATATTTTTCATTATATCTAAATAAAAAAAAAGAAAAGACAATGACTTTAAATTTATAATCCATATAGTATCTTCTTTGAGGTCTTTCCACTGGATTGGTAGAACCAACATCCATAATCGGGTAACATAGCTTGCTGGTGCAACAGTTTATTCAGGATCTTCAATCATATCTGCCCCCATCAGTAGTAAATATCTTCTTATATGTATAAAAGTAAAAACAACCACCCGAGTGACATTATAATTATATTCCATATAGTAATAATTGTGGGTTTCATCAGGATTATTAATTCCCATCATCGTAGTGGGTAACAACCCGATCTTCTGCATGCCCCAGCATAATTCTCTTGCCTTGTGATTCAAGATAATATAATATGTTTATCAACACAAAAAGAAATTCCAAAATGGATAATTCAAATCCATCAGTTTAAGGCTCGTTTCACGTCCCCAGATTACGGCCATGCAGAGATCTGCCACAATCCTCAGGATAATATTAACCAATACGTCGCCTCTTCTGTGTTTACACATAATCATTCATATTTTAAAGTCACTGGCTTCACTGTTGCCTGATTTAGAAATTTCTATTTTTATGCCACCTATTTCTTTTTTTCTTTTCTTTTTGTGGGTTTGGTTTCCATCCTGGTTTCCTTTCTACAAATTGTGTATCATCTGGTCGGTTTTTATTCTGCTTTGTAGATTGGTCTTGTTGGTTTTGTTTTTGTATCTCATGTTTCTTTTTTATCCCTTGTATATCCCCTAATTGGTTTCCATGCTTATCCTTGCCTTGATAAGTCATCACATTAAGGTTAGATGCCACTTCTCTCAAATTTGTAGATAGTCCAGCTGGGGTATCCAATAAATCCAAAGGCAATTCATCTGGTACAGTCTCTGTAATTCGATATTTTACCTTTATTTCCGGCTCCTTCTGCTTATCCTGTATTATACCTGAAGATGTTAAGTTCATTTTCAACCTATTTTGATAAAATTCTTCCGCTCTTTCAACAGTATTTAGCTGATATCTTTCTCCTTGGTATCTAAATATAATACCAACTGGGGCGTCCCACCTGAATGGGATATTTCTCTTTTTTAACTCATTCACCAGAAAACCAAATTTCTTCCTTTCCATCAATATCTTAGGTGGGAGTTCCTTGTAAATCCAAATCTTTCTTCCATACAATTGCAAATTAGAATTGAAGGAATTTTGCACGATATTATTCCTAATTTCTTTATCTGTAAAATAAATCACCACATCTCTAGGCAATTGCCTTTGCTTGGCAATCCAGGAGTTGATTCGATAAACTCTGTCAATCCTACAAAACACTTCGTCAGGTTGAACCTTTAGAATCCCAGCTAGAAATTCAGAAGATATTTTCCTTAAATCATCTCTATTATTTTCCTGCAAACCTCTTAATCTTATCGCATATTCTGTGAAATTATATTGTACCATTAAAATCTCTTTTTCAATCTTCTGTTGCAGATTTTCTGCATTACCATACTTTTGATCAGCATCCATTTTAGGTTTTTCTTCTAAGCTATTATCCTGAGTGTTTGTCAAATCATTTTCAATTTTTTGAATTCTATTGTCCAATTTATCTTGAATTTCTTCCATTTTAGACTCTAGTACATTAGTATTTGTGTCCAACTGTATCATAAATTCTGTAAAACCATTAGCCACTTTTGAGAATTTTTTCTCCAAAAAATCAAACTTAGATTTCACCAATTCTTTAATTTCCTGCTTAAATTTTTCAAGTTGCTGATTCACAATCACCTCCCTTCTTTCAATCTCCTCTATAAAAAATTCTATTATATTAAAATCAGGTTTCTGAGACTGAAGAGTTAAGACTTGTTCCTTTAAGTTGTTGGTGGGGGAATCCCCCCCCCCCTTCTTGTTTATCTGACTTTATGAGTCTCAGTGCCATGTTTCCGCCCAGGCAGGCTTTGTTAAAAAAAAAAAGCAAGAAAGAAAAAAAAAAAGACTTCTTTCCAATCAACAACAATATCAAGTCTCCAAGGGAAAAAAAAGAGAAAAAGACACAGGAGCGAAGTTTTGTCTGCAAATGTAGCCAGTGGTATTTATTCCGCTACATTGTAGTAATAGAAAACGGAAGGACTTTCCCTTTCAGCCTCTCCTCCAGCCAACGCCATTTTAAAAGGCTTTTTTTCCTCTTTCTTTTCCTCCTCTCTCTTAAGTAATTTTTTTAAAAAATCAGTAAAATACTTGCGGTTCAGTATTACAGGTCCAGTGATGGGCATAATAGGTGGAGATTGGAGGTCAACAGGATGTTCCCCAGCCCTTGTTCTTCCATATTCCCCTTCTTCTAAGGGATGAATGACAATTGGAGGGGTGATCCTAACTTGCCTTCTTTTCTTTGTCCACCAGAACCAACACCTACACCTGCGGAACCCAGTACACCAGGTAATCCTGCCCCTCAACCTTATTTTAATGACAACGTTTGAAGGACATCCCTGAAAGCACCCAGTTTCCCAGTGATGGGCATAATAGGTGGAGATTGGAGGTCAACACTGCCGTCGGCCAGACAATGTCGGCTGGCGATCCCTAGGGAGCGGGCCTTCTCTGTGGGCCCACTTACCCTGTTGAATCAGCTCCCCCTGGGGCTCCGGGTGGCACCTGACCTTCGCTCTTTCTGTCGTGGCCTTAAAACATGGCTATTTCGCCTGGCTGGCTTGGACTGAAGGGTTTTTAGAGCAGATTTTAATGGTTTTTATAGTTTTATTGGGTTTTTTTTAAAAAAATTGAACTTTGTGTGTTTTATTGTTGTGAGCCGTCCTGAGTCTTTTCGGAGATGGGGCGGCATATAACTTCAAATAATAAATAATAAATAATAATAAATAGACCCAGCTGTCTCAGCTAATGCAGGCCCTCTTCAGAAGACCTGGCAAGAAGTAACGTGTTCTTTTCTGCCTGGCTTCTGTCTCTTTGGCTTCTCTGTGGGTTGGCACTTGCCAATAACCTTAGAGGCCATGTGGTTTCTTGGGGAAGGCGATGTCCTCAGGAGAGGACCTTTTTTGCAGTTGTGAGGCTAATGGGTAGAGGTTAGGAGTGATAAGGTATTCTTCATTCCATGCTGCTCCTTTGCTATGATCACACTCTCCCTGGGCTAAGGGGATTAACGACAACAGGAGGGGGTGTATAAGTTGTTCCTCAATCCGTGTGCTCTCTTGCTGTGAACATGCTCCCTCCCTCTGCCAAGATGATGAGTGACATTATGACAATTGATTATAACTTGGCTTCTTTTCTTGGTCCACCAGATTCAACCTCTACTACTGTGAAGACTCCAGGTGTAGGTAAGATTTGCTGTCAAATTGGCATCAATTTTTCAGGAAAGCTGTGGCCTCAGTCCAGCTGCCTGTTTCCAGCAGGAAATGATGAGGCAGGAAGTGGATGGCCGCCCATCTGAAATGTATGACTCTGAGTGGATAACAACAACATAAAATTTAAAATACGGTTAAGAAACAACACAAATGCATTCATTGGGCATGGGAAAACCAAGTTCCAACCGTGTACAATTTTATTCTACTGTTGCTCTTCCAAGTATGTTGATGTGAGTCTCTTAGAAAGTTGCCTCAGGTCTGTTGAAAGATGCCTAGAATAACAGAATAACCAAGTTGGGAGGGACCTAGGAGGTCATCTAGTCCAACCCCCTGTTCAAGCAGGAGACCCTATATCATTTCAGACAAATGGTTGTCCAATCTATCCTTAAAAAATCCCCAGAGTTGGAGCACCCACACCTTCAGGAAACAAACCATTCCACTGATCAATTGTTCTCACTTTGAGGAAAGTTCTCCTTACCTCTAGGCTGCTTCTCTCCTTGATTGTTTCTTCTCCTGCCTTCAGGGGCTTTGGAGAATAGGCTGACCCCCCCCCCTCCTCTCTATGGCAGCCCCTCAAATATTGGAACACTGCTATGATGTCACCCCTGGTCCTTCTGTTCACTAGATTAGCCATGCCCAATGCCCCTGTTATTTGTTTGTTTGTTTGTTTAATTTGTATGCTGCCCCTCCCCCCAGAGGGGACTCTAGGCTGCTTACAGACATTCAATTAAAATTCACTATAAAACATTAGAACAGCAACCAAGGATCATAAATTTAAAGTTCAGCTAAAGTAAAACTAACCAGGATGGGGAGGGAAGTGCACACACAGGAAGGAGGTGGGGTGTCATCTCCTCCATTGTCCACTTCCAAAGTGCCACACCCCAATTGCTTAACGCATTGTAAGCCGCCCTGAGTCTCCGGAGAAGGGCGGCATATAAATCAAATTAAAAAAAAAAATTGGGGCCCCAGATAGTTGGCCCAACCCGACAGGCCTTTCAGGAGGCCAAGTGGGTGGGTGCAGATCTCATATTGGGGGGGGCCTGATGTTTGAGAGAGTAGGGGCTGCAGCAGAAAAAGGCTCTCCTTCTGGACCCTGCCAGCCGAAATTCCATGGCTGATGGGGTCCGTAGTATGACCCTTCTGCCAGCCTGGGTCGGGTGGAGTAATCCCATTGGGGTTAACTCGCTTCTTGGATAGCCTGCACTTGTGCCATGAAGGGCTTTAAAAGTGGCGACCAACACTTTGAATTGGATCCGGAAACAAAGCAGCAACCGGTGCAGCTTGCACAACAGCAGTGTTACATGCGCCATCTCAGGGGCAGCCAAGAACTGCCTGCACAACTGCATTGTGCAATGGCTGAAGTTTCCGGATACATCGCATTGCAGTAGTCCAGGTGTAAGATGACCTGGCTTGAGTGGCTGAGCACATGAATTCCCAATCCAGGTTGGTCCAAAGGCAGTGGTGAAATCCAATTTTTTTTACTACTGGTTCTGTGGGTGTGGCTTGGTGGGCGTGGCAGGGGAAGGATACTGCAAAATCTCCATTCCCACCCCACTCTGGGGCTAGCCAGAGGTGGTGTTTGCTGGTTCTCCAAACTACTCAAAATTTCCGCTACCGGTTCTCCAGAACCTGTCAGACCCTGCTAGATTTCACCCCTGGCCAAAGGTGCTTTTTTTCACAAAAGGCAACTGGACTTTCTTGGTTTTTCTCTTGAAAATGTTTCGCTTCTCATCCAAGAAGCTTCTTCAGTTCTAACTGTCTGGAGAGGAATGGAAGGATTTATATTGACTTTATAATAGCTGCAAAGAATATAAATCCTTCCATTTCCCCCAGCAACTGAAGAAGCTTCTTGGATGAGAAGTGAAACGTTTTTAAGGAAAAAGACCAAGGAAAAGTCCAGTTACCTTTTGCGGGGGAAAAGCACCTTTGGGACAATCATGACCTGGATGATGGATGATCTCCATAGACATTTAGCTTGTGGCATCTTGCCGGCCAGGCCGCTTTGGGAACGGAGCTTTCACCAAATAATACTTTGTTTTGTGTGTCCCCCCCCGCAGCCCCGTCTATCTGCACTGCCTCAGGAGACCCCCATTACACCACCTTTGATGGCCGTGTCCACCATTTCATGGGCAACTGCACCTACACCATGGCCAAAGTCTGCACCAATTCCACCAGTGGCCTGGCGGCCTTTGACGTGTCCACCACCAATGAGCACCGGGGCTCCAACCTGGCTGTGTCTTACGTCAACTCAGTGCATGTGGCCGTGTACGGAAGCCAGGTGTCCTTGCTGAAGAACAGGAGAGTTAATGTAAGGGAATCCACTTTCTGGGGGCTGCTGGGTGACCCCAAGCTTTCCAGAAAGTCTCCGCTCATCTGTGGGATCAAACTCAGGACCCCACAAGCAATCCTTAAGGCTGACTGCAGGCGTTGTTGATTCCGTGTGATCTGGAGAAATTCGCTCCAGAAAATAACGAGAGGGGCTCGTGTAGGGCAGGCAAAATGATGCATTCATATTTATGAGGGGTCCTTGGTGTTTTCTGAACTTGGTTCTTGCAGACGTTTCATGACCAAACTAGGGAACATCATCAGTGCTAGAAGGGAATGGGATTTGGGGGTGAGGAGAGAGAGAGGAGGAGGAAGGAGGAGGAGAAGGAGAAGGAGAAGGAGGACTGTGGGGTCTTTGATGCTCTCTGAGCTTGGTTGTTTTCAAGCAAACATTTCATGGCCCAACTAGAGAACATCATCAGTGCTAAAAGGGGGGGGAAGATGGTTAATTGTTTTAAGATCAGCTGCTATGTGTTTTCATTTTGTATTACAGGCAGTCCTTATCTTACAGCCATTCACTTAGTGAATGTTCAAAGTTACAACGGCTCTGAAAAAAGTGACTTAGGACCAATTTTCACACTTACAACTATTGTGGCATCCCCATGGTCATCTGATCAAAATTAAAATGCTTGGCAACTGACTCACATTTATGACGGTTGCAGTGTCCCGGAGTCACGTGATCCCCTTTTGCAACCTCCTGACTAGCAGAGTCCGTGGGGAAGCCAGATTCACTTAACAACCGTGCTCCTAACTTAGCACCTGCAGTGATTCACTTAAGAACGGTGGCAGGGAAAGGTCGTAAAATGGGCAAAAGTCTCTTAATAACTGTCTCACTTAGCCACAGAAACATTGGAGCCTTCCTGAGTGCTCGTTCCCACGTGGGGGAAAGCAGCCAGAAGGCTTCCTCAGCTTCCCTCCTTGAGGGTGGCAGGATGTGACTCTTTTGGGAAACCTTCCCCAGGTCAACGGCACTCGGAGGAACCTGCCGGTGTATATCGGAGGCAACAAGATTGTGGTGCAGTTGAGCGGCAGCTACGTGGTCTTGAAAACCGACTTTGGCCTGAGCGTCCGCTTTGATGGCAACCACTACGTGGAAGTCGCCATGCCACCCGAGTACCAGGGACTGCTCTGCGGCCTGTGTGGTGAGACATGGGACCTTAGATGGGCAAGAGAGGGCCACTCTTGAAGGATGATAAGAGTTGGAATCAGCAGGAGCAAAGATTGTTGGTCAGAATAAGAGCGTTGGAAGGGACCTTGGAGGTCTTCTAGACCAATTCCCTGCTCAAGCAGGAATCTCTGTTCCATTCCAGACAAGTGGCTGTCCAGTCTCTCCTTAAAAACCTCCAGTAACGTCTGGAAGGAAGTCATTTCACTCATTAATTGTTCTCACCGTCAGGAAATTTCTCCTTAGTTCTAGGTTGCTTCTCTCCTTGATTAGTTTTGGTTTCTGGTCCTGCAACTCTTTGCTGACCAGGTGAGGGTGGGATCATCCCTTTCAAACAGAATGCTAAATGTTGGTCAGATAAAGAAATGTGGCCCCAGAGATAATGGTTTTCTCTTTCTCTCCCTCCAAAGGTAATTTCAATGGGAATCCAGGAGATGACAATCTAAAGCCTGATGGACAACCTGCAGGAGACTCAACTCAACTCGGAAGCAGTTGGCTTGTCCCAGACAACAGTAGCATGTATGTTCTGTTGGCATAGACTTAGCTGAGTGTCAGGCTCCAAAAATGTTGCGATTCTTCCAAGCAAATTTCTTTATTGTTCCTTGCCTAAAGATAGAATCTTGGCAAACTAAGGAAGCTACCACCCTTATAAAGCAAAGGCTCTGGGAATGGTTAGGGAGGAGCCATCTTCACCCTCTTTCTCCCACACAAATTGTGTGAACTGAGTTGCCTTTGTCCCTCCCCTCCCTCCCTCCTGGGAATCCAGACTTTATTCCATTACACTGAGGCACATTTTGTGGAGGGAAAGACCCAAAGAGCTCCAGTGATGGGAATCTCTTAGCACTACAAGAGCCTTCCTCGTAGGTGGTGCTCCTCGTATTCAAAGGGTTCTGAGGAGTCCCTGGTGCTGCCTGAGCTTCATTGCACTGATGGTGCTGCAGTGGTTAAAGTGCAGCATTGCAGGCAAACTCTGCTCACTGCCAGGAGTTCAATCCTGAGCGGCCCAAGGTTGTCTGAGTCTTCCTTCTTTCCAAGGTGGGTAAAATGAAGACCCACCTCATTTTTGTTTGGGGCAAGAGGCTGACTCTGTAAACTGCTTAGAGACGGCTGTAAAGCTCTATGAAGCGGCATATAAGTTTAAGTGTTGTTACTATTGCTATGATGCATAGCGCTTGCACCAATGACGTTCTCTAGTTTGGGCAATGAAATATCTGCAAGAAAATAATTAAGCTCAGAGAGCACCAAGGACCCCTCATTTCAGCCCCGAGCTATGAATAGTCTCCTTATTTAGTTGGTTGGTTGGTTGGTTGGTTGGTTGGTTGGTTGGTTGGTTGGTTGGTTAGTTAGTTAGTTAGTTATTTTCTTATTTACTTACTTACTTACTTACTTACTTACTTACTTACTTACTTACTTACTTACTTACTTACTTACTCCCTAACCCTAATAGTTGTTGGGCTAGGAGAAAAGATTTCCAGTTGAGGGGCCCTTCCTTGGCTGGCCCTTCCAGGTGTCGAATGGTGCTTCCCATCGCGCCTCTTCATCTTTCATGGGGAGGGGGTCATACTCAGTATCCCTCCCACCCTCCCAATAAGGATGGTTGGAAGCCAGAGGAGACCCTGATGGGATTGTCCTGAGCCGTATCTCCCTTCTGGCCTCTGGCAGATGTTCCGTCCCATCAGAATTGTGTGACCCAGGGCTGGAAGAGGAAATTCGGAGGGATTCTGCTTGCCGCCTGATCACAGATCCAACAGGTATGGATCCAGAACTGTCATGGTGGGGCGGAATGGCTCCACAGTGGAACCGCTGCCTCTCTCATTGTGAGCTCGCACGGCCCTTCCAAGGGCAGGCCGGGCGTGTGAAGAGGAAAGGGCCGAGAGGTGTTTTATTTGCAAGGCAGCACACTAGACAGGCCCCTTGGCCAGGGCAAATGCTTGGGGGCAGAAGCTTTGCAATGGGTGCCTCCCCCAGTTTAACAGGAGTCCAGGCTGAGGCAAAGGCACGCGTGAGGGGCTTTGACTGGGAAGACCCCCATGTCTGCTTGCCAAGCCTCCAGCTTTCTCCAGAAGAAGCCCCTGGGACCTGCCTTTGTCTGTTCAGCAAAAGGGATGCCCCTCCCCCCCCCCCCCCGAGGTCCTGTGGCCATGCTGACTCCTTCCTCTTTTGCCCAGGGCCCTTCAGGCAGTGCCATGCTGTGGTGGACCCAACCCATTTCCTGGAGAACTGCATTTATGACGTGTGCCTCACCCAAGGACAGCAGACCTCCGTGTGCCACGGGCTGCAAGCCTACGCTGCCTCCTGCGCCAACGCTGGGGTGTGCGTGGAATGGCGGAACTCCACCCTCTGTCGTAAGTGCTGCGCTTGGGGACGGGGAGGGGGAGGGGAGCCTTGGCAGGGAAGCGTCAGAGGAGACTTGGGACCAGCTCAGGAGAACCTAAGGACTAGATTTGGACAGCCAGGTGGCTGTGAGGGAGGGAGCCAAAAGAGCAAGTCTCCTTCCTTCCTTCCTTCCTTCCTTCCTTCCTTCCTTCCTTCCTTCCTTCCTTCCTTCCTTCTTTCTTTCTTTTTCTTTTTCTCTTTCTTTCCTTTATTTCTCTCCCTCCCTCCCACTCTTCTTCCATGTCCTTTCCTTCCTTTTTTCTTTTTCTTTCCTTCCTTCCTCCCTTCCACTCTTCTTTCCTCTCCTCTCCTTCTTTCCATCCTCCTTCCTTCCTTCCTTCCATCCATCCAGTGGATAGATAATTTATTTATTTATCTCTTGTAGGACATTAGATGATGAAAAAAACACAAGCATGCATGGAAAACCAGCAGGAGTTTTGAGTGTAGAAGACCCCCCCCCCCTGGTTGTAGGGTTCTGCCCCACCCCCACCCTGAGAGACAAACTTGATATTGTCCTGGAATGGGGGGGGGTGGCTTCTGAAGTGAGAGACTGGGTCTGAGTCTCCATCTGGCCCCACACAGCCTCCAGGGCCTGGGCAGAGCTTCTAGCCCGTGACACCTGCCCTTGCACCCCGGGCTCCATCCCTGGGTGTCAGCAACGTGTTGATAATAGCCCTCTCCCAAGTGGGGGTGGGGGGTGGGGCAATCTCCCCCAATGGCTTCATGTGAGCTGCTGAAGAGAAGGACGGAGTCTTGGGGCACCCCCAATGTCCCAGCCTCCCCCCTCTTACCACCTCTGACTGGGTGAAGCTGCTCTCAGCTGTCAGTTTCCCTCTGGGTCCTTCCAGTGCACCTCTTGGCTCCTGCTGACTGTCCTTCCTCCTCTTTATCTTTTCCTCCTCCTCCTCTTCCTCTTTTTCCCACTCTCTCCATTCTTCTCCTCCTCCTCCTTTCTCCTCTTCATAGCCCGGGCAAAAGGCCACCAGACCTGCTCAACACCCTCCTCAATCACGTGGCCACCTTGACTAGAGCTGAGGGGGATTTGGGTGAAAAGTTGTGTTGGTGTGAGCGACACCTCTCCCGTGACGGAGGTCTCTTCCCTTCCAGCCGTCTCCTGCCCTGTCAACAGCCACTACAGCGGCTGTGGCCCTTCCTGCCCTTCCAGCTGTGTTAAGCCGCGGGGGCCCACCCCATGCAGCTCCCTCCCCGTGGACGGATGCTTCTGCAACGAAGGGTTCGTCCTGAGTGGAGACACCTGTGTCCCGGAGACTGACTGTGGCTGCGTGGATGACCAGAACAACTACTATCAGGTGGGTTTTTCTCCTCTGGAGGGGGGGAACTGAGTCAACCTTGAGCCTGGTGAGATTTGAACTCGCAGTAGGCTGACAGCAGCCAGAAAACTTTATGCCAAAAAAATGGATGCTTTGATTCCTACAATGGATGGATGGCTGCAAAAGCCGCTGGAGTTAGCAGAGATGGCTAAAGTGACTGCTTTGATTAAGGAAAAGAACCCAATGTTGTTTCTACCTGGACTTTGTGCTCGAGGGAGGCCTAAAGCTCCGAATTGCCTTTTCAGAACCAATCTTCAGAAATGTGATATGCAACACAAGGAACCGGAGCTCAGGCCACTGAAGATGGACTCCAGGGGGGGAGGAAAGCCAGCAGAGATTGGAGGGGCTGAGCCAATGGGGAGGGGGGATTGGGCTGCAGCCATCAACTTCCTAGAAGGGAGGAAGGGAGGAAGGAAGGGCCATTTTTTGCAGGGTCTCAGTGACTTTCTAACCTACGATTTCCCCCTCTTCTTCTTGGCAGCTGGGGGAGAATTGGTTCATTGATGAGTCCTGCAAAAATCGATGCACCTGCGGGCACAACAATGTCATCAAGTGCGTCCCATGGCAATGTGGGGTGCAGGAGAATTGTGCTGTTCAGGATGGAGTGCTGGATTGCTACACCAAGGGTAAGTTCAGCATGTCAGACTGGCATATGTTTCATGATGGGCAGGATGGAGAATTAGCAGAACTGCCGGCAAAATCAGCCTGGCACTCCAAGGGCACCGAGGAGATCTTCTAATACAAATAAGCAATTCCTTAGAAACATCAAAGAAAGGTGTGGTTTGGCCCTGACCACACAGACTTGGTACAGTGAGAAGGGAAAACAAGAGAGATGAACTGAATAACAGGGTTGGGAGGGACCTTGGAGGTCTTCTAGTCCAATGCCCTGCTAAGCAGGAGACCCTCTGCCATTTCAGACAAACGTTTGGGCAATCTTAAAAGCCTCCAGTGATGGAGCATCCACACCTTCTGGAGGGCAGTCGTTCCACTGGTTAATTGTTCTCACTGTTAGGAAGTTTCTCTTTATTCCTAGGTTGGTTCTCTTCTTGATTAGTTTCCATCCATTGTTTCATGTCTTGCTTTCTGACACTTTGGAGAATAGCTTGACCCCCTCTTTTTTGTTGCAGCCCCTCAAATATTAGAAGACTGCTATCATATCACCCCTAGTCCTTCTTTTCATCAGAGTAGACAATTCCTGCAGCCATTCTTCATGTTTCAACCTCCAGCCCCCTAATCCTCTTTGTGGCTCTTCTCTGCACTCTTTCTAGAGTCTCAACATCTCTTTTACATCGTGGCGACCAAAACTGGATGCCGTATTCCAAGTGTGGCCTTACCAAGGCCTTATAAAGTGGTATTAACACTTCACGTGATCTTGATTCTATCCCTCTGTTTATGCAGCCTAGGATTGTGTTGGGGGGTTTTTTTGGCTGCTGCAGCACATAGCTGGCTCCTATTTAGGTGATTGCCAAGAAAACCTGAAAATATGCCCCCTTAAGCTTACCAAAGTCTCTCCGCATCTTGCAGGCCGGGCATCGTGCCACGTGGTGGGTGATCCCCATTATTACACCTTTGACAAAGTGATGCACACCTTCCTGGGCACCTGCCTGTACACCCTGGTCACTGCTTGTGACACCCGGAACCTCTGCACTGTCACTCCCTTCAACATCACGGGGAAAAATGAAGACCGGGGCTTACGTGGAGCCACCTACCTCCGGGAGGTCCATGTGGACGTGTACGACCTACGGATCACTCTCCAGAAAGACAAGAAGATTCTGGTACAAAGGGGACCTGGGTGGCTTCAGATCTTCTGAGCTCTTGTCAGTGACCGGTTACTTTTGACTGAGCTTCAGTTTAGGGCAGGGATGTCCAACCTTGGCAGCTTGTGGGAATTCTGGGAGTTGAAGTCCACAAGTCTTCAAGCTGCCAAGGTTGGACCCCCCTGGTTTAGGGGTTGATTAGTTCTCCATTTATAGCCATGGCTGGTTTGAAGTCTGTACTTGTTCATAGGGATTTTCCAGGGTTATCCAATCCTTTCGGAAGAGTCAAGTGCAGGTAGTCCTCGACTTACAACCACAATTAAGCCCAACATTTCCATTCCTAAGCGAGACATTTGCCCCATTTTATAACCTTTCTTGCCACCATTGTTCAGTGAATCCTTGCGGTTGTTAAGTTAGTGACACAGTGGTTAAGTGAATCTTGACTTTGCTTGTCAGAGGGGATCACGTGACCCCAGGAACGCTGCAACCGTCAAAAGTATGAACCAGTTGCCAAGCGTCTGCATTTTGATCACGTGACCCTGGGGAGGCTGCAGTGGCTGTAAGTGTAAAAAATGGCCAGTGCCGTTGTAACTTTGGTCACTAAATGGACTGTTGTAAGTCAAGGACTACCAGTAGTTCCATGGCTCTCCCAGTGGGGAAGCAAGGAAACCCCCCATGTGTTTGGGGGGGGCTGTGTGCCTTCCCAGGGCTGACTCATAACTGTCCCTCCGCAGCTCAACAAGATGAGAGCCTACACCCCAGTGGAAAGCCGCTCCCAACGAAACTCGGTGACCGTGTCGAACGTTGGCAATTACATGGTGGTGGAAACTGACTTTGGGCTGATGGTGAAATACGATGGGAATCAGTACTTGGAGATCAGCCTGCCAAGCTCCTACTACTCCCAGGTGAGTCTCAGGTGGAAGGGGATCCAGGTGAAATGTTGGGTTTGCACCCAACCTTGCCTCTGGAGAGCAAACCTCGCCCACAGCTCTGTGGCGCTGACTTCTGCTGGCTGGAGGGTCTCCTCAGACACACCGGAGTTCTACTCAAGACCTTCTGAACCGGGCATCCCGGCTCCAGGAACAGCTGGGCCCAAATAAGATTCCATCCATTGCCCAATCCTGGATGGCCACCTTCCATCCGATGGCCCTCAGAGACAGTTGCTTCTGATAAAGGAATCCCATCCCAGCTAGCAGTTCTTCGGTCCTCTGTGGATGGGCTGAAGCCTGGTCTGGGTCTAATAGTAGCTTTTCCAACTGGACTTCCTTGGTTTTTTCCTTTGAAATCACTTCACTTCTCATCCAAGAAGCTTCTTCAATTCTATTTTTTATTCATCAAACGAAAATTACAAATTTGAATGAACAAAATGAAAAAACTAAAACTAAACTAAAATAATAATATTTGTTATCATATAATAATAAAAAATAAGGAAATTTTTACTCAGAGTAAGTGCCTCCCGCCATTGAAGCCCCCACTCTAAATACACTGTTTCTTGAACCACCAACTGGCTGAGAGGAGGGGTTGGTACCAAGGGGTCAACTGCCCCACTTATGACTCTGAGGTCAGGCTACCCCACTGTACCCACAGAGTCTTTGCAGCTCAGGGTTGAACTGAGGGCTCCTTGGGGCTCTCAGAACTTGGTGGTTTTCTTGCAGACGTTTCATGACCCAACTAGGGAACATCATCAGTGCTAGAAGCAGGGAGGAGGAGGACTGTGGGATCCTTGGGGGTGTCTGAGCTTGGTTGTTTTCTTCCAGACGTTTCATTACCCAACTAGGTAACACCATCAGAGTTCTATCTAGTTGGTAGTGAAGCATCCCATTGTACCAGGCAATGGAAACGCGGTCCTGCTGTTTAGTAGGGTTTGTATTTTGAACTTGAGGCCCAGGGACTCACGTAAACCTCCCTCTTACCTCCAGGTGCGTGGCCTCTGTGGGAACTACAATGGCCAAAAGGAAGATGAGCTGCTGATGCCCAACGGCTCCCAGGCCAAGAACGTCACTCAATTCGGGAACAGCTGGAAGGTGGACGATCCCGAAGACTCAAGGTGGGTCTTCCCCTCCTTGGCTATCATTCATTCATTCATTCATTCATTCATTCATTCATTCATTCATTCATTCAATTCTACATCAGTGTCACCTGACTCCAACTTATAATACGGTTGTAACTCAGTTGCAAAACATTTGGGGCTACTGGTTGGGGGCGCCCCCCTTTCCCTTGAGCTCCAGAGGCGCCTGGGCCCCCTTTGTCTCTGGTTCCCTAGCCAAATCCCCCATGCCTGCCTTCTTGCAGCTGCCTGCCAGACACACGCCCAGAGCTGGGGCCCCCTTGTGCCCAGGGCGACCTGCCCTCCGTGAAAGAGCAGTGCCAGGTCCTGCAATCCGGCGCCTTCGTGCCCTGCCACCCGCTGGTGCAGCCAGACCTCTTCATCCAGACCTGCGTCTACGACATGTGCAAGTACGACGGGATGCGTGCCACCCTGTGTGCCGTGGTGCAAGCCTACGTGGACGCCTGCCAGGCCAAGGGAGTGCCCATCCAGTGGAGGAACAGCACTTTCTGCCGTAAGCAGCCTGGGAAGCAGATCTTGGGGGGGGGGGGGGAGGTCCGGGGAGGAAGCGGAGAGGCAGAAGAGGAAACGTGGGCAGAGGTGGGCAGAGGATTGCCCTGTGCCAAGTGCCAGAGAGGGAGCTGGCCTGGCAAGCGTTCTTCCGCAGCTGGTCTGTCTCCTGGACCCGGCATAACCCCTGCCCCAGCCACAGCAGCAGGGGAGGCCTGCTGGGGGCCCCATCGGCCAGGGCATTTCGTGTGTGTGTGTGTGTGTGTGTGTGTGTGTGTGTGTGCCCCCAGGAGAAGGGGCTTCCCTGCTGTGGCTCCCACCCTCCTGACTTTTGGGAAGGGTCTTAAGACCGGGTGGCCTGGGCACCCAACGGGGGAGCTTCATACTGGAGGTGGCTGCTTAAGTAAGAGTTACCCCACCTCCCCTCGACTTACAACCGTTCATTTAGTGACCGCTCAAAGTTAGAACGGCACTGAAGAAAGGGACTTGTGGCCGTTTTTCAGACTGATGACCGGATTCAGCCTCTCCAGGGTCACCAGATCGACATTCAGACGCTTGGCAACTGACTCATATTTATGACGTTTGCAGTGTCCCAGAGGTCACGTGATCCCCTTTTGCGACCTGATCAGCAAAATCAATGGGGAAGCCAGATCCACTTAACAGCCGTGTTGCTGCCTTAACAGCTGTAGTGATTCACTTAACAACCGTGGCAAGAAATGTTGCAAAATGGGCCAAAAGTCACTTAACAACCGTCTTGCTTAGCAACAGAAATTTGGGGCTAAATCATCATTGGAGGTTTCTAAGACGAGGCTGGACAGCCACCTGTCTGGAATGGACTAGGATCTCCTGCCTGAGCAGGGGGTTGGACTAGAAGACCTCCAAGGGGCCTTCCAGCTCTATTCTGATTATTCATTATTCAAGTCAAGGTCTACCTTATTGGGTGTATTTGGTGATTTTAATTTTTTGGTGTTGTAAATGACCCAAAGTCGCTTTGAAACAAGATGGGCAGCAAATAAATTTCATAATAAATAAATAACCGGCTGGGGCCCTGGCTAAAGCCCCTCTCTCTTTCCTTCCCTCCAGCGCTGCCCTGCCCCCCCAACAGCTTCTACTCCCCCTGTGCCCCTCCCTGCCCGCCCACCTGCAGCAACATCTACGCCGGGGAGCTGTGTGAGAAGCCCCCGGGGCAGTGCCTGGAAGGCTGCGTCTGCCACCAGGGCTTCGTGCTCAGCGACGACCAGTGTGTGCCCCTCAGCCAGTGCGGCTGCCAGGACAAGGACGGCCGGTACCACAAGGCAAGTGGGGCTCCCTCCTGCCTGCAGGGGATCAGAGCCTTGTCGGGCGCAGCCTCCAACTGCCCGGCCTTGGGGCGGTGAGCCACGGCGGTGCGCAGCAGCCCCAAAAGGCTGTGGAAGGGGGCTCCCCTCGTGGCCCTTCACTAACCCCCAGGTCACGCTCCTTCTGGCAGATCGGGGAGAGCTGGCTCACCCCCCACTGCAGCCAAAAGTGCCGCTGCCGCAAAGGTGGCTCCATCAAGTGCCAGGACTTCGGCTGTGAAGCTGGCGAGGTTTGCGACACCAAGAAAGACGGGAAGCTGCGCTGCAAACCCTCAGGTACGGCTTAGAGGCGCTCGCTGCGGGGAAAGGAGCCGAAGCTTTGGGGAGAAGGGACCCACGCACACTTGAAGCAGCCGCCTGATAAAGGCAGCAGTCCCCGTGTGTGTAATCCTACTCCGCCCACCCCCTCCCCCAGCCTTCGGGGGTTCAGCTGGGAAAAACCCAGTGACGCCCATAGAGGAGGGTATTTCTAGCTCAGGGTTGAAATGGGGGCTCCTTGGCGCTCTCTGAGCTTCGTGTTTTGTAGTCACTGGCACTGATGATATTACCCAATTGGGTCATGAAATGTCTACCACCCAGCTGCGAGAGCTCCTCCTCCTCCTCCTCCTCACTTCTATCCCTGATGACCTTAGCTAGTTGGGTAATGAAAAGTCTGCAAAAAAAACCACCCAGCTCAAGAGAGCCCCAAGGACCCCTCAACCCAGGCACGGTCCAGGAGACAACTGTGGGGACAGTCTTCAGTCCAGCCCCATTCACCCCACGGAGTCCTTGGAATCCAAGACCAGCCCAGGACAGGTGGATGTTTCCCACTGAGCAGTCACTAGAAAAGAGAAGCCGCTGGCCAAACTGGTCCCATTAAGGAACCCTCCGTTTGGAGACTGGGGAGCAGAGCCTGAGCCTGTGATGGTGCAGGAGCCGCTAGCTGATCTCACCTTCCCCCGCTCCCCCCCAGGATTTGGCAAGTGCTTGATCACGGGAGACCCGCATTACCTGACCTTCGACGGCCTGCTGCACCACTTCCAAGGGCTGCACACCTACGTGCTGGCACAGAGCCGCCCCGATGCCTCCGAACGCCTGGAGCCCTTGAGCATCGAAGGGACCAACCGGCTGGTGAGGGGGTCCGGCCAGCCCTCCATGCTGAAGGAGCTGCGGATCCGCGTCTACAACCACACGGTGCTCTTCAAGCAGAGGAAGAAGCTGGTGGTAAGGGCGCTTCCGGGTTTCCTTGGCACTACAGCGGCGCTGCACCAACTCTGAGCCTGGGGGCTTCATGGCAATCTTCTGAAGGCAGCTCTGCCCAGGTGGCCTTCAAAGCCCCCTCACCAGCTTTAGCTCTGCAGGGCAACATTGTCTGAGCCAGCCTGGTGATGCCAAGGAGAGGGGCCTGGGGATGAAACGGGGGGGGGGTGTCTTGACTTATTGAAGTCTCCTGCTGTTGAAAGGCAACGTGGCGTGCCAGAGTCCCAGGGCACCCCCAGAAAAGGGCCTCCCTTCCCACCCTCACCCCACCCCTGGCAGAAGTGGGGAAATGCAAGTATTCCTCGACTTACAGCCATTTATTGAGTCACCATTCAAAGTTTCAACAGCACTGGAAAAAAATGACTTAAGGCCAGTTTTCACACGATCGTGGCAGCGTCCCTATGGTCACATGATCAAAATTCGGATGCTTGGCAACTGGCTCGTATTAATGACGGTCACAGTCTCCCGGGGTCATGTGATCCCCTTTTTGCGACCTTCGGACAAGCAATGGGGAAGCCAGACTCACTTAACAACCGTGTCACTAACTTAACCGCTTGCCACTTAACAATGGCAAGAAAGGTCGTAACTCACTTAAGTGGCAAAACTCACTTAATTGTCTCACTTGGCAACAGAAATTTTGGGCTCCACTGTGGCCAGAAGTCAAGGACTGCCTGTCATATGCTTGAAGCGGAAGAAACTCATCTCGTCTTCAGAGTCACTTGTGCTGCTAAGACTTATTTTCACTGCTATTTTCACGGCCTCAATGAAAAGACAACGTCCAGTTCCGAGGCCTGCTGTGAGGCTTCTCAGGAAAGTCCTTTAAATCAGGGGCCTCCAACCTTGGCAACTTTAAACCTGATGGACTTCAATTCCCAGAACTCCCCAGCCAGCTGGGTAATTCTGGGAGTTGAAGTCCACCAGGCTTAAAGTTGCCAAGGTTGGAGGCCCCTGATTTAAGTGGCTTTTGCCTGTGAAAGGGAAGGGACCAGTGGGGCTCAATCATTTAGTGACCACGTGAAGCTACAATGGCACTGAAAAAAAGTGATTTATGACCATTTTTCACACTTATGACCATTGCAGCATCCCTGTGGTCACACGATCAAAATCCGGGTGCTTGGCAACTGGCAAGGACTTATGACGGTTGCTGAGTCCTAAGGTTTCCTTTGGAGAACAAGGGCCATGCTGTCATCTCTCCCCCTCCCCCAGGTGGACGGAGTGGCCACTGAGCCCCCAGCGCGACCTCATGAGGGGCTTCGCATCCAGCAGAGCGGAAGGCAGATTTTCCTGGAGTCTGACTTTGGCCTCTCGGTCAGCTTTGATGGCTTGGAGAATTCAGGTGAAGCAGCTGCACAGGCTGTGGGGGGGGGCATCCTGGCGTGGGAGGGGGGGAAAGGAAGGAAGGCACCCAAGGAGAGAAGGGCACAGACCAAGGACCCTCCGCAGCTCCCCTAGGCTTTGGCTTGGAGGAAATCATTTCTGCACTAACGGGGGGTGGGGGGGGGGGCTGGATTGGCCCAGGAATTTGCAGCAAGACCAAACCATACGAAGAACGCCTGCAGGAATTGGGCTTGTCTAAAGAAGGATTCGGGGGTGACAGGATGGCAGTGTTTCAATATTTAAGGGGCTGCCACAAACGGGGCGGGGGGGGGGTTCAACCTATTCTTCAAAGCATCAGAAGGGAGGAAAAAGAAGCACCGGATGGAAAGTAACCAAGGAGAGGAGCAGTCTGGAATTAAGGAGAAACTTCCTAGCAGGGAGGGCAATTAACTGGTGGAAGGGAAGTGGCCTTCAGAAGTTGAGGCTTTTAAGAAGTGACTCTACACCCATTCGTCTGGAATGGTCTAGGGTTGGACTAGAAGACCTCCGAGGTCCCTCCCAACTCTGTTATTCTTCCCCTCGCCAGGCATCCTGCTGCCCAACAGCTACAAAAAGAACCTGGAAGGCCTCTGTGGCAACTTTGATGGAAAGTACAAGAACGACTTTGCCAAGCCAGATGGCACCCTGGTCAAAGACGTGAACACCTTCGGGGAGAGCTGGCAAGTCCCTGTCAAGAGGGGCGCCTCCCGCCTCAGGTAGGGGCTCCTGAAAGCAGCCATCACCACAGCGGTGCCTCTGAGAGGCAGGCTGAGCCCTCCACAGGACCCCCGCAGCCCCCGCCCACCAGCAACACCACCACGTGCCAGGACCACGCTCCCTGCAGAGGAGGGTCGACACGATCCCAGGCGCTGTGATTGGACAGTAGCCTCAGCCTGGTTACTACATTAACCTGCATTGGTGATGGAGCCACAAGCCCCTATCTGTCCTGCAGTGGAATCCTAGAATCCACTTAAAGGGTACTAGAGGCCATCTAGTCTGACCCCCTGCTGCAAGCAGGAAACCAAATGCTAGCATTCCTGGCGGTTGCCGTCTAGCCTCTGCTTGGACCCATCCAGTCAATGGGAACCTCCCATCTCCCGAGGCGTGCGGAAGGAGGGTTAAAGCCAGGGGTGAAATGCTCCCGGTTCAGACCGGATCGCCCTATCCGGTAGCGATGGAGGCGGGTGGTTTAGAGAACCCGTAGAAAAATCCCTGCCCCCCCCCTGCCCCCCTCATGCCCAGCTGAGTCTGCTGAGCCACCAGGGCCTGGTGGCTCAGCAGACTGATAGCATTGTGATTAAGACCAGCTGCCTGCAATTACTGCGAGTTCAATTCTCACCAGGCTCAAGGTTGACTCAGCCTTCCATCCTTTCTAAGGTAGGTGAAATGAGGACCCAGTTTGTGGGGGCAATAAGCTGACTTTGTATAAATATACAAAAGTATGAAGGCTATTGCTTAACGCACTGTAAGCTGCCCTGAGTCTCCGGAGAAGGGCGGCATATAAATCAAATTAAAAAAAAAAAAACAATCATCAGAGGCTTTTTCTTTTAATTTTTAAAAGCATTTTTTCTACAACCTCTTTGGCCAAAAAAATGCTTTTAAAAATTAAAAAAAAAAAAAAGCCTCTGATGATCGCGCGGCTCAGCTGGGATCGTCAAAGGGATCGTCAGCTGATGAGCCCAGCTGAGTTGCCTGATCAGCAGAAAAGAAGCCTCTGCCGATCAGGCAACTCAGCTGGGATCGTCAGAGCCTTTTGAAAGCATTACAAAAAATGGTTTTAAAAGGAAAAAAAAATACGCCACACCCACCCAGTCACATTACCACCCCCACCCCCACCAAGCCACCCCCACAGAACCGGTAGTAACACATTTTAGATTCCACCACTGTCAAAGCCCACCCCTGTGGCTGCCTCCCTCCCTCCCTCCCTCAGTCCAAGGACCCTCTGGCTGCCATCTGCAGGGGAGGGGACTCGGTGCCAGGGCTTCTGGCCCACTCAACATCGGCCAGGCTTCTGGGCAGAACACACCTCCTGTCTCTGGACTGTCCGCTGCAGGCCTCACCCGTCCTGGCCAAATTCTTCCCTGAGAGGAGTGTAGGTGGGCAGCCGGAAACTGGGGTGCCCATACCAGGCCCTGGGTGCTTTCCGGCTGCTCCTGGAGCCCTGGGTAGATGGGGAAGGATGGCCCGGCTGGGCTTAGTTGGGCTCAGCCGCTGAGAAGCTGCCGATGCCCTCCGGCTCTTTGGGATCTCTTTCCCTTCCTCCTGCAAACCCTTTTGCCTTCCAGGCGAGGCCTCGTTGCTGAAGAACCCCCGGAGGAAGCTGACCTGGACGTGGGATTTTCCCCCCTTTGCTCCGAAGAGGACCTGAAGGTGTTCAGCAGCAGCTCCGTCTGTGGCGTCCTGGCAGACCCCAAGGGCCCCTTCCAAGGCTGCTTGGCCCACGAGACCCCCGACCCCTTCCTACAGTGAGTGCTGCTTTCTCCTCCCACCCCACCCCACCCCACCCCATCCCCTGTGGGGGCCAGGAGGTTTCAGGGGGAGGTGCCACGTCTGCCCTTTTACGGGCTGGAGAGGAACAGCAGGGAGAAGGGGATTGCGGCAGCCCCACATGCCCCTCGCCCCCCCACCCCAAGGCTGCAAAATCCAGATCTCCACTTCAAAACCTCCCTCCCTCCTTCCTTTCCATGTCTTCCCCCTCCCTCCCTCTCCTTCCTTCCTTCCTTCTTCCCTCCCTTCCTTCCTTCTTGCCACTCTTCTTTCATCCTGATCCCCAAGCACATAAGGATGAAGTAACCTTGGCAGACAAGCCCCCCCCCCACCCCCAAAGCTGCCCTAGGAGGGAGGAGTTCCTTCAGAGCAGCTCCCCCACAGGCAGAAATAATGCCAGAGTAAAGCAGCTAATCTGCATCACTTATTAGCTCCAGCCTGCCAACTGCCAGGGAGGGTCGGCCTTTGCCCTCTTCCTGCCCACCAGACATTCCAAGCTTCCCTGCCTCTTTGCTCTCTGGGGAAGAGCCCCTCCCTCTCTCTCCCTCCCTCCCTCCCTCCGTCCAGGCCATTCCCTCTGCCTTCTGCGCTTCTGCTCCTCCCGTGCTGGAGCCCCCTTCTTTCCCTGCCCAGCAGAGCCCCCTCCCACTGCCCATGGCGGCCCATTGCAACCTTCTGCTCCTCCTCCTGCTGCAGGAGCTGCGTGTTCGACATGTGCAGAGAAGCCAACCGGACCAGCCGCCTGTGCCCCATCCTGGAGCAGTACGCCTGGGCCTGCCAGAGCAAGAATGCCTCGGTGGCCAGCTGGAGGGCAGTGACCGGCTGCGGTGAGAAGCAGCTCCCTTCTTCTGGGGTGCATCCCAGGAGGGGGGCTCGGCCCGGGCCGTCCTTGGGCAGGGAAGCCGGCGGGGTCGCCTCCCTCCTGTCCCAACGCTCCCAGGGTGCTGCCAGAGACTCCCCCAGGCTCTGCCTGATGGGCCCCTGGTGGGGCAGAGGGAGGGGCTCTGGCTCCCCAGGGTGGGAGGAGGGCTGCGCTCTGGCCCAGACCATGCAAGGCTTCTCTTCTCCGTCCACAGCTCCCCAGTGCCATCCCCACAGCCACTACAACCCCTGCATGTCAGCCTGTCCCCCGTCGTGCTCCGACCTGGCAGCCCCTGACGACTGCAGCTCCCCCTGCGTGGAAGGCTGCGAGTGCGAGTCTGGCTACGTCCTCAGCGGCTTTGACTGCGTGCCCTTCCGGGAATGCGGCTGCAACTTCTTGGGCAAATACTATAAGGTAGGGGGCCCACTCCTGCCTCCCCCCCACCCCATCACCCTTTTTGAGGGTCTACCCCCAGGTTCTCCAGCTGCAGAAGAGAATATTTTCCAGTAAGGCAGCTCCCTCCTCTCCCCCCCACTTTGGGCACCACACCTGAACTAAGGAAGGACAGAAGCAAAATCCTGTTTTTAATGCTCAAAATGCTCAAAATCCAAGACATGAATCTGAAACTATCCAAAGGCCCACCTGTTCCTTCTACATTATCCATAAATGGGGAGCAGAGTGGCTCACGTGCTTAGGGTGGTGCGTTGGAGGTTAGCAAGACCATGTTTGAGACCCAAGTGCTGCCATACAGCAGGGTGAGCTCCTGTGCTTTGCTCCAGCTCTGCCAGGGACATTAAAGGAACCCCAAATGGGCACCCCTCCCCCCAGGCAATGATGACGTCACCAGCTAATCCTTTCAACCCGAAAGCACCGTAGTGCTTTCAACACCAGTCATCATCGTCTTTTAATGACCCCATAATCCCTTGCGGGGTGGAGTCTGGGCAACTGAATGGAGCCTAGCAGAGCGTTTAATGGCCGGATGCCCTTCCCGTCGCCAATGCGGAGGTTTGTTCAGCAGATATATTCTCATTGTGCCCAGAGAGAGAAATATCTGCCTCTACCTAGGATCGAACTCACAGCCTCCTGATTGTGAGGCGAGAGCTCCACCTCTAGGCCACTGCACCACTCCTGCTTTTGACCCAGTGCAATCCATTAATACATCAAGGCCCCCTCCCCACCCCCAGAAATATCAAATGCTATTTCTACTCCTCATTGTTTTGAAAACCTCTGCAGAATCTTGAGCCAAAGCAGACCTTTACACAGAGAAGACCCTCCCTCACAATTGTGTAAAGGGTGCTCTTCTCGTCATTTTATAAGCATACCAAGTACGTCCAGTTGAAATTGGTTCTCAGCCCCACTGCTCATGTATGGGTTGGGAAGCCTGAGGAGCACTGTGCTGGTCCAGTTGGGCATTTTCCTCCTTTGGGGTGCTACTTGGGGCAAAGTGGCAGGGAGTCCCAGTTCATCCCCTGCTCCCCCTTTCTTGACCAGGTCGGGGACCGCTTTATGACCGATGACTGCAGCCAAGACTGCGTCTGTACGAACAGTTCCAGCCCCTCCTGCAAGCTGGCAAGCTGCCCCCAGGACCACCACTGTAGGATCTTCAACTTCACCCGTGGCTGCTATCGTGGTGAGTCTTCCTGGGGGGCGGGGGGGAGGGGGATACTGTTGAGCTGCAGTAGGGCAGGCAGGCACTCCCCACCCGTTGTGTGTGGCGCAGTGGTTAGAAGGCGGCATTGCAAGCAAACTCTGCTCACTTTCAGGGGTTCGATCCTGACCGACCCAAGGTTGACTCGGACTTCCATCTTTCCATAAAATGAGGACCCAGATTGTTGGGGGCAGTAGGCTGACCCTTTAAGCCGCTTAGAGAGGGCTGTAATGCACTGTGGAGGCGGTGTCTAAGTCTAAAAGCCAGTGCTTTGTGTCCAAGAGGGGCACCTGCCCCTTGTAGCCGTTGTCATCCCAGACTGAGGGCTGGGGGCTGCCACAGCCAGGAAGGCGACCAATTTCCAAGCCCCCGTGTTCCCCCTTTCCTCTGCAGCTGACCCCTGCCAGCCAAATTCATGTTTCAACAATGGAACCTGTGTGCTGGATGGCAGCCCAGAAACCTTCCACTGTGAATGTCCGGAGAATTATGAAGGACTGCTCTGTGAGATGCAGGTCACGCCAGAAGGTAAATACACACACACACCTCATCCATGGCTTGAATTAGTGTGTCACACAAGCTGCTTTGGGTCCCCAGGCCTCTTGTCCATCCCAGACCTTGTTTCCACTCCAGAGCAGAGACCCACATCTTTAAGCAGTCCTAGGTGGGACTGGCTGTTCTCTTGGGGCCCCCGAAGAGAGGAGCGGTAACTGCACAGGAGTCTATAAATGAGGGGTACTCGGGGCTCTCTGAGCTTGGTTGTTTTCTGGCAGACGTTGCGTTACCCAAACTAGGTAACATCATCAGTGTAGTAGGGTGAAAGCAAACCTCCTTCCCTTCAAGCACTGATGATGTTACTTAGTTGGGTAATGAAATGTCTGCAAGAAAATCCACCAAGCTCAGAGAGCCCCAAGGACCCTCATGTCAACCCTGAGCTACAAGGATTCTTTTATTGGAGTCTAGAAAACAACTTCTCAGCCTGCCCTCCAGGCAACCTTCAGACCTCCTGAGAGGCAGGGGGGCATCCAAGAGGCACTCAGCCAAACCCTAACCCTAGGCTGGTAGAGTACTCCCCCCAAGGCAGGGACCCTCGGCCTTTAGCAAGCTTTCGTCTCCCTCTGGGGTTGGGAAACAGGTGGAAGTGATCAAATTAGCCCATTAACCCCCACCCCCACCCCGAAAATAAACCAGAGTTTGCCCGAAATGTACATGTTGCCCAGAGCAGTCGAGCTTCGCAGCCCAAAGGTGTTGCCCCAAACTCTGCCAGTCCTCCCCACTTGTGGCCGTGGTCAGCCCAGACGGAGGGTTGGGGGCTGGAAGGCTGCCCATTTCCATCCCCTCCCCACTTCTCCTTTCCTGTGCAGCCAAACCCTGCCAGCCGAATCCTTGCTTGCACAATGGAACGTGTGTGCGGCACAACAGCTCAGAGGACTTCCACTGTGAATGTCTGGAGAAATACCATGGGAAATTCTGCGAGAACGAGCCAGAAGGTAAAGCCCTTCCCCGGAGCCCCCCTCCTGATCCGTGGCTGCAGCTGATGGGTCACCCTTGACAGTCCCAGAGGGTCAGTTCTGCTCCTAGCCGGGAGCCCCCAGCTGAGGCCAAAGGTGTTGCCCCGAACTCTGCCAGTCCTCCCCACTTGTGGCCGTGGTTGATTTATTGATTTGATTTATTTAATTTATATACCGCCCTATTCCCGAAGGACTCAGGGCGGTGAACAGCCAAACAGTAAAAATACATAGATACAAAATTTAAAAACAAAGTAAAATTGAATTAAACAATTTGGCCCAGACAGATTAAAACACCCCAATCATTTAAAAACCGATTAAAATTTGCATAATTAAAAAGAGGGAAAAGATTAGGCCAGGCCCGCCTGGTGAAATAATTTAAGGCGCGGCAGAAGGTGCGCAGATCTGGGATCCTCCGTATCTCTGGGGGGAGCTCGTTCCAGACAGTAGGTCCCCCCACAGAGAAGGCTCTCCCCCTAGGGGCCACCAGTCGACATTGTTTGGCCGACGGCACCCGGAGGAGCCCCTCTCTATAAGAGCGTACCGGTCGGTGGGAGGCTATTGGTGGTAGTAGGCGGTCCCATAGATAACCAGGTCCTAAGCCATGGAGCGCTCTGAAGATAGTAACCAAAACCTTGAAGCGCACCCGGAAGACCACCAGGAGCCAGTGCAGCTCGCGTAGGAGAGGTGTTACATGGGAACGCCATGTCGCTCCCATTACCACCCGCCTGGCCGCACTCTGCGCCAGTTGAAGCAGTGGTCAGCCCAGACGGAGGGTTAGGGGCTGGCACAGCCAGGAAGGCTGCCCATTTCCATCCCCTCCCCCCCTTCTCCTTTCCTGTGCAGCCGACCCGTGCCAGCCGAATCCTTGCTTGCACAATGGAACGTGTGTGCGGCACGACAGCTCAGAGGACTTCCGGTGTGAATGTCTGGAGAAATACCATGGGAAATTCTGCGAGAACGAGCCAGAAGGTAAAGCCCTTCCCCGGAGCCCCCCTCCCGATCCGTAGTTGATGGGTCACCCTTGACAGTCCCAGAGGGTCAGTTCTGCTCCTAGCCGGGAGCCCCCAGCCCTGCATTTTCTTTTTTTATATAAATTTTTATTCATAAACATTTTTGAAAAACAGTGCATTGTCAGAGTATACCATTTACAAGTAAGAAAAACTCAAAGGAAAGTTAATAGTACATATATTAACATATAATCGTACATATAACAGAGCCCGGTGGCTCAGCAGACTGATAGCATTGTGATTAACACCAGCTGCCTGCAATTACTGTAAGTTCGAATCTCCCCAGGCTCAAGGTTGACTCAGCCTTCCATCCTTTCTAAGGTAGGTAAATTGAGGACCCAGTTTGTGGAGGCAATAAGCTGATTTTGTATAAATATACAAAAGTATGAAGGCTATTGCTTAACACATTGTAAGCCGCCCTGGGTCTCCGGAGAAGGGCGGCATATAAATCAAATTAAAAACAAAAAAAATTAACACACAAATAACAATAGTAATAATATAGTAGCAGTACTAATAATATAGCCAAGAAGCTTAAACTAAATTTCTTCTTACAATAGATTATTTACATTGTTATCGATTACTATGGTTATGATTATATTATATACATCTTTATTTTCAATATTAATTATTAATAATAGAATATTATCTCGGAGCCCCCAAAGAGAAGCGATGGGTGCCGCTTGGGGCATTTATTTATTTAGCGTATGGGGTATCATATATGGACTTGCAACCTATACAGTTAGTCCTCAACTCACAAAAGTTCATTAGTGACCATTCGAAGTCAGGATGGCCCTGGGAAAAGTGACTTATGACCATTTTTCACCCTTACAACTATTGCCGCCTCCCCATGGTCACTAATTGAGCAAAACTCAGATGCTTGGCAACTGGTTCACATTTATGACGGTCGCAGCATGCCAGGGTCACGTGATCTGCTTTTGTGAACTTCTGTCAAGCAAGTCCACTGGGGAAGCCAGATTCACTTAACGACCGTGTCACTAACACATGCAGTGATTCACTTAACAGCTGTGGCACGAAAAGTTGTAAAATGGGGCCAAACTCCCTTAAATGTTTAGCCACAGAAATTCTGGGCTCAGTTGTAGCCATAAGTTGAGGACTACCTCTATTAGCATTTCACCTAAATTAAAAACACAGTAAAATATGAGTATTAAACAGATCTGTGTCCAAATACCAATATCCAGGCCATCTAACCCTTGAAGGGCAGGCTCCTTTACGTGGGAAAACTCAGTGCCTGGGCGGTGTCTGCCCTCAGTTTACAGCCGGTCAAGGTGGGATCTACCGTTTGAGGTGGCTTGGCTTGGCTTGGGGCACAGAGATGGTCAGCATCCCCAGGGCTGGGCATGACCAGGACCTTCTCTGCCAGCAGCTGATCTGGTGGTGCCATCGTCAGTGGGAGCCCGTCTCCTTTTGGCCAGCCCTGCAAGGCCCCCAACTGATCCTGGGGCATTTTCTGCCTGGCTTCAGGGGGTCAGAACCACCCAGTTGGAAGGGACCTTGGAGGTCTTCTAGTCCAACCGCCTGCTCAAGCAGAAGACCCTAGACCAATTAGGCTGCATTCCGGCCACATCCTGAGTTCAGCCACCTTGGGGGGGCCACGCCTCCCACTGAAGCAAAACCAGACAGGCCACGTTCACGTACTGGACTGAGCTGCTCCCCCACCGCCCATCCCAAGCTTAATCCTGGCCAAATTTAGCACTTTGTGCAGATGCCCCAATGCTGAAGCCTGTGGTGGGAAGTGAGGAAAGGACATGGCTGGTTGAGGCGCAGAAAAGTGTTGCCGACATTTTCCCCAACTACCCAGCCTGCCCTCGGATTTCCTGGGGGTCCTTGGTGCTCTCTGAGCTTGGCTGTTTTCTTGCTGACCCAACTAGGTAACTTGATCAGTTCTAGGAAGGAGGGGGGTTTGCTTAATTCCTTAATAGCACTGATGATGTCACCTGGTTGGATCATGAAACGTCTGCAAGAAAACCTCCAAGCCCCAAGACCACCAAGGAGGCCTCATTTCAACCCTCAGCTACACATCTTCTCCTTTGCTGCCCCTCCTTAGGCACCCACGCGCGCCAGCATTTGGCCAGCCTTCTGCTCCCTCCAGGGCCGGAAGCGAGTCCCGCTGACCGAATGAATCCCTTCTCTGCGCTCGCACGGCGCCCCCAACCCAGAGTCATCCGCCAATATTATCTTTGGCCGGAGCAGCCGACCTGGCGCGCCGTGTGGAGGCAGCCCCGCGGAGCGCAAAGCCGTTGGGCCGAGCTCCGCTGACCGCCCCTTCTCTCCCCCCCCCCAGGCAATTGGCGGCTCCCCCTCTACATCGCGCTGGGCGTGGCGGCCGGCGCCGTCCTGCTGGCCGTGGTGGTCTCCGTGCTGCTCTGCTCGTGCGCGCGCAGGTGAGTCGCTCCGGGCCAGCAGGCCGGTCAGCGCGGCGGGTGGGCGGCGGGGGCGCCTTGGCGGAGCAGCGCTCTGCGGACGCTTGCGCGGGCTGTGTGGGGGGGCCAGGGGGCTGGGCTTTTTCCGAGGGAGGGGGCCTTTTTCTCGGGTGGCCGCTGCGTCCAGCAGGGAGGCAGAAGATGAAGAGCAACGGGGGGCGATGGGGGGGAGCAGAGAAGAGCACAAATCCGCCCCCGCAACTACGGCCAACCGCTGCTCGCACCTGCTGCCCCCACCCAGAGCAGCCCAGGACGCACTACCCGAAAGGCCGCCTCCGTCGGGCAGCAGCATTTTTCATTGGGCCCCTCCAGAGAGCCCCCCCCTTTCCTGAGTCTCAGGGCTGGCACCTTAAAGCACCGTCCCCCGAGACAGACCCCCCCCACCCCCCCCCACTGGGACAAGCCTGCTTCTCTGGGCCCCTCCTGCCTTCTAAGGCCGGTCTTGTCTTGGCAGGAAACGAAGCGCCCCGCGCCGGACCCGCAACTCAGCGGCTGAGCGCAACCTCGGCTCCCTCTCCAACCCGGCCTTTGAGCGCGACTAGGAGCCGAGCCCGCCTTCCACCTCCGGGCGCTTCCAATAAACGGAATGGTTTTGAAAGGAATTGTGGCTGCAGCTCCTGCATCTTCCGCCGGTTGGGAGACGCTCCCTTGAGACCTCTGCGGCCGAGCTTCCCCCGGGCTGCCCTCCGCCCGCCCACAGAGAGCGCGCCAGCCAAGCCTTGGCGGCTCCCGCGGGGGCAGAGCAAACAGAGGCGCCCCAGCAGGAGAGGGTTGCCGGATCCAATCTGAGGCGGTCACCGGGGGCGGCCCCGAGGCTGCTTCTTGCGAGCTCCGAGCCCTCCCCAGATTGGAGCCCGCAGCCTCGGCTTGATTGCGCGCCGGGGACCGAGGCAGCCTGTTGGGAAGCCCCGCGGCTCTTCGGCCAGCTCCCTCCCCGACTAGGGCGCAGCCGCGCGGGGAAAAGGCCCTTCCGAGCAGCGGTGCCAGCGACGGGTCTCCTGCGGGTCCGGATGCCCCTTGCGGGGCTCGGCGGGCGAATCCCCGGTGCGGCTTCCCGGGTGGCCCGCGGGCTCCTCCCGCTCGAAGGCCGCGTTGAGGTAGGCCTGGCTGCAGCTGCCGGCGTCGTCCGCCCACTCTCGCCCGTGGAGGGGCGGCCACATCGCCTCCCTTTCCAGCTGCCGCTGCAGCACCCGGTACCGGCTGGACGAGCGGAAGCGGCAGAGCGCTTTGATCAGCAGCCACAGGCGCCGGTTCTGCAGGACGCCGTCCTGGGAGGGAGGGAAGGGGGCCAAGGGGGTCGCTGGCTTGCCGCTGAAGGGGCCTCAGAGGCCCACCCACCCTGGAATGGGGGGGGGGGTCCGCTAGACCAGAGACCAGCCCAAAAGCAGACCTTCCCCATTGCAATGCCATGGGCATGAGTGAGGCTCCCCCTTAGGAAGGGGAGGGGAGCAAACCAACCCCCACTCTGGAAGGATGGCAAGAGAGGCCAGAGAGATCATCCATCAGGACCCCCGGTGGGACTCAAGGAGGGGGAAAGAGTGTTGGGGGTCAGCCGAGGGCCACAGAGTCCTCTGGCAAGAGAGGAGAGGTCCTGAAGCCAGCTCCCATCCTGCAGCCCCCCCCCCTTTCCTGCCACAGCCCCAGGGCAGGAGCCATTTGTTTCCAGCCCAGCAGCCCCGGATCCTTGCCTGGGGAGGGACACCTTGCTTACCTCCACCAGGGAGGAGACCAGAAAGAACACCAGCAGCATAATCAGGACGTAGACCCTCCAGATGGTTGGGGTGCAGAGAAGCTGCAAGGGGGCGAGAGAGGCTCCCCATCAGTTGGGCTTAGTGGCTCCCCCCCTCCCTCCTCACCAGGAGGAGCCCTTTCTGCCCCATAGGGTTTACCCGACTCGCCTCTGGGGAAACTGGCAGGCCCCCTGCCTGCTCACCTCCATCCTCTGGTAGACCCCCTCAAGATCAGCAAAGAAGAGGAACAGGGAGACCCCCAGTTGCAGACACAACATGCCAGAGAAGATATCTGGGGATGGAAAAGGGGGAGGGGGAGTCTTGTCAGTCCTGGGGAACGAGTGGCACCCCACAGAAGGATGGGCAGTTGCATGGGGCCTCAGGCCCACAGGGAGCCCCTGGGCAGTTCAAGGAACAAGGGGAGTCACTGGCCTCCAATGACCGCCCCAGGATAGGAAGTCTGATGCCCAAGTGGCATATTAGCATCCCTAAATCAGTGGCCCAACCACAATCCTGGAACGGTTGAAAGCAGAGAGCAATAAAGAGAGAATCTTTGGGGCTCAGGCTTCAACTGAGGGCTCCTTGGTGGCTCTCTGAACTCGGCTGTTTTCTTGCAGACATTTCATGACCCAGCTAGGGAACCTCATCAGAGCTGGAAGGGAGAAGGGTATGGGAGGAGGAGGAGGAGGGGGAATGTTGGGTCCTTTAGGTAACATTAGGTAACATCATCAGTGCTAGTAGTAGACTGATGATGTTACTGAGTTTGGTAATGAAACGTCTGCAAGAAACCCACCAAGCTCTGAAAGCAGAGAGCGCAGAGCCCCTTTGACCCCTAGCGATTCTCCCAAGCCAGGTGGGGGCTAGGTGGGAGTTGAGCCTGACCTGTGGCTTTTACTACCTCCTGCCTGGTTCTTCCTCACTCCTGCTCATCCCGCTTTAACTGTGACCCACCCAGAGCAACAGGGCCAGTTGCTCTGGGTGGGTCACCGTTAATAATAATTAACTAATTATTAATTAATAATTATAATAATTATAATACCACAAAGCCTTCCCTCCTGCCCAAACCCCCAAGCCAGCCGTGGGGAGAAGGGGGGGGCTCTCACTTACAGTTGGTGTAGATGGGCTTCCGGAAGGGTCTCCCCTTGGAGAAGACGAAGGCGAAGGCGATGCAGCTGAGGGTCACCAGGGGCCAGAGGGTGGTGGTCTCGTAGCTCAAAACGCTTTGCTTCTGTGCATTGGCCGTCCCGTTGCCTGGGCAGGTGGTCTGGTTTCCCAAAGGGCACCCACTGGAAGGAGGGAAGCAGGGAGGGTCCCTCACCACCAGCCCCCCACCCTCCCTCCCGGGGCCTTGTCCGGCCGCTCCCAATGGCCAGGCCAGGCCAGGAGCAGGACCTGGGGAGGCAGCAGGCCAGGTCCCGCCATTGGAAGATCCTCCCAGGCACCCGGATTTGTGTGTGTCGGTGTGTGTGGGGGGTGCACTCACCAGTGGCCCCGCAGCTGCAAGTACCAGGCCTGCTGCTTGACGTAGAGGAAGCCGAAGAGCTGGAGCAGGATGCTCAGGGCCACGTTGAAGAGGACGGAGAGCAGCAGTGGCGGAGAGAGCAGCCGTCCAGGGGGGCGGTAGGGGGCCAGTTTGGGGTAGGCGTGGGTCAGGTTCACTGGGAGGACAGAGGGAGAACGTTCCAGAGGATCTCCAGGTGCCCCAAGGAAAAGCGGGCCCCTTCTCCACCCCACCCACCCTTTCTTTGCTGGGGGGGGCGGGGTTCCTACCCAACATTGTTTCAGGTGGAGGGGGGGGAGAAGACAGGGTGGCAAGCCACCAGCTGCCTGATGCCCAAGCAGAGCTGTTCCTGGGGGCGCCCATGCCCAAGAGACAGGCCAGCAATGCAGCCCTGGCACCGCCTGTCCAGACGGGGCTCTGCTGGCTGAGATCAGACCAAGAGAGGGCCAACTTGATGCCAACTGGTGGGTTGGCACAACACGCTTAACTGTGCGAGCAAAGACTGGCAGTCGGATTCAGAAAGATGCTCATCTTGATTGGGTATTTTGTGCCAACCCAGTCAGCGCATTCCACCTATGATTGCCAGGGAATCTCTTGGCCCCCTCGGGGTTCCTCCAGCAGCTGTTACCCCCAGTGCTGAATCCAGCTCTCCCACAACCATCACATTGTGGGAACCCAGAAAACCCGTTTTAAGCATGCTGTGGGAAGGAGCAGCTGGTGTCGGGGCAGCCCCTCCTGCTCTACTCTGCTGCTCTGCCTGCGTCTTGTGCCCAGATTCACAGCTGGCATGAATGCACCCCGATGTGCCCACTGATGATGGCCTGGGACAAACCGGGCACGACCAGAGCTGCTTACTTGTGAGGCAAACCACAAGAGTGATGCAGATATCTTGGATCAGGAACTGGTAATTCCCCAGGATCTGCAGTTGCTAGAAAGAAAACAAATTCCAGGAAGGGTTTTATAATTGCGAGAGTATCATTGTGCATGGTTCACAAGGAGATTCGAATTATTCCCGCAAACCGGCTGAGTCCTATGCCACTCCCAGAAGTAAGACAGAAACCTGCCTTCCTCCAAGAACACCTGAAGATTATTGGTAATGATAGAAAATATGTGGCAGATGTTGGCTGTGGTTCCTTTTCCAAGCTTGCTGTTCAGGAAAATGGGGGGGGGGTAGGGGTAGGGGTAGCTATGATGTTAGATGCTCTTGAGGATGCTACTTAGTTTGGGTCATGAAACGTCTGCAAGAAAACCAGCAAGCTCAGAGAGCACCCAGGAGCCCTCAAGAAGTCCAGTTGCCACGACTCAACTTCCGGGTATCTCTGCCTGGCAGACTGAGCGCCTTCATCAGCTTAGAAGCCACTGTGTCCTTCCCCCACCCCCACCCCCTTAGCAGCCATCCTCAGCACTGCCCCATACCTACCGAGTAAAGCAGGACCGTAGCGATGAACTGGACCAAGCCGTAGAGCGTCAGATATTTAAACACGGCAAAGGAGGCCACCAGAGAAGCCCGGCCCTCCCTGCCATCGGAAGAGGAGGAGAGGAGAGGGTTAGTAGAAGAAAGCAGCAGCCTCCCTCCTCAGCCCCCAGGGAGGAAGGCATGCAGAGCGCAACCCGGGAAAGAAGGGAGAGGAAAGGGGGGGCCTGGTGGCCCCTCTGCTAGTTGGGTCTTCTAGCCAGCTCTGGAGGAACAGACCTCCTGGGATAACAGAATAACAAAATACGAGAGTTGGGAGGGACCTTGGAGGTCTTCTAGTCTAACCCCACGACCAAGATCATAGAAACACAGGGCTGGAAGGGACCCCTGCTCAGGCAGGAGACCCGGCCTAAACCATCCTGGGCAAATGGTTGTCCAATCTCTTCTGGAAAACCTCCAGTGGCCACTGTGGAGACCCCACGTACCTTATCAGGGCTGGCACACACTCGATGTTGGGGATTTGGGAGGTGAAGGGGGAAGCCACCGAGGCCTCCTGCTCCGAGAGAGAGATGCCGGCGTGGGCCATTTTTAGGGCCTGGAAAACAACAACAGGCCCCCCTGTGAGGAATTGGGACTTTAAAAATGGAGGTGGTTCTCAATCTTCTCTGGGAAGGTGAGAGTTTCTACAAGCTATTTTTGCCTGGATTCCTCCAATTTGGGGGAGCGGGACTGGCAGGGCGCACGAGAACAACCTCCAAGACCCTGGAGCTTCACCTACCCCACAGTCGTTGGCTCCATCCCCACACATGCCCACGTAGTAACTGGAAGAAGAAGAGGAGGAGAGGATCACTCAATCTCTCTGGGCAGAGACACACCCACGACAGACGCTTCCTACCAAATATGCCTCCCATGCCCTCCCTTTGGGGTGAAACCGGGGCGGCCATACTTTCTGGGGTCCCAGGTGGTCCGTGCTTTCTGCAGCACGTAGCCTGGGTGGGCAGCCCTTCTGCTCCTTCCACAGCTCCCCTCTGTCTTGGCCAGGAGGGCCTTCGCGGGGTTCCTCCGCTGGACACACAGGCTCCCCTCCCCGCTTCCTTCCCTTGCCTACACCTCAGTCATTGCTGTGACTTGGGGCTGCTTTTGGAGCCGGAGGGCAGGGCTGGTTGGCTGACCAAGGAGGCCCTTTCGCAGCAGCCCTTTTGGGCACCAGGCAAGACAGAGAGTCCCCAAGAGGCCACTGGAAGCCAACACTTCAGAACTCGAGGGGCAGCTAAGCCAGGGGGCAGATGGGGAGGGAGGACACCCACTCAGCCCCTCTCCCCTTTTCCCTGATCACGAGAAGGGACCCACTCGAGTTTCTGAAACTCTTCCACGAGGCTGGACTTCTGCGATGGAGACATGCGGGCGAAGACCGTTCCATTCAGAAGCACCTGCGGGAAGAAAGACGCCACAGTCACCCAACGGGCCGAAAGGGGGCCCAGGAGGACAGGAAGGCAGGTGGGGCCGGGTGCCCTGGAAGTGGCTGGGGGCAAATCAAAAACAAAAGGGAACTGATCCCCCACTCAGGGTCCACAGCAAGGAGGCCCCCTCCCCACTCACCTTGGGCAGCAGGCTGCTGAAGTGCTTGGACAGCACCTGGTAAGACGCCCCACTCAGGACAAAGTGGAAGTTGTCCCTCTCCTCTTTTGCACTGGGGTCCTCTAGGGTGATACGGGGGTCCTGAAAATCAGGCTTCAATTACCATCCGGCCCCACTTCTGTGGGCAGTTCATGGAAATGAAAGGCATAGAGACTGAGCCAGTTAATGATGAGTGAATTATCCCTAGATCGTCAAAGGAACTTGCTCTCTGCTCCCTCCAGGAAATCCCATTTCCAACTGGCCAGCTGCTGCCCAAATCTTCTCTTCCCTCGCCATGTCACAGGGGCAGACCCACACCCCCTGCCCCCTCCCTCCTCTGAAAGCAGGACTTGTGATGAAATGTAGTGATGAGATGGATCTCCAGGAGGGAGGGGGAGGAGCAAGAGACAACTCAGTTCAGAGAGTTTGTGTGGGAGAAAGTGGTGAAGACGGCTCTTCCCTAACAGTTCCCAGAGTATATGCCTTATGGGGATGTTACCATGCTTTAGCAAGATTCTGTCGAGAGATGAGAACAATTTTTTAAAAATCTGCTTGGAAGGATCATAAGGGGTCTTTCTTGGGCTTTGGAGCCTGACACTCTCTCCAGTTTGAGTCTATGAAACTTGGGCTAGAGAGACCAAGATGATCTTCTAGGAAGGTGACGAACGTGGCCAGCCTGCTCCTCTCCTGGCCTACAAACAACCCAGACCAGCCTCCTCCTCCTCCTCTTCTTCCAAGCCCTTCCTGCTCACCTTCCTGGGCCACCTCTCCTCTGGGGCAGCTGCCCTACCTTGTCTTGGCCCATGATTAAGGGCGCCTTCTCCTCCACCACCAGCTGCCAAGTTACAGATGCTGGGCAGGAATCATCTGGCTCCTGGGCATCCACCAGGACCACCTGGCTGGTGCTGGGAAGCATCCCAGAGCTCTTGGCCACGGTGATGGCCGTCTGGAGGTTGTCGCCTGGGGACATGCAAGGCTGAGATGAGGTTGGGGCAGCCTTCAAAAGGAAACATGCTTGTCACCATGATCGGCACATCTGGAACAAACTCTCCCAGAGGCCCAGCATCAAGTCCTGGGCAGCAAAAGCTCAACTACCAATAAAGGAGAATATTTGTAGCTCAGGGTTGAAATGAGGGGTCCTTGATGCACTCTGAGCTTGATGGTTTTCGTGCAGACATTACATTATCCAAACTAAGGAACACCATCAGTGCTAGAAGGGACGGGGGAGGGGGAGAAGGAGAAGGACTGTGTGGTCCTTGGTGGTCTGTGAACTTGGTTGTTTTCTTGGAGACATTTCATTACTCAAATTAGGCAACATCATCAAGGACCCCCTCAAAAGCCCGAATCTTTTTTAAAATAACCAGGAGCTGGCAGATATAAGCCCAAATATCTAAATACGGGCCAGGGCTCAGGCAGAAGAGATCCGGTAAGGTCCAAAGCAGCCCTTTCAAAGACTCCCAGCTTCTGCTGTGACATGATCCTGAGAGCTGCACTTCTGGTTTTGGAGGTCAAGAAAAGGGGGGAGAGTCTAGGAGGCGTCCTGGCACTTCTGGAATATAAGCCACCAAATTGGAGCTGTTAAAGGAAGGAGGGAAGAAAAAAGGGTGGGGGGATTGGGGGCTGAGGAGAGAAGTACTGGCTAGCGGGCAGTTCTGAGGCAGCTGGACCAAAGCAGCACCTGGAATGTGGGAGATTCCTGGGGAACCTGAAACATGCTAAGATGTCGGCCGTCCCTACCTGTTCCTGCCCCAGAAGGCAAGTGGGACAAGTTTGAAAGACTTGTCCAATCCAGAGCTGTGCAAGGGCTGAGCCCCCTCCCCCTGCGACCACTAGCAGAGGGCTCTCCCTCCCAGCACACCTGTGACCATCACGCTCCGGATGCGGGCCTGGCTGAGCTCCTGCAGGACCGGCCGGGTCTCGCTCTTCAGGCGGTTCTCCATGACCAGCAGGCCCAGGAAGGTCAGGCCGGACTCCAGCTCCTCCCTGTGAGAAGGAGAGGCAGGGAAGAGGCAACATGGCTTGACCTCAGCTCACAGAATACAGACTGCAGAATAACAGCGTTGGAAGGGGCCTTGGAGGTCTGCTAGTCCAACCCAAGCAGGAGACCCTATCCAATTTCAGACAAATGGTTGACCAATATCTTCGTTAAAATCTCCAGTGTTGGAGCAGCCACAGCTTCTGGAGGCAAGTCGTTCCACTGATTAATTTTTCTAACTGTCATGAAATTTCTCCTTAGCGCTAGGATCTTGAATGGTCTTCTACCAGATACTACTTCTCCAGAATAGAATACAGAATAACAGAATTGGAAGGGACCTTGGAGGTCTTCTAGTCCAACCCCTTGCTCACAGAGATGGTTCCACTTGTTCTCATTGTCCTGCCTGGGCTTCCCTAGAGCAGGGCTTCCTTGGGGGGGGGCTTTCTCTTTGAAGATATGGCAAGGAAATTCAGCTCCAAAAGTTGCAAGGACTGGGGCCTTTCAATGTAGAGGACCATAAAGTGTATGTATGTGTGTACTCCAGAGATGGCCCAGTGGGAGCATTGTGTGCTGGGATTGAGAGATTTGCAAACATTTCCTTCTCATCACCCACACTGGAGGTTTCCAAGAAGAGACTGGACAACTATTTGTCCAGAATGGTGTAGGGTCTCCTGGACTAGAAGACCTCCAAGGTCCCTTTGAACGCTGTTCTGACAGTGAGAACAATCAACCAAGGGAACAAAAGTTGCCTTCAGAAGTTGTGGGAGCTTCACCACTGGAAGCTTTCAAGAAGAGACTGGGATGCCATCTGTCAGAAATGGAGTAGGTTCTCCTGCTTGGGTAGAGAGTTGGACTAGATGACCTCCAAGGTCCCTTCCAACTCTTTTATTCTAATTCTAATTCTAACCCTGTGAGGCCATGTTCTGTGTTCTACTCTTCCTCTCCAGTTGCCTTGGACACAAGCTTTTGGCAGAGCTAAAACCTGGAGAAGTGAGAATATGAGCGTGTGAGCTGAAAAGCTGAATCTTGCCGGGTTGGTCCTAAGTCCCCCTGCAAGAGAGGCCAGAGAGGGCTGGAGCTGCCCCTCCCTCTGCATGCTTACCTCTCCAGGTCACTGAAGGCCACTCCTTGGAGAAGCTCAAGCTTCTTGTAGGCCAGGCCGATGACTCGGAAGCCCTGAGCCGTGAAGTGTTTCAGCTCAGCTTGGAAGACGGTTGGAACTGGGGAAGGGAGAGAGGCTGCGGTCAGTGGTGTGAAGACGGTCACCCCACATGCTGTGACACCCTCCCTGCTTTTGGATTTGATCAGGCAACGTTGGGGTGAGGCAGAAGGCACCAGAGCGGCTGGACAATCCACAGCCATGGCTTTGGGGTCCTTCTCCCCACAGGCCCTCCCGTCTTCCACCCATGCCTGGACCTTCCTAACTCCTCCTTCATCCCCACCAACCAGGCAGGAATCAGTGCCCGGTTGTTCGGCCAATCAATCTCGGATTTTCAGCCTTCACGGGATCTCAAAGTGGGCCTGGACCTGGTCCAGCCCTCTTTTCTCGGATTCTGCCCAACAGACCCAACTGGAACTGGAGGAAAGCCAGCCCACACAGAGAAGGCCTCCACCAGCCACCGTGTGGTACAATGATGGGAAAGCCGCCAAAGGAACAATGGACCTGCACCTTCGTTGTGCATCAGAAAAACTCAGGAACTCGCCTGCCCTGAATAAGCCACCGAAGCCGGGAAGTTCACAATGGAGGCGGTTGATCAATTAACAACTGATTCCCCCTCCCCATCTATAATTGGGCCACTGTATTTGGCTGTATGTAGTATTTTATTTTATTTATGCCTTTACCTTTGTACAGTTTTATTTTTTATGATTGTAAGTCACTCAGAGTTACCCTAAAGTAAGATGGGCAGACAATACATTTAATTTAATCAATCAATCAATCCATCAAATAAAGACCCTTTCCCATTTGCACAGGGAAACAATCCAGACAGCTGCAAAAGAGTGTCTCAAATCAGCCTCCAAAAGTAGAGAGAACATTATCTTGCATGACATGTTAATAAAGGTAGTGGGACTTTAAAGAGATGGCCTCTTTTGTTGCAGCAACTTCTGCTGGTGTGGGAGTATTAATGGGCTCAGTCAAGCATTGGCCATAGAGGTCCCCCTACCCAACTCACTGGCTTCTATCTCCCTTGACTCCACTCCACCCCCAGCCACAGGGCTGCCATGCAGAAGCTCCTATCTCCTGACAGCTGAGGTCAAGCGATGGTTCCCAGCTGGGCTTCAATTTGGGGTGAAGGGGAACTACTAAAGCCTGCAGGATTGCAGGCTGACTCTACCCGTAGGCAAGAGTTCAATCCTGACCGGCTGAAGATTGACAGCCTTCCATCCTTCTGAGGTCGGTAAAACGAGGGCCCAGATTTCTGGGGGCAAGAAGCTGACTTTGTAAACCACTTAGAAAGGGCTATAAAGCACTGTGAATCAGTATATAAGTCCAAGTGCTCTTCCTTCCTTCCTTCCTTCCTTCCTTCCTTCCTTCCTTCCTTCCTTCCTTCCTTCCTTCCTTCCTTCCTTCCATGGTGGCACAGTAGTCAGAATGCAGCAATGCAGTAGTCAGAATGCAGCACAGTAGTCAGAATGTGACCCTGCCCACAGCCAGGAGTTCAATTCTGACCAGCTCAAGGTTGATTCGGCCTTCCATCCTTCCGAGGATGGTGAAATCAGGAGCCAGATTGTTGGGTGCAAGAGGCTGAATGTGTAAACTGCTTAGGAGTGTTGTAAAGCATTCTGTAAGTCTAAGTGCTACTGCTAAACCTCCCCAAGTCTGCAGCCCCATCTGGTCGTCTCCAAGATAACCCCCCCCCCCACGCAAACGTGACCTGCAGGGACGTTAAGATGATTCCTGCGTGTCTGCCAAGAGGAACCCCCCCTGTTTCTTGTCTAGGGTGGGGCCGAACATGGAGGGGGGGTGACGTGAGGGCTGCTGGTTCTTCATCCCTTACCGGTCATCTCTTCACAAAAGCTGGCCACCGTCTCGGGGGCTCCCTTCATGTAGAGCTCAAAGCTGCTCTTCCCAAGTTCCTGCGTGATGACCGACATCCTCAGCAATGAGGAGGAAAAGGGAAACTGATGCAGGATTAGGATCCCTTCCACGGGGGCCTGGAGAGGGGAGGGAAGCAGATGCAGGAATCACCCCCAGGAACAGAAGAGGGGGGTCCACCTATCCTCCAAAGCCCCTGAAGGCAGGAGAAGCAGCAATGGATGGAAACCAATCAAGGAGAGAAGCAAACTGGAAGTAAGGAGAAACTTCCTAACAATGAGAACAATTAACCAAATAAATTTTTAAATTTATTGGGATTTTAATTGTCGTGGGCCAATATTATTTAATTTGGTTTTAAATTGTTCTTAACTTTTGTATTTCTGTATTTTATCTTGTGCCTGTTCACCGCCCTGAGTCCTTCGGGAGTAGGGCGGTATACAAATTTAATAAAACAAACAAACAAACAAACCAGTGGAACTGCTTGCCACCAGAAGTTGTGGGGGCTCCATCACTGGAGGTTTTTAAGGAGAAACTAGAGAGCCATTTTTCTGGAATGTTTTAGGGTTGAAGTAGAAATTGGACTAGAAAACCTCCCTGCCAACTTTTCTATTCAGTTACGTAAGTCGTCACCAAGGCCAAGGCTTTTGCAAAAGGCAGGTAATTGAAGAAGGTGTCTCAGGCTTGACCTCTAATAGTTCTCTCGAAGTGAGGAGTGTCTCCGGGCTTGCCAGATCCTGTTACTGCAACTTTTTCATCATAAAAGTAGCATTCAAAGTATCAGCATTCAAACCTTCAGTTTCCTGGTTGGGTGTGCCTGAAAGAGTGGCATCAGGGCAGGCCGAGGCTTGATTTCCACAAGCTGCCCCTCAGTTGGCTGGGGAGGATTTTAAGCGGAGCAAATGCTTGCTGGGGGCAAAGAAAGGTGCCAACCGCCCTCAGGGCTGTGGTTTCATACAGCTGTGCTGTAAACAGAATAACAAGGGGCCTTGGAGGTCTTGCACAGGCAGGGTCTGGTCTCCTCTGAAAAGGAGGCTAGGCTTCCACAGCTGTGGGGGATCTTCAGTTCTGGAGCTAAGCTCAGGACCTGACAGGGCCCTGGCGGAAGAGAGGGGCGATTTGGATCAAGCCCAACTCACATTTGCATCTGGAGGAAGAAAGAAGCCTGGGCATCCCAGCGGATGAGCCTCCTGGAAGAGCCAAGGAGGGAGCCTCTCCCTCCCGGACCTCTCCGTGGTTTCCATGCCTCCAACCCTGCTCTCCTCCCACAGATCCTGACTTGGTCTGGCGGGAGAGTCCGGTGGTTTCAGAAGGTGGCCCAGTGGGACTTTGGACTGTGGGCACTGCCAGCTTCGTTGCTCATGGCCCCCATATGACAATTTTGGGCTGCAGTCACTAATACAGTTAGTCCTTGAATTACGTCCACAATTGACCCCAAAATTTCTGTTGCTATGCAAAGCGGTTGTTAAGTGACTTTTGCCCCATTTTACGCCCTTTTTGCCATAGTCATTAAGTGAATCAAGAAGCCGTTAAGCAAATCCAGCTTCCCCCATTGTCAGCTTACTGGAAGGTGGCAAAAGTTGATCACTTGACCCTGGAACCATGCAACAGTCACAACTACATGCCGGTTGCCAAGCGCTCAAAGTCTGTTCACATGTCCACAACGATGCTGCAATGGTCATAAGTATGAAACCTGGTCAGAAGGCACTTTTCTCGGACTTCCTGTTTGCTGCTGGCCGCCGCCAGACGTTCCTTTGGGATCGTCAGCTTCCACTGCCTGTCAGAGCCGCCTTCACAACGGAACGGCGGCTCGAAAAAACTCCGTTCCCATGAGGAAACGGAGATAGAGCCGGCAGGGGTGGGTAGAACTCTCTGCAGAGTCCCAAAAGTTTTTCTTTTACTTTTGGGATGGAGCGGATGAGATGCCCCATATCCCCAGCCGCTGCTCCGGGCTTTGGGAGACCTCTGCTAATGCAGAGCCAGGCGTCAAAAGCAAGCCTGCGAATTTGACAGATTACTCAAAGAAAATGTGAGCTGGACCTGTAATACTGAAGCGCAAGTATTTTACTTATCTTTTAAAAATTACTTAAGAGAATAGAGGAAGAGAAAGAGGGAAAAAAGTTTTTTTTTAAAATGGCGTCTGCCGCGGCTGGAGAAGAGTTTTGAGAGGGAAAGTTCTTCCGTTTTTTATTATTACAATGTAGCGGAATAAATACCACTGGCTACATTTGTAGACAAAACTCCGCTCCTGTTTTTGTTTTTCTCTTTTTCCCCTGGAGGCCTGATTGTTGCTGGCTGGAAGTCTTTTGTCTTGTTTTTTTTTTTTTTTTTTCTTCTAACAAAGCCTGCTTAGGCGGAAACATGGCACTGAGGCTTGTGAAGTCAGACAAACAAATAGGTGGGGGGGATTCCCCCACTAAGAATTTAAAGGAACAAGTTTTAACTCTTCAGTCCCAGAAACCTGATTTTAATATAATAGAATTTCTCTTAGAGGAGATTGAAAGAAGGGATGAGATTGTGAATCAGCAACTTGAAAAATTTAAGCAGGAAACTAAGGAATTGGTGAAATCCAAGTTTGACTTTTTGCAGCAAAAAATTTTAAAAGTGTCAGAATTCATGATTCGGTTGGATACAAATACTAATTTACTAGAGTCAAAAATGGATGAAATTCAAGATAAATTGGACAATAGAATTCAAAAAATTGAAAATGATTTGTTAAATATTCAGGATTATAGTTCAGAAGAAAAATTTAAAATGGATGCGGACCAAAAGTCTGGTAATGTAGAAAATCTACAACAGAGGATTGAAAAAGAGGTTTTAAAGATACAATATAATTTCACAGAATATGCAATAAGACTTAGAGGTTTGCAGGAAAATAACAGAGATGACTTAAGGAAAATATCTTCTGAATTTCTAGCTGGGATTTTAAAGATTCAACCTGAGGAAGTGTTTTGTAGGATTGACAGAGCTTATCGAATAAACTCCTGGACTGCCAAGCAAAGGCAATTGCCTAGAGATGTGGTAATCTATTTTTCAGATAAAGAAATTAGGAATAAAATTGTGCAAAATTCCTTCAATTCTAATTTGCAATTGTATGGAAGAAAGATTTGGATTTACAAGGAACTCCCACCTAAGATATTAATGGAAAGGAAGAAATTTGGCTTTCTGGTGTCTGAGTTAAAAAGGAGAAATATTCAATTCCGGTGGGACGTCCCAGTTGGTATTATATTGAGATATCAAGGAGAAAGATACCAGTTAAATACTGTTGAAAGAGCGGAAGAATTTTATCAAAATAGGTTGAAAATGAATTTAACGTCTTCAGATATAATACAGGATAAGCAGAAGGAGCTGGAACTAAAGACAGAGATTGTACCAGATAAATTGCCTTTGGATTTATCGGATACCCCAGCTGGATTATCTACAAATTTGAGAGAAGTGCCATTTGATTTTAATGTGATGACTTATCAAGGCAAGGACAAGCATGGAAACCAATTAGAGGATATACAAGGGATAAAAAAGAAACGCGAGACACAAAAAATTAGGATGGAAGTCAAACCCACAAAAAGAAAACAAAAAAAGAAATAGGTTGTACAAAAATAGAAATTTTTAACCCAAGCAACAGTGAAGCCAGTGATTTTAAAATATGAATGATTATGTGAAAACATAGAGGAGGCGACATATTGGTCAATATCATCCTGAGGATAGTGGCAGATCTCTGCATTGCCGTAATTTTGGGACATGGAAAGAGCCTCAAATTGATGGTTTTGAATTATCTACTTTGAAACTTCTTTTTGTGTTGATAAATATATTATAATTATCTTGAATTATAAGGCAAGAGAATCATATTGGGACATGCAGAAGATCGGGTTGTTACCCAATACGATGATGGAAATTAATAATCCTGATGAAACCCACAATTATTATTATATGGAATATAATTATAATGTCACTCGGGTGGTTGTTTTTACTTTTATATATATAAGAAGATGTTTACTACTGATGGGGGCAGATATGATTGGAGATCTTGAACAAACTGTTGCATCAGCAAGCTATGTTACCCTATTATGGATGTTGGTTTTAACAATCCAGTGGAAAGACTTCAAGAAGATATTATATGGACTATAAATTTAAAGTTATTGTCTTTTCTTTTTTTATTTAGATATAATGGAATATATATATATATATATTTTTAAGTAGTGTGGGCAGTGAATTAAAGATATCAAGAATTGTTGTGTATGGTAAATTTGTAAGACAGTGGGTGAATAAGCTAGCTACAGACTGATTAGTTTAAGAAAAGGGATTTTTAAGTGATACATTTAGGGGAGTGGAGGAAATGGATAGAGTGGAATAAATGTTAAATTAGATTTTATGGGGAGCCCGCTTTGAAATGTTATTAAAGTAGGACTTATCGTATAGTTTTAAAGTGGAAGGTGGTTTTGAATTGTTGCAATAATGTATAGATATAAAACACTATTATGTTAAATTAGAAGTTATTTTATAATAGTTATAGTATAATGTGTTTGTTTTTTTTTGTTTTTTTTCTCTTCTTCTTTTCTGAAATGTATGGATAAAGGGGGATTTATAATACTTTTAGTAAGTAAAGGTCAGTATTTTGAGGAGGGAGTAAGTAATCTGTTATGAATTAGGGTTTTTTTTTGTTACGAAGAAGTCACAGGGGGGGAAGGGTGGGGAGGGGGGGTTAGGGAGGGGGGGGAGGGGGGGAAAAAGGGGGAAAAATTTGTATTTGAAAACCTTTTCAATAAAAAAAAAAAAAAAAGGCACTTTTCTCAGTGCTGTCATAACTTCGGATGTTCATTAAACGAAGGGTTGTAAGTGGAGGGCTACTGTACTGTCTCCCACCCAGCCTTCAGCAGGAGGAGAATGGATGAACGGTGGGCCCAAGGAGTAGGGCACCCAACTTTAATCTAGGTAAGACAGAACTATTATGGGCTGGGAGATCCGATGAGGGAGAAGCTTCATCTAAAACTGGGGAGGGCTTTGCTCCTTCCGAAGCCAACCCTGGCTCATTGTGGCATCGCTGCCAGCCTGCCTCCCAATTCCATTCAATCCTTATCCTGGCTTTTAAAGCTGTAAAGCTCTAAATCCGGATTACTTGAACAGAGACCCTCCCCCGGCATCTCTCATCCCACTTGTGGCCCACCAGCGAGTTGGCAGCAGTAGGAAGCAGTGGGAGGTGCTCCTGACACTGCTGGCTTAAATAAATAGAAGGATTAAATAATAATGCCATAATTGCTCAAATACTCAGACCTCCTCCTGCCTTTTTGTTGCCTGCTTGCATCTGGGCAGAAAATCAGCTCCAAATGCAAATCCATTCTGGCTGATTTGTTGCGAGCTTAGATTCCCCCCCCCCAAAGCTTTCCTGGTCAGAGAATTCCCACCCCTGATTTTCCACCAGTCAATCAATCAATCAATCAGAGAAAGAGCTGGAATAGACCTTGGAGGTCTTCTAATGCATCCCCCTGCTCATTCAGGAGGCCCGCTACCATTTTCCTTTGCCTGCCCCACTTTCTAGGGGGACAAAGGGGGGCCTGAGACCCGGCTTACTTGGGAAGCAGCAGGGCCCGGCTTCACAAGGAGGCAGGACTCAGGGAGGCTGGCTCTGCTCTTCTCCGGCCGGTGCTCTTCCATCTCCTGGTGAGAGGAAAAACAGCCAGAAGCATTAGAAGGTCTCCCTGGAGGCTGCAGGGGGGACGGTGCATCTGATGGGAAGGAGAAGTGCGGATTCAGCCCGCGGGAAACCTGGTTCTGCTTTCAGAAAGAGTCCAGGTGGGGGCTTTAGGACTAAGGAAAGGCTTCAGCCGGTGGGCTTGGGGGCTGCCATTGTGTTAGGAGTCAGGGTGACTTTGGTTATATGCCTCTCCTCAAATCGCCCCAAAGATGCTTTTCCAAAAGGCAACTGGACTTTCCTTGGTGTTTTTCTTTGAAAGCATTTTGCTTTTCATCCAAAAAGCTTTTTTGGTTCTTCAGAGAGGGAGAGGGGGAGGGGAGAAGAAGAAAAGAAAAAGAGAGAGAGAAAGGGAGGGAGGGAGTCTGGAGAAGCTTCTTAGATGAAAAGCAAAATGTTTTCAAAGAAAAAACCCAAGAAAGTCCAGCTGCCTTTTGGAAAAGCATCTCTGGGGCAACCATGACCTGGATGATGGATGATCTCCATAGGCACCAGTCCTCAGAGACTGGAGGAATGGTCTCCCAGCTGCCCCCTAACCAAAGAGTGGGGTGAGTGCGGAAGCCCAGGAATCTCATCTAAAGGATCCCTTGGAGGAAGTCGTTAAGAAAGAAAGTCCTCAAAGAAATAAAGGAAAAAATGTCACCTAAAGCAGGGGGAAAAAGTTGAGCAAATGGGAGCCCCCTCCCCAAATCCACCAACAGCTACCAGACAAGCCTAGTTGACAGTCTTGAGAATCAAGAAAATAAGGACTCTGGTCTGGGGAAACAAAATGAAGCCCCCCCCACCCCCACTCTTCCAATTGTCCTTGGATCCAGACTTGGCAGCTTCGGTCCCTCTGGCTAGTTGAGAAGGAGATGCTCAAGTGTGGATGAGGGGGGGGGTGAGTGTGTGTGTGTGTGTGTGTGTGTGTGTGAGAGAGAGAGAGAGAGAGAGAGAAGATGTATATTTTAACCAGTCAACATTTTCTATTATTTGAAATTCACGGGGCCTTTGTGTCTATCAAAGAACCGGTTGTGCCTCAAACATGATTGAAAGTGGGTTGTGTTTTTTTTTTAAATTTGATTTATAGGCCGCCCTTCTCCAGAGACTCAGGAGACTTACAATGTGCTAAGCAATAGTTTGAAGTGTGGCTGTTTTCCAGGGCTGCTCGCGTGTGTGTGTGTGTGTGTGTGTGTGTGTGTGTGTGTGTGTGTGGGTGAGAGAGAGAGAGAGAGAGAGAGAGGCAAACCAGAAGCAGAACAATGTGAGCCAGCATGAAATGGTGGGGGGAGAGGGGGTTGGGTACGTAGAGGATTGTGTTCTTGTGCAGTTTGCTCAGGGCATGGAAGGCAGACAGCCTGCTCCCCCCTCAAGGCAGGACCTAAGTTTCTTAGCACTGATGGAAAAGCTCTACTTTGCATGACCCAACTCTTTGCCACCCGGGGGGCTCTTGGCCACTTGGGGAATCCACCTCCTCCTAACCCCCCCCCCCGCCTCCTTCCTTCAGCCTGGCCAGGTCTGAAATTAAACAGAAGAGCAGAATAACAGAATGGGAAGGGACCTCAGAGGTCTTCTAGCCCAGCCCCCTGCTCAAGCAGGAGAACCTCTACCATTCCAGACCAGTGGCTGTCTAGTCTCCTGAATCCCAGGCTGCTTCTCTGCTTGATGAGTTTCCATCCGTTGCTTCTTGTCCTGCCTTCGGGTGACCCCCCCCTTCTTTGGGGCAGCCCCTCAAATACGGGAATACTGCTCTCATGTCACCCCTAATTCTTCTTTTCAACTTCTGTTGCTCTGGTTAATTGTTCTCACTATCAGGAATTTTTTGTCCTCAGTTGCTCATTTCCAGGCTGAAGTATCTGAACTCTCCAGGACTCGGGGTCTTGTCTTCAGAACAGGGGGCAGGGTGGGTCTGAAGAGGTCTGCCTTCCAGTCGCAGCTCTTATACTGAAGCAGGCCAATTCTTAACCAGCCACCCTGGTCCAGCCTGGGGGTCCAGCCCTGCCAGGTTTGGGATGACCAAAAAGCCCCCCCCCCCACCCTGAGACCTTGAGAGGAGCAGCCTCCTCTGCAGAAGCCTCTCCTCTTAATCCAGCAGAGGCTTTGATCACCTCCCACAGGCCCCCCTTTGGGCCCCCAAGGCAATTTTGGCAGGGGGCCCTTTCTCATTTGTACCATCTCATCCCAGACCTGCCTCTTTCTTGCAGCCAATTTCCTCTTCCATGTCTCAGCAGAATAACAGAATAACATGGTTGGAAGGAACCTCGGAGGTCTTCTAGTCCAACCCCCTGCTCAAGCAGGAGACCTGCTTAGACCATTTCAAACAGGAAGCTCTGCACTGTTCCAGACATTCTTCTGAGTGGCCCCCCAGCCCCACCCAAGCTCTCTTCCCCAGCAAACTCTTCCTTCAGCCCTCCCTCCCTCCCCCCAAAGCCACGATCGTGACCTCCTGAGAAACAGGACATTCAACCGCCCGTAATCCCAGGGTGTGCAGTTACTTCACGTGCTAGTGCAAGCGGAAAAGTCATTGCGATTAAGCGTAACAAAATTAAACAAACAGCCCCAGAAAGGAGCCAACACAGACCGAAGCAACCCAACACTCAAACTAGCGCATTGCAAGCCCATCCTGGAGTTGAACCAGGGGCGCCTTAGACTTAGCCGTGGCTCCAAGCACATGAAATTAGCCCCACAGGGCAACCTTCCTGCTGAATGGAAGGCTCCCTTTTTCCTTAGCCTTGGCTACGCAATGCAGCAGGCAGGGAGTCTACTGTGCCAACCATGTGCCAGCCTGAAACCCAGCGAGCAAAACCTCCACCTGCTTCTAATGTAACAGGTGTCTGGAAACCCTCCAAACAACCCAGAGCAATTTCTGCTGTGTTTGAAATTCAGCTTGAATTGAAGAGCTTTCTAGAGAAAGCCAGAAGGTGGAGGACCATGTTGGTTCACAGAAGGTCCACGAGAGCTTACAGATCCAGAGAAACCCTCAGCTGCCTCAACCAAGAGCTTTGCCATCCTGGCAGCCGCCCATCAATTCTCCATCCCTGCCACCTGCTAGAATAAAAGGGTTTGTAGTTTGTACCAACAGGAGGGAATATTTGTAGCTAACAGTTGAACTGTGGGGTCCTGGGTGCTCTCTGAGCTTGTTGGGTTTTCTTTCAGACATTTCATGACCCAACTAGGTAACATTATCAGTGCTAGAAGGGAGGAAGAGGAGCTCTCTGAGGCTGGTAGTTTCCTTGCAGATGTGTATTACCGAACTAGGTGGCATCCTCAGGGCCATGGGTCCCCCCAGCTGCCTTTCCCCGGAGTAAAGAACTGAGCTGGAGCTCCAGGGCCTCCCCTTCCTATCCTCAGAGCTTAGCTGAAGTGCAGGGCCTGCCCTTGGCTATCAACTGATGGGTCAAACGGATGCCCCAAAGGAATTTGTCCAGCCAAGAAAACCTTCTGAAGATTTAAGGTTTCACTTGTTCCCTTCCTGGGGAGCCTCTTCCCATCCCATCCCATCCCCGCTTCCCGTTCTGCAGGGAGCCCAGAATCCAGCATGCAATCTTCTGCTAAAAGGGGAGACTGGCTGTCTTGCCATCCTCTCTGTGCCATCCCGAAACATGCCAATGGGTGACACCAGCAGGAATGTCACTGGAAGTGCTCATCGCAGCCGTTGGGGCAGAAGGGAGAAAGTTGGAGGAGGGGGGCAGCTTCTTCCCCTCCCCAAAATTCTCCCACAAGAGGTGGGGGAACATCTGGTGTCAGAAGCAGCCAGAGGGGAGTGAGACTCACCCAGTTTGTGCCCTCGAACATCTTCAGGTCCAGCGGGTCTCCCTGGATCTTCCCGTCCAGCAGCAAAAGGGAATGGCACGTTGCCATGGCTCTGCAGAGTGGCCCCCAGGGCAACGGGGCCCCCGAGAAGCTGTGCACGCTCTGGAAACTGAGGGGAAGGTGGGGATCAGCAGGGGCTCACTTGGGTTCAAGGCAGGAGGAGGGCGGTTTCCCAGCTGACTCTCTGGGCAGATGTGAGCCCCCTGGCAGCTAGCAGGAGAAGGCCGGCCTCCATTGCCTGGCAGGACCAAGGAAGTGGCATGGAAGGCAGCAGCCAATGGTGCAAATTCCCAGGCTCCCAGGGATCTTCAACAATCTTCCCCTTTTCTGCCTTCTTTAATCTCGGGTCAGACTGCTCCCCACATGTCTTACCTCTGGTTTTGGCAAGGAAGAGCGCCCCAAAGGTCCAGCCCATCCTCGGTCAGGGTGCCTGTCTAGGTTAAAGAAAGCGCCAGGATTACGCCCCACCCAGCTGCCTCTCTATTTGGTGGTTTTTTTTTTAATAAAATCATGGAATGTGCTGAAATGAGCAAATTGACATTTGAAATTAGAGAACAAGAAGATAAACAATATTATAAGATATGGGACCTATTTTATCAATGGTTAGATAAAAAATATGGAAATGAAATATGGTAGAGATCTTCACAATGCAAGAATTGTAGAACTATGTGAAATATAACATAAAGATATATTATCATTGGATAGATTCAAGAGAATGAAATGAAAGTTATAATAAAAATCAACTCAAATCTTAGAATATTTTGAATAAATGAGGAAAGGAATAGCCACAGTCAAATAAATGATTAATGAGTATTATAATATATAGATATATAATAGGTCGATGATATGAGAATTTAGGTAAACTGTAAATTGTAAGCTATGAATTTGGTGAATGACGCACAAAAGACTTGTAACCAACTGACACACTGTTGGCAATTGAAGATGGTTTTATGTATGTTTGTTTAAAAATAAAAAAAAATTACAAACACAAACACAAGAAAAGAAATATAAGGAAAAATGTGCAGATGTATAAAGCCAACATTAAACATACGTCGTGCCTGGTGGAACGTTGGCAAATATTTCCATTTGTGAATGGAGACAAAGGCCAAGAGGGGGATCGGTGGGCAGGTAGAGCAGATCTGAAGAAAAGAGAATTCTGTAGGGTGGAAGGGAAAGGAGGATGACAGAATAACAGAGCTGGAAAGGACCTTGGAGGTCATCTAGTCCAACCCCAACCAGGAGACCCCAAGCAGGAGACTTGTCTGTTTCAGACAAGTGGCCGTCTAGTCTCTTCTTGAAGACCTCCACTGATGGAGCACCCACAACCTCTGTTCCACTGATTAATTGATCTGGGATTACAGAATAACAGAGTTGGAAGGGGCCCTGGAGGTCTTCTAGTCCAACCCCCTGCTCAAGCAAGAGACCCTATAACAGTGCCAAAAGCGGGGGGAGTGGGGGGGTCACACATGCACATGGCCACACCCATAATTCAATTGATTCCATTCAATTGATTCTCCTTGCCAAGGGCAGCCGTCCTGAGGACTTTCGTCAGACCTGGAACAGCCCCCCCCCCGAATCCATCCAGCCTCCCCCAGGGGAGCTTCTCACGCACTCACGCCCTGCACCCAGCTGCACCTTATCAAAGCAGACCAGGTTGATCTGGCCGCAGATGTTGATCCTCTGGGGACTGATGCAGAAGATTTTCTTCCTGGTCAGCCTCCGCTGGGCGTAGACGACGCTGGTGGTCAAGGCTGCAGGGATGACCGGGGGCACGGGGACGGTCAGCAGCAGGAGCGCCATGGCCACCGTGTCCGAGGCGGGTTGCTGGGAAAGGACATGACGCTGGTGGGGGTGGGCAGAGCGAGCCAAGGAGCCCGTCCAGGGGGCCCGGCTCCCCCCTCCCCAGGAAGGCAGCCCTGATGGAGGGAGTGGATGATTGGCAGTGCCGAGGGGGGGGGCTCTCTTTCCAAAATAGGGGGCGTTCAGAGTCAGCCCAGAGATGGGGGGTTTGGCGTGTCGTTTGAAGAGGCCATTACATATAGTCCTCAATTTACGACCATGATTGAGGTCAACAATTCTGTCGCTAAGTGAGATAGTGGTTTAGTAACTTTTGCTCCTTTTTATGACCTTTCTGACCACAGCTAACCGTTGCAGATGTTAAGTTAGCAACATGGTTGTTAAGTGAATCTGGCTTCCTGATTGAGTCTGCTTAACAGAAGGTCGCAAAAGGGGATCACGTGGCCCCGGGACACTGCAACCGTCATAAATATGAACCAATTTTGATCACGTGATCATGGAGATGCTGCAACTGTGGTAGGTGTGAAAAACGGCCATAAATCACTTGTAACTTTGAATGGTCACTAAGTGAATGGTTATAAGTTGAGAACTACCTGTAATTCTGGCTGAACTGGGATAACAGACCACCCCCCTAGACTTCCCAGCAGCAGGAATCCTGTCGGAAAAGAAGCTACCCAGCAGTTGAGCCACGGGCCAATGCCCTCCTCAAAAGGATCAGTGGCTCGTGGACCTGTCATGGCCCCCAACACGGTCCTCGGTTTCCCTGAGCAAGCAACCATTGTGAATAAGAGCAGCTAATTCGGGTCCAGTTCTGCAGCCTCTCCACTTCGGCTCAGCCGGTCTGGCCACCCCGTCAGACCCAGAACATCCTCTGGGCAACTAAGGCAACTTTATGCCCTGTGGACTTCAACTCCCAGAATTCCTGAGACAGCCAGCATGAATTCCGGGAGTTGAAGTCCACAGGTGGTGAGGTTGCCTTACTTCAGGGGTCTCCAACCTTGGCAACTTTAAGCCTGGTGGACTTCAACTCCCAGCAAAGTTGAAGTCCACCAGGCTTAAAGTTGCCACGGTTGGAGACCCCTGCCTTAGTTAGCCAACCCTCCTCTGGGCACATCCCAGGAAAATGCCTATGCACCTGACCCTTCCCCTCCTCAGGAATCTGGGCATAGCCAGCTCTGCCAGCCACAAACCTCTTTTTTAGGGGGAAAAGCCCACAGGAAGCCGAATGTGGGAGGGAGAGGAGAGGAGAGGAGAGACCAGACTGGAGGAGGAGGTTGGGGCTGGGAAGGCTGTCCCAGCAGAGGTGCCTCCGTCCTCCACGCTGCTGCTTGAGCTGCTCCTCTCTTGGTGTGCCCGGACAGGCTGCAGCAGAGCCCAGCCGGACGGAGGGAGGGAGGGAGGAGACTGCCAGCAACGGCAGCCTCGTGTCTCCTGCTTGCCGGTGACGTTTTGCATTTGGGACCCACCTTCAGGATCACGTACAAGCAGATGGTATAGATCATCCCCAGGATGCCAATCACAGCCAGGCCCACGATGAACTGGAAGGCTTGTTGGTAGAGCCGGAAGTTCAGGGGCTTCGGGTAAAGGATGGACCTCACCAGGTCTCCCTTGGCGGTGTTGAAGCCTTCAGGGAAAGAGGCAGCCACCAAGGGGGAGGGACAGAATAGCAGAGTTAGGGAAGGGACCTTGGAGGTCCTCTAGTCCACCACACACTCAAGATGGAGATCCTATACTATTTAGGATAAGAAGGTTATCTTCTTAAAAACCTCCAGTGACGGAGCACCCACAACTTCTGGAGGCAAGATGTTCCACTGATTAACTGTTCTAACTGTCAGGAAGTTTCTCCCTATTTCTAAGTTGCTTCTTTCCTTGATTAGTTTCCATCTGTTGCTTCTTCTTTTGCCTTCGGATGCTTGACTAAAGCATATGAACAACGGTTGCAGGAATTTGGTATGTCTACTACCACAAAGGGTAGTAGACATAACAAATTGGACAGCCTCTTTCTGACAGATGTCTGGGGTTTTTTGGAGGTGGGGTGGATTACCAAAGTCTGAAAATGATTGGCCAACAGGTTGGAGGGATCAGGGTTCAGACTGGATGGTTAAAAAAATCAGATGTCCCATATCCAACTTGCTCCTTAACTGAAAAGTGTTAGAGTTCTGAATTTTTGGACGATCAAGAAATTATGAGTAAAATTCAAGGTTTAACCTCTTGTCTACCCGAGAACTCCAAGGCCAGCCAAATCTGTAATCAGGAATGTTGTGAATGTAAAAGCAAAAGGCCATAAATTTCTTCGCACTGGTTCTGAAGTCCAGGAATCTGTCACTCTGCTTCACTATGGCAATTTTACAACCTCTAGACTTCAACTCCCAGAATTCCTGAGCACAGCTGGCTCAGGAATTCTGGGAAATGAAGTCCACCGGTCATAAAGTTGCCATAACTGCCCACAACTGCTCTATTTACACTCTTAAGGTTGAGGACTGAGTATCCCCTCCAACTGGTGGTGGGTGGCTCCTTCTCCCCATCCCACACATGCACACAGATGCTACCGGGGACCCCACCACCTGTGCCATCTCCAAGGAGAGCAAAGCAACTGTTTCTGGACTCACCTGTTTGCAGAACAACCGCCCGAACCGGCCCTGGGCCTGCCCGCCTGGTCTGGATCACCTCCGTGCCACAGAAGAGGACGTGTCGCCGATAATCGCCCATCCCGTACACCTTCCAGGGCAGGGTGTTGTCAGAGTGAGGCAGGGGGGTCTTGGAGACCGGAACGCTCTCACCTAAAGGCCATGGAAAAGCCACACAGTTCAGGACCCCTCCTCAAAATGGAGCCAGTGGGGTGTGACAACGTACCAGCAGTTGTCCCAAGGAACCTACAAGCCGAAGTCCGACCCAGGCGAAGAAAAGATGGGGAATGGGGTTGAGGAGGCAGGAGAGAAGCCCCTTCCTTCACGCCAGTGTGGGAGACGTGAAACAAGGCTCCTTGCTCTGCCCGCCAGACCCACAGGTTGGGGGGGAGGGCGTCTTGGCTCTGTTTCTCCACCGTCTGCCCGTGTCTGCAGGTGGGTCTCCAAGCAAACAGGAAGCTAAGAAGGCCAGAAATGGCCTTCAAGGCTAGGCACCCTCAGGCAGAAGCGCCTGGCAAAGCAGAGAGGCAGCGAGAGTGGGAACGCCCTCCCGCTGGGATAGCCGCAGCTGCGCGGTGCCCCCTTGGGCAAGTCCTCCCCATCCCAAGACCTCCGGCGTTTCATACCCACTGGCCCCACAGCGTGTGCCTATGCATATACAACACAAGGGCTCCCCCGGTGTCCATCCTACAAGACTCCGGCCATCCAGACCACGCTGGGCCTCCTTGGCTTATTCTTTGAAGGTGTTTCGCTTCTTATCGGAGAAGCTTCTCCAGTTCTGAACTAGTTCTAGAACCAAAGAAGCCTCTTGGATGAGAAGCAAAAGGTTTTCAAGAAAAAATGAAGAAAGCCCAACTGCCTTTTGAAAAAGCACCTTTGGGGGGTCCTACCAGACTCCGTTCTCTGCCCACCAGACCCACCGGTTTGGGGGGGAGCAGAAACGCCCCTAGATACACGCCCAGCTGGCTTGTACCTGTGAGCATCCCCTCGTTGACCACGCAGCTTCCCTCCAGCAGGATGGCGTCACAGGGCAGGGAGAAGCGCTGGCCTTCCAGGAGAAGGAGGTCCCCCGGGACTAAGTGACAGGACTCCATGGTGGAACTCCCTGGCAAGGAAGAGAAAGGGGGGAGAGATGCACCCCTGGACCGGAAGCCTCAGACCCTTCATTTGAGGTCCTTTTGGCACCCAGGGGAGGCCAGGAGAGATTGGTTGTTCCAGGAACGGCCGTCGGTTGGGAAGGAAACAAGTGGGAGATCTTTCTTGAAGACCCCTCTCGGCCATCCAGGAGGAGGCGCTTGCCTCCATGACACGCTCTTGGTGTGACCAGGGAGTCACTGTGGAAGCCCCCTCCCCACAGGGGCCAGCAGTCATTATAAAGGGCTGGGCAGGAATATTGGGGGGGGGTCACCAAACCCACCTTCGTCTTTCGTCCAGACAGTGACTTGCACCTGGTTGTGCTCCTTCACCAGATTGTGCAGCTTGATGGATTGCTTGGGGGGGGGAGAAGGTTAAAGGGCTGGGAACGGACATCTCTGGCTCTGGTTGCCTCTTTCTTCTCTGCCTCCCCCCACCCCCCAGCCCCCCCAGGGGAAGAGAAGGCTAGTTCCAGGTCCTGGAAGGCATCAGATTTGCCCAATTTTATCAATCTCTGCCCCTCCCCCCCCCCACGAGATACCCACACATGGAGCCAGACTCCCCCAGGCGGGGGGGGAGCGGTGGCGGAGGGACATTGGCTTCCCAGGGGCTCCCATGATGCACCTCTCTGAAGCCAGAGGAGGCAGGGACAGGTGGTGGGTCTCTTAGCTACCCACACAAGAAGCAGCCCCCCCCCAAAGCAAATTGGGGGCAAGTGAGCTAAGACAGGAATGTAAAAAGCCTCCCCCCACACAGAACAAGAGCCCCAGGAAGAAGATGCTGCCAGGCCCTTGTGGGAAAGCAGAAAGAGGGAGACCCCCAGGGGAGAAGCCTGCAGGGTCCCCCCAGCTGGGTACAGTCCCAAAATGGGCTCATCCCTCCAAAGGCAGCCTTGCAGCCCAGGAAGTGCTGGGTCCCCTGAGCAGGACAATCCGTCTCTGGACAAAGCCAGAGGAAAGAGACTCCTTGCCCCACGGAAGCTGGGCAGCCCCTCCCCACCTCTGCCTCCCTCACAGGGTTGTTGTGCTGGGGAAGGAGCGGGATGTTGCAGGCATTGCCTTGAGGGTCTGGAGGAGGGGCAAGGCATTGACCGAACCGCTTCCGGGTGGGGAGGCTCTTCCGTCCAATGGCCAGGGCAGAGGGGAGCTCACCTGCCGGAGGTCGTAGATGGTGAGGCCGATGGAGATGACAGAGAGGATGACGATGGCTGAGGAATACTCGACGTAGCCTTGGGTGTACCAGAGGGTCAGGGTGAAGGCTTGGAAGACGTAGAAGGGGTTCAGGATCTGCTGACAGAGGACACGGGCAGGATGTCAGGGCAGCCTGAGGGACCAAGAGCTGCCCTTGGGCATCACAAGCGGTGGGCACCGTCCTCTCTCTCCGGTTCCCAAGAGAGCGCCAGGCTTTTGGGGAAGAAGATCTGGTGTTCCTTACCTCCCGGAGAGAAATGTCCCGGCCCCTGAAGGAGAAGCCCTTGGATTATCCAGCTCTGCTCTTCACCCTCTTTGGTTTTGACCCCGAGACCCCCAAGGCTCCTTGCTATGGTCCCCCAAAGCCTGGGCAGAGGCAGGCAAACACCAGCCGGTTACCTCTTTGAAGAGCAGCTTCCAGACGGGGCGGATTTCGATCTCGATGGCATTGGGACCACAGATGGAGCTCCTGGAAGGCGGGAGGGGAAGCCGCTCAGCCCATGCCACAGCAACCGGCGGGGAGGCAGAGGGACCCCTCCCAGCCAACCCAGATGGGGAGAAGAAGGTGGCAGGGCTCGGAGGGAGGAAAGCCCCCCCCCTTTCCCCAAGGTCCAAACCCAGATCAGGGCGAGGGCGTTTCCGCCAACCCTCTCTGGACAGACAAGCTCTTTTGAAACACTCTTTTGCACTTGAAAAAAAGGGAGGGAGGGAGGGAGGGAGGGAGAGGGAGGAAATGTGTGACCACCCATGCTTAATTCTAATTGCTTGGCCAGACTCAAGTTTGAGAAAATATTTAAATGCAACATTTACATCCAGCCATGTACAACATTAGGTGTGAAAGTGTGAAGATCACTTTCTGGCCGGGGGACTTCTCCGCTGGGGATCCTGCAGCCTTAATCAGATCCCTGATTAAAGCAGAATCAAAGGAGGAGCGAAGGGGGGAGGGGGTGCTGATTGTGGGGAGGGGGACATACCTGAGCGCCTTTTCCCTCCTCTCCAGCCCTCCTCCAAATTGGTGGTGTATTTGGTAGCAAGTGTTGCCATCCTCGAGCGATCTAGAAAAGGAGCCACAGCGGAACATGTGGGCACTGGGCACGAGGGGCCTCTGGCTGCTCCTCCTCCTCCTCCTCCTCCTCCTCTCAAGAAGCGGAAAACTCACCCAACTCTGGCAAAGTGTTTCTCAGAAAAATCCCAGAGATAGCGTATTTTTTGTACCTGGATATATCTCCCCTACAAGACATCACATTACAAAACATTAGGAGGGGAGGGGTCCCTCCAGCCAGGCCTGGGGGCAGAAGGCCGTCCGTCTCCTTCAGGGACACACAGAGGGTTCAGGATGCCTGGGGGGAGAACAGACCCCCTTCACCCTCCCCAGGCTGAACTCCTGCTGCCCTTTCCTGCGCCCTGCAGGGCACCAGGAAATGCCAGGGTGTCCAGAGGTGACTGGCAATGTACCCCCCCGCAAGGCAATGCTGGACAGCCCACGTTCTTCCCTGAGGAGGCCACTGCCGTGACCCTGGCTGGGTCCTCAGCCGGTGGGGCACCTGGAGGTCTTAAACCGGGAAGGGAATGCAGGCAAAGTCGGCAGGAGCCTCGGGGGGGGGGGGGGGGCTCTGCAAATATTTCCACAGGTCGAGGCGGCTCCCTTGAGCCTTGCTCTGGCCTCAGGCTGTGCCACATGGAACTTGCTCAGCAGGAGGGAGAGCAAAACAAGTTTGGAGGCTCTTGGTGGTGTTCCTCCCCCCCCCCCACCAGAACCAGCAGCCCCTCCCCACTTGCTCCCAGATCAGCCCTCGGCCCTGGCTCACTTTCATGTCAGGCATCTTGATGGATTTCCGGAGGACGGAATGCTTTTCTTGGCTGAAGCTCTGGTCCGACTTCTCAGTGCCCAAGAGAGCCTGGAAGTCAAGGCAGATCACCTGCTTCCGAGTGTACCTCTTACTCTCATCCTGGGAAGGGAAAAGGGGGAAAGGAGGGAGACGCTGGGCAACTCTGGAGGTCCAGCCAGGGACGTTTCTGTTAGTTAGAGCAGCGCTGGTTTAATCCCTCCAGCAGGAGACGGAGATCCAGAGCCTCTGGCTTCCTCATTCAACTTATTTGTCTCCCTCTCACCACAGGTGACTCTGGGCAACTTACAACATTAAAATTATGCCAGTGCCTTTTCCTATGGAAGCAAAGGGAAAGGGAAAAGGAGGAGGAGGAGGAGGAGGAAGGTCTCCAGTACCCAGCATTAGATAAAAATAAGGAAGAAACCACCAATCTTGAATGCTGTGGGGGATTCAGTTTCCCCCCAGCCCAATCTTTGGATTTCTATAAATCAAATACAGTATGATCTTCTGACCCAACGAATGAATGTTTTGCCAAATAACCCAAATAGTTGTGAATTGTAGAAGTCATGGCTTTCCTCCAAAGAAGGAGAAGCCCTCCAGAAGATACGAAGCCTAAGCAAGGCTTGCTCAGAAGAAGAAGCAACTCTCAGCTGTGACTTCCACAGACAAACACGAAGAGAATCAGGTTGCTTCAGAAGAAGGGAGGGGGGCACCTACCGTGGTCCTGAGCAGCACCACGTCGGCCTCTTCCAAGCTGCAGGGCTGGCAGTTGGCCCAGACATCCCACTCGGGTTTCCAGTGGAAGAGAAGCAGGAGGCCCCCGCAGGACAGGACGTAGCCAGCCAGGCACAGGGCCTTCCGGAAGCCCCGGGTCTTGTAGCCCAAGATCTCCTGGAAAGAAAGACTTTGCCATGAAGGGAGCCCTTCCCACTCAGTCACCGTCAAGGCTCAGTCCCACCGTAGTAAAAACTCATCTTGTGGCTGTTCTCAAGACAGTCGACCGGCAGGAGGAGAGATGGCAGAACTTGGGGGTGGAGTGAAAAGGGGGAATCAGCCCAGAATCTTTAGGTAGCCACAAGCAAATGAAGTCCAACCTCCCTTGAACTCCATGGACTCTTATCTATCTCTGACCAGTGCTGACCATTAGTTGAGGAGATTCCTGCGCAAGGCTTTTTGCAATAGTTCAGTTTAATTGGGCCTCCACGTGTGGACCTGGTTGTTTGTGCTGGGTGCAACTATCTGTATATTCAACAAATAGATTTCCCAGCGGCATAAAATATATCTGGGAGGTCACAGAGCCTTGCATACTGTGTGGATTTTGGATTTGATTCTGAAACCGGAAGCTTTCAAGACATTCTGCAAAAAGGTGAAGAATTTCCACGTGGAATTCACAGACCATTAAAATCAGCCATTGGACTGGATTTGTACAGTACATGACAGCACCAAACCCACTAAGGTTAAGGTTAA